>NW_026126625.1:7432500-7895000 GCF_943737965.1 Phodopus roborovskii | reverse complement strand
ATATCCTGGAGTGGTGCCAGGAAAGAGACACTGTAAGAAGACTTCAGGTACTTGACAGTCAAGTAAAGTACAGCAGGAATCCCTACTGTGTATTCGATGGACGGCAGTTCACCCGTTAGACAAAATGGCACCTATGGGAAATGGAGACTATGAGCTGAACACCAAGCTAAGGATCCAAGGTACCAGCTCTGGCATCTAGGACATTTATATTTAATGTAATCTTAGACAAGTACTTCTCAAGTTTGACCATATTGTTGAAATATAGAATCACACTGGTTTCCCTTTCCCCACTGTCAGAGCAGATGTGGTGTGTATGGGGTAAGGCCCATCAGATGGGATTAGAGGCTTCTGGTGCATCCATCCTCATCTTCATCATTACCAGTGGTCTCTCCCAGAGGACACTTGCCATGATAGCCATGTGCTCACTATTCTATTCCAGTGTCAGCTCTTGAAGTGTGGAATCTGCCTGACTTTGTATTCTAACCTAGAAGGGACAATGCCTATGGAATTTTTTAGGCTAAAACATCAGAAAGGAACTCTTACTGTAGCCCCTGATGGGGCTGGACAAAGTACACATCACTGGGAATTTGGGGGCTATTACCATCTTGGGACTTTAAAGCCCCTTTGCATACACCATTCTCCCTGGATAATCTGATTGAGTGTACGCTCTTAGATGTTCAGAGTGTGGGTGCATCTCTTCTGATTCCTATGGCTAACAGACTCAAAGTGACTGCCACAGCAAATCCTAAGAGGAAGTGTGCAAGGCTTGGGTGTCCTCTGCTGGCTCTCATCAGTGCGTGGCAAACATTGTCTAGGACCTGGAGATAAAGGCCTGTGTAGAAGCTGATGCTCTTATTTTCCACACTGCTCCCACCACTGGTCACATAATTATAACTCAACTTCAGCATTGGGGTCACAGTGAGACCCTTTCAGAATACATAGGCCTTTAAGAACAAGATAGAGGCCTTGTTAATTAAGGAAAGGTAACTCATAAAACATTTTTAAAGCATGCAGTGGGTTTCTGAAGAATACAGAATACCAGAGATGATGTCCACTGAGGGATGCCTGTACTTAGACCAACACTCCATCCTAACCATGTGTACCAAAGCTCATCCAAATGCCTGTTGTCCCCATCAACTAGGACTCACTATAGCCACATTGTGTCCTTGGAGACTCCACAACTGAATTTCATTATTTGGGCACAGGCATTGCTTCCAAATTGTGTCAGCCTCATGCAAAAGAGTTGGGGGTCAAGAAACCAGACCGCGAACACAAATGTCAAGGGAATGTTTCAAGACGTGCTCTGACATTACCTGGATTAGGCTGGAGATACTCTGTGGCTCTTGAAAGGATTTCTGCAACAGCCTTACTGGTAATATCTACTTTCTGTAGAACAAGACAAAACAGAAGTTAGTGAATCTAAAACTCCCAAAGTTACAGATCCAACAAGCACTTCCAGTCATTTAACTTCTAACACCACTTTGGAGATTTCTATTTCTATTTCATGTACATTGATGTTTTGCCTATATGTATGCCTGTGTGAAGGTGTTGGATCCCCTGGAACTGGACTTAAACAGTTGTGAGCTGCCATGTGCATGCTGGGAATTGATCCTAGGTCCTCTGGAAGAGCAGCCAATGTGTAGTGCTTGCTCTTAACTACTGAGCCATCTCTCCGGCCCTTCTTGGCAATTTTAACAGGGTTGTTTTCATTATCTTTGGGAGAGGTGATCATCTCTGCTCTGCTGTGACTTGGAGAAATCGCCTCTTCTCGGTGATATTGGAGAACACTTGATTTCCTTTTCTTTATAATGTTAAAGTGAATATGACTAAGAATTAAAAATATTCCATACATTATGACTCTACTTGAATAGAGACACTTGGAGATCTCTCAATGTTAAGACTCCACTTGAGCCTACAGAGTGAACTTGAATAACCATGCTTAAATAAAGTATCATATAAAATGATATATATTGATAATAACATAATCTGTTGGAAGCTACCCTGGTGATAGTAAGACAGCCACCATTGTTAGTATATCTAGACACAACCACATGTCCAATAAGATGTTAACATCAGAGTTTTCTCTGACATATTAAGACTGACACTGTCCTGCCATTCCTGCATTGCTGGTTACTAATTAACATAAAATTAATAGACAATCCAGAAAGACCACGATACAGAGTCCATTCATTTTATTCTAGACCATCAATAACCCACAAAAAAATAAATAAATAAAGGAAAAGGAGACACCATTCACAAGAGTAATACAAAAACTGCGTCCAAAAAAGGGATAAATCTTATAAGAACATGGACTATTTAAAAATCCACTTTCCTACCAGGAAAAATACAGAAAGATGTAAGCCTTCCCACAAATTAGCACATCAAATCTTATCACAATTATCAATTTTTGGTCAAAAAATGGTACATTCATGTGGTGGCCTGAGTAAGAATGGCCCCATAGGCTCACGTATTTGAATGCTTAGTCTTTAGGGAGTGGAGCTACTTGACAGGGATTAGGAGGTCTGGCCCTGTTGGAGTGGGTGTGGACTTGTTGGAGGAAGTTTGTCACTGGGGGTGGGAGGGGGACACTTTAGTGTTTCAAATGCTCAAGCCAAGCCAAGTGTCTGCCTCTCTTCCTGCTGCCTGCAGATTTGAATACCTAACTCTCAGCTACCTCTCCAGCACCATGAACGCCTGTGTACTACCTTGCTTCCCACCGTGACAACAATGAGCTAAATATCTGAAACTGTAAGCCAACTCCAAACTAAATGTTTCCCTTTATAAGAGTTGCTGTGCTCATAGTGCCTCTTCACAACAATGGAACACTAAGACAAAAGCTGGTACCAGGGATTGGGGTATTGCTGTGAAAGGCCTGACCATGCTTTTGTTTGGAGGAATATGAAATACTTTGGGATTTTGGATTAAAAAGTGTTTGAACATTTTTGTTTGTTTTGGGTTTTTTGTTGTTGTTGCTTTGAGATAGGGTTTCTCTGTATAACAGTCCTGACTGTCCTGGAACTAACTTTGTAGATCAGGCTGGCCTCGAACTCAGAGATCCATCTACCCTAGCCTCCCAAGTGCTGGAATTTAAAGGTGTGTGCCACCAGCGGCTGTCACTATTATCCATTTTAAGCAGGGCTTCAGTAGGAACATGGAAGACAGTGGTGCTGAGGGTGATTTGAACTGTGGAAGCCTGGCTCAAGAGCCTTCGGGGGGAAGAATGTAAGGAAGTGGCCTAGAAATCATTCTTGTGAAATATTGGCCGCTTTTTGCCTTTGTCCAAAGTGTGTGCTTGAGGCTAAATTGAAGAGTTTTGGATTAAAGCCTAGTACTGACTGTGCTGTGTGCGTGGTTGTTAGTGGTCAGTCTTATGCAGATCTATAATGAAAAAGGACAAGCCAGAAGGCAGCACTCCTCCCTCTTCTGTGGCCCCTACATAGGCTCCCGCCTCCAGGTTCTTGCCCTGTTTGAGTGATGAACAGGGATGTGGAAGTGTAAGCCATATAAACCCTTCCCTCCCCAACCAGCTTTTTAGTCATGGTGTTTCACTGCAGCAACAGTAACCCTACCTAAAACAGTTGATAAGAAAGATTTATAATTTATACTACATATAGGATTAAAATATGGACCAAAAACTATAAATGTAGTAACTGATAAAGAATGTCTCAGAATGATTACAAGTCTAAACTTGAGCTGAGAGCCCACAATCAACAATAAAAGGTCAAACTGTGACACATAAAATTTTCAGACTAGTGACAGACACAGTACATAAAGTTTACAAAAAGTGGAAAACAATGAAGAAAAAACTACAAAAGGTCAGCATCCATAAAGCTCAGAATTATCACTATAAATAATTTTTTAAAAATATATAATCTGGTGGGATACACTGTGAAACACATGTGCAAAGGAAAACTCTTTAGTCAAAAGGGGAAACAAATAAGGAAATCCTACACACATTACTGAACATGTTGGCAAAAGGAAAATTGAAAAACAACCTCATGAAATTTAAAAACAAAAACAAATGGCCCTCGTAGAATGTCTGGGGATATGTGCGTAGGAGGGTATGTGAACACTAACAAAATGTTATACAAATATCTTTGACAAAACCCAGGAAAAACAGAGGCAGGTAGAGACATAAGTGTGTTGGAGAGGACTGTGTGTTGTAGAGTGTGTTTTCCAGGTGATTAAATCTGGGACAACCAGGCCTGTGCCACACTCACTCCCCAGGCACAGCCCAACACAGGGGCTGAGGTACCGTGGGCAATGGTCATCAGTTAAATTAAGAAGACAGCATCTAGGGGCAGGAGAGGTGGCTCAGCAGTTCAGAACACTGACTGCTCTTCCAGAAGACCTGGGCTTCATTCTCAGCACCCACATGGCACTGCCTGTGGTTTTTGGAAGAGAAAAGAAAAACCACAGGAGTAAACAGGAGGGGTCCTAGTCTATCAGTTAGAGCTGCAGCTGCCCAGGAGGGTGAAAACATTAAAAGAAGACTTCTGCTCTATCCCCCACCAGTTATCAAGGTACTGCCATTTCCCAGGATGCTATGTTACCGAGCAGGAGCCAGGGAAGCCCCGGTACCCTGCAAAGGAGAACCCTTCTCCAGGCACTGGTTTCACACCATCCTGACAGCTTAAGATCCACCTTGCAGAAAAGAGGAAGCAGAGAGAAGGTCAAAGGTGGGGCCACACCCTGACCAGCACTGCCTCCTACACTACTGAATTAGGACCTTGTTTCACACGGGCCTCTTAGTGTATTTCTCTTCTCAGTGCAGGTGTGGCTGCACTGAATAAACCACGGTCCCCTGCTTTTCACTGTTACTGGTCTCCAGCTGGCTTGTTGAAGACACAAATCCGGGCCTAGCTTGTCAGGGCTGCTAGAGCCCAGGCCATGACTCTAAAAGCCGGATAACATTGATCATCCGAATTTAATAATCTTGATGGTAAAGAAGATATACGTCCTACCTTTATATATTAGGGAATTTTAATAGTCAACATCAGGTATGATGTTGAAATGTTGATATGGTTTTCAATTTGCAGAAATTAATTCATTTTCAAAGTCAAACACCAAATAAGCTTTTCTCCTTAGGAGTCTTAACAATTCTAGAAATCATAGTCCTCTTGAGGAGAAAACAGGGGACCTCCTGGAAGGCAGCTCCCCTGCCAGGCCACAGCCTGGAGCTGGGCTCCCCACACCTGCACTGCCAGCCATCCCCAGGCCTCTCTCTCTGGTCTGGGGAGTCTAATTATTAGAACAAGGCTCTGCTCAAAGGCCCCAAGACAAAGGGGAAGAAGCTGGGCAGTGGACCCAGCTCCGATGTACTGCAGCTACTCTCCAAGCAGGTAACCAGGGGACATGACACAGGATGGATTCTGCAGCCCTCTGTTGGTATGTTACATTCCATCATTGACATGCCAAGCCAGCAATGCTCTTCTAAATTATTTTATCTACATATATGATTCCGAAAGCCTCGCAGTTACAAAAAGATAAAATAGCTTATCATGGTTCACCCTGTCGGCTCTAGTGGCAGAAAAGTATTTTCTGGGTAGCTGCTGAAACAGATGGGAACAGCATCCTCAATTCCCAAATGACTAATAAGTTGCCATCTATTGAAAAAGTCTTATCCCAGAAATAATTGACTCCCCAAGACATAGGAGCACAATTGTGCATTCTGACTTCAGACCACTAGAGGGAACCAGTTAGTCACATCCCATTTCCTTCCTCACCATGTGCAAACTGGATGAGGTTCAAGTCAGGGCCTAAAGAGCTGGAAAGCATGGAGGTTCTGCCTCGCAGATTGTGCATACCATGCTTCTATTTGAACACTGTCTTTCCATTCAGGTAATATTCCTTACAGTAGGAGGTGTTCTTGCATGGCAAGGAATCTCATTTCTAACCATTTACAAGTTCAAATAGCCTTACCTTTTCCATGTCCAGAAATATATCATCTAGCTTCGTTCCTTCGGCACCACTTATCTTTTCACTAAACAGCTGGGGGGAAAAACACAAATGCTTTCACTGTATAAAGATTCTTTATACTTCTTTCACTAAAATTAGTAAAACAAAAAATCGTGGGATTATCTTGGTTCTGTTCTCATTTTAAACTAGGTCCTTTCTGGAAACTATCAGGGGCCAACAGGATGGTAAGGGTGCTTTCCAGGCAGACCCAGAGCCCATGTAAAGGTCAAAGGAGAGAACCAACTCCACTAAGTTGTTCCCAGACTTGTACATGTGCACTGTGGCACACACAGGTGGACACACGCACGCACGTGCACGCGCGCGCACACACACACGCACACACACACACACACATACCGCCTGATCACAGATGGCCACTCATTCTCCAGTATCACAGCCACCTAGCTGACCCACAGCTGAGGGAACACACAAGGAGAGTCTCCTCAGCTGGCCACACCCCCAACAGTGTTATTTTAAACCACTAAGCTTGGGATGTTCCTCAAGAGGATCCACTTGACAGGAGTTCTCTTTCAGGCTGAGAACAGAGATCTGACCTCCTCATCCCAACCCTTACTACCTTACTATGAGATGTGAACTCCCAAAAGAATACATGTGACTATGCTCTACAGCAACAGTGAGGAGCAAAATCACCGCAGGTATTAGTTCTTAACTCTGCAGGTAATATCCTGAGTCTCTAATGAGAGTCATACAATCTCTGGCCTCAGGGCTTGCTGCCATGGGAGACTGCAAAAATGGCTGCTATGCTTCGTAGCTCTGTCCATCATGAAATAGGGCCTCCCATTGTACCTCCATTTGTTTTGGGTAAGCTGTGCTGTGTGACAACTGAACATGGGCTTCAGATACTCTAGCAGCCGTTCTCAACCCATGGGTTATGACCCCCACAAGGGTCAAATATCAGACATCTATCCTGCATTTCAGATATTTACATTTTAATTCATGACTAGCAAAATTATAGTTAGGAAATAGCAATGAAAATAATTTTATGGTTGAGGTCACTACAACATAAAGAGCCACAGTGTTAGGAAGGCTGAGAACCACTGCTTTCTAGCAATAAACCTGTTGTACAGACACTTCTGGTCATTCCACGAACTACAGTGATCAAGGCCTGGGCCAGCCTGTAGGAGAACGAAAGACCACATGGGGGAGCAGAGTCATCGTGGACTGTCACACTTTGTCTGGGGTGACTGTCTGATGCAGTCAAAGATGACTGGCATGGCTATCTACAATTTCCTTCACTGTTGGAACTAGAGGATTCCATGTACAAATCCTGATCTTATAATATCCATTAGAAACCCACTTAGTGTTGAGAGTCAGGCCCGAAACCTCCTCCACTAGTTCTCATTGGTTGTTGCTGCGAGCCTTTATCATTTACTACAGAAGTAGCAACTAATATTCTAGGTACCAACTCCAGAATATTTGTTACTAGGAATTTGACCGTATATAGAATATATACTGGGTACTTTGTATTCTCAAATAGGCCCCAGAGAAAGGAATATTTTCTCATTGGGGCTTCAGCAGTAAGAGCTGCAGCCTCTGGATCTCACAATACATAGCCTTAGTTTTTCCCTTTGACAGAGCACTGAGAAGCCCCCTTAATTAGTAATCAGTTGCAAGTCATGTCCAGGGGAGAGACATGAGGCACCTGCTTTGCTCAAATCCTACCTGGCTCTGGGAGATATGCATACTCTGTTGTCAGAGAGTTGTTAAATATGCCTGTGGGTTTAAAACTTAGGAACCCTGTGAGATAGGGGAGGACCTCAGGAGAATTTTTACAAGAAGAAATTCTCAGGTCTTCAGAGAGGGAACTTCTTGGGAAGAACATTTTCTTGAAGAATAAAGAGTCGCGAGAGGATGCAGGTGTGAGCCAGTTCATTTCCCTCTCGCCCTCAGACTCCTTTTGGGAAAACCCTCCCCGCCTGCTGTAAGCCCATAGCCTGGACCCTGAGAAAGCACCAAGGCTGGCACCTGAATGCTCTCATTGGTTGGGTTACATGGGCTGTCTTCAGAAAGCATGGTGGGCATACAGAAAAGAGTATTTCTACCTTGGAGACCAGAAATGAATGTGCTTTCCATTCTTTTCTTATCTGGAAAGAGATAATGGCTGGTTTTGTTTTCAGCAGGAGTCACAGGTTGGAGTTGTAACAATTTGTGCTTTACCTGAACTCTCCCAGGATATTTAGCTATTTGGAGATATTAAGTGGGACTACATACATGACATTAGATATTTAAGTCACTTGACCACTGAATGAGAAATCCCCCCACAGGCTTGGGTAAGTGAACACTCAGTTCCGGGTTGGTGGTGCTGTCTGGGGAGGTGGTACAGCCTTGCTGGGGCAATTATGACTGGGGCTTTGATAGGTCATAGCGTCACACTTCCTTCACATGACTCCCTCCACCCCACATTTACAGCTGAGGATGCGATCTCTTGCTCCAGCCACCTGCTGCCAATCCTCCCCTGCTGTTATTGTCTCTCCAGAACCATAAGTCAAATAAACCCTTCCTTCCACAAGTTACCTTGGACATGATGCCATGTCCCAGGAACAGAAAAGAAACCGATAAACCATAACAATACTCCATCACTGAACAGTCATGCGCATTCAGCACCTGCCATGTGCTGAGCATCATGACAAATACACCCCAATATATACATTCTAAAGATGGGTAGGACCCCTAGAGGTCATCTGGTCTCACTGTAGGGAAACCCTCCTGGGCTCTAAATATTGATATTTAAGCAAGCATCATTTGTAGTGAAGGTGACTATATAAATTCCAATTTAATTCATTCCCTGTGTTCTGAATAAACACAAATGATACCTTAAAGATAAAAAACAAAATCAGAAATAAAAAGCAATGATTAGAATCAGAAGAAATCTTTTCCTAGTCCTGACAAAGAACTCAAACATAACATGGTGAGTGCAGGCTATCCACACACAGGGGAAGAGACGGCAGGAGGGACTCTGGCTCCTGTTGGATGAAAAGGGATGTAAGAGTGTGCCCCAGAGTGGCAGTGAGCATGGCCTCAGACTCTGCCTGTGGTCTAGAGATAGAAAGAAAAGGGGTGTGGGAAAGGAATTCAGATGCAAGCCAGTATCTGCTGCTGCCCTGACTGGCAAGCATCCTGCCTCTGTGGGTCAGATCAGACACCCTCTACACTGCCACAGGAAAGAAGCCAAAGTTCTGTGTGAGGATCTTGGGAATTTGCCAGCTATCTACCACACAGAGGGCTTTAAAGGGCAAAGGACACTTCTCCAACACTTTAGATCTAAATCTAAAAAATAACACCAAGAAAGAGAGCCAGAAAGAGTATACAATATAGCACAAAGTCATGGCTTACAAAAAGAGCTTTGTGAACAAGGTGACAAGACCTTTAAGGTATGTTTAAGCCACAGCCAAAATCGTTGAGGGAAATTTTCAATTAACAAAAAACAATCGCCCAAAATGACAAAACTTTAAAGACCTAGTTTTAAAAGTTAGAGCTCTTAAAAACAACAACAAAATAAAGTCTGGTCATGAAAGTCTCAATAAACAGGATTGGCTAGGTCAGGTCAGGGTTCCATTGCTGTGACACCGTGACCAAGAGCAACTCAGGGAGAACCAGACGGATTTCAACTTGTCACTTAGAGTCAGCTCATCCAGGAAGCCGGGGCAGGAACTCATGGAGGAACCCTGGAGGAAAGCCCTGAAGCGCATCATGGAGGGTCACTGCTTACTAGCTTGCTCCATTTGGCATGCTCGACCTACTTTCAACTCAGGACCCTGGGGGTGGCACCAGCTACAGTGGGCAGAACTCTCCTGTGCCAGTCAATCAAGAAAATGCCCACAGATTTACCTCCAGGCCAATTTAATGGAGGTATTTTCTCAGTAGAGATCCCCTTTCCAGATGAGGAGGCTTTGACAAAAACTAACCAAGCACAGGTAAACACCAGACTGGGCAGAGTCAGCAGAACTAGTCAACTGGATGGGATTTAAGAGAATTATGGAGAGAAAAAAAAGACAAAGCATTTTATTTTCTAATAAAATATGAGCTAGTCAAGACAGAGCAGAGAAGCATTAAAGGCTCCAAGATGAAAGGCACCCCAGTAAAAAAGAAAAGAAAATCAGAATTTTAAAAATAGTTGTTTTTTGTTTGTTTTTTGTTTTCTATTAAAGATAGAAATATTGAGTTTTGAGAATATACTTAGGTTACTTAGAAAGATGAATATTAATAGATATCAAGATCTCAAAAATAAAACTTCCAAGACTACCATGGCTTGGGGCCAGTGGGGGTGCAGACAACCAATGGCGGCAATATGTGGACACCAAATTTCTCCTCCACCAAGGCAGCTGCAGGAAAGCATGGAGGATGGGTGTCAAAGATCTCAAAACAATGAAAATCTAGAACTTCAAGTCTCTTTAAAATGAGAACAAAATAAAAACATCCAGGCCACCCTGGTCTCTACTAGAAGATAAAGCTAAAATGCTATTTCAAGGAAATAAACAAAGCCAAGAGGGAAAGTGTGGCATACAAGAAACAGGCGAAGGTGGAAGTGGACAGTCTTATGACAAAGTATCCACTGAAAAGAACCAAGCAAAACCTAATGTCTGTGTCATGCAAACCCCAAGGGATCAAGAGGTAAACATGGGCAGAGCTGCAGGTAGGTTAACCATGCCAAAGCCCATGTAGTCACTAGGTAAGGCATGGCCGTAACTTTAGTCAAAGGCAAAATGATGTTTAAGAAGTGTCTTAGTTAGGGTTTCAATTGCTGTGAAGAGACACCTTGACCACTGCAACATCCAAACAGGGCTGGCTTACAGTTCCAAGGCTTAGTCCATTATCATTATGGCAAGAAGCATGGTGGCAGTCAGGCAGGCATGGTACCGGAGAAGCAGCTGAGAGTTATATATCCATATTGGCAGGCAGCAGGAAGAGAAAGCCACACTGGGCTTGGCTTGAGCTTCTGAGACCTCAAAGCCCACCTCCAGTGACATACTTCCTCCAACACCACCACACCTACTCCAACATGGCCATACCTCCTAATAGTGCCACTCCCTATGAGCCTATGGGGCCATTTTCTTTCAGACTACCACAAGAAACATCTCAGTCTATAATTAATAGTTCAATAAAAGCACAAAGCTGTGTGCACTGTAATGCTGTGTGTACTGTAATGCAGTGTCCTTACCAACATGTGGGTGAGGATCTAATGTTATTTCAAGCCAGAGGAAATTAAGAAAAGGAGGGAAGCAAAGGAATGGCTAATAGAAACCACAGAATAAGATAGTTACAGTGAATCACAATAGGCCAATCAAGGGTGATGATTAAGATCACTATATTAAAGGATCAAGTAATAGTAAACCCAGGACCTTGTGCACACCAGGCAAGTGCTCTACTGCTGAGCTACCGACAGAACAGCTCAACTGGGTGGATTCTTAAAACCCAGTCACGAAAAATTTCTAAAGTCACATCTAAGGCAAAACAAATATTAAAAATAAAAAAATATATACACTAGGAAATTACTAACCCATATAAAGCTTTTAATGATATCAGACAGCAAATGTCTTCCTGAGCAAAGCACTGACAGACATCTCAGACTGACAATAAAAGAAGCAATCCATAAAACTCAATCATAATGATAGATACTGTAGCTACCAACAGCATAATTTATATACATGATGCATGCCTTGAATATTCAAATTAACACTGACCTAATATGCATATATGTATGTACTCTTTCAACCAACAAATTTTAAGAATGTGTATTCTTCAGGAGTACAGACAGAGCATGACAAAAAATGATCATGCCCAAGTCACAATCAATATCTTAGAGAATATGGGTATATGGGTATTTGGTTTGGGTTTTGTGTGTTGGTGGTGAGCGTGTGTGTGTGTGTGTGTGTGTGTGTGTGTGTGTGTTGTGCAATATAAGTAGAGTAGGAATCTACAATAAAAATAGACATATATGGACAAAGTTTAGAATTCTGGGGACTAAGGAGATTGCTTAGGGAGGCATGTTGTAGAGCATGAAGACCTGAGTTTGAATCCCAGCATGCACATGAAAGTCAATGATGTGTAAGCACCTGTAGAAAGCCACGCAAAATAATGAGTGCCTGTGATGCAGCACTGGGGAGGCCAAAGGGACTCTGGGCTTGCTGTCCAGCCAGTCAGAACTAGAAAGCCCCAGGCTCAATGATGGAGGGGAATAAGGAGAGGCACCTGACATAAACCTTTGGCCTTTGCACACGTGTGCAAATGTGTACACACACACACACACACACACGCACAACCCCAATCAAATTTTATACATCAGGTCAGGCCTGGAGATGCCTTTAATTCTAGCACTCAGTAAGCAGAGACAGGGTATTTACTGTGAGTTTCAGACCAGTCAGAACTACATAGTGAGCCCTAGGTGATAGATTGAATAGACAGACAGATATGCAGATAGGCTGACAGATGCATATATACATACATAACTAGATCCATAGATGATAATTCAAAACCTGTGGAATGCAGCAAAAGCCATGTTTAAAGGACAACAGATAACCTTTAAACAGAAAAGTTCTTCAACTTACTACTTTAAACAAACAGTATCATTTCAACCAAAATCAACAAAACTACAGTACTACAACCTAATGTTTCTAATTGTACAAGTTAGATAGTCTGCCAAAAAGGTACCAATATAGTATGTTAGAAACATGATCAAGGCATAGATAGCCACATAACCCGCTGAGCTACCACACGTCTATGGCAGAGATATGTAGAAACTGCTACTAGAAACCAGATGGACTGAAGCCAATGATAATTAGGAAATTCCCAGAAAAGAGCCTAGAAGGCTATATGTACTTCACCAGAGAGGAAGTAGCATTTCTGGAAGACCGAAGTATAGTCAAACAGCACTATTAAAGAGTGACCATACTAAAGACTAACCCCAAATAAGAAAGGTCAGATGGCCAGGTGGGCAGGTGGGCAGGACACACAGGCAGATCACACATGGGGGCAGGTCACACATGGGGACAGAGTACACAGGCAGGTTAAGTCATTTGCCACTCCTAACCACGAGCAGTGAAGAGTTTAAGCAGGTAAGTGTAGGAACGGATCTGAATTCCAGAATTCCAGTCAAGGGAAAAAGATCCTTGGAGAAGAGGCAGAGGGACAGGGTAATCCAAGAGATGAAGAGGGGCAGGCACCGTATGTAGAAAGCTGTTAAGGGACAGTGTTAGAATTCCAGCTTCTTCCGAGTCCCTACCACAAACCATGCATCTGACTTGGGCTGGCTAGACAAACACTGTAAATGTGCCAACTCGACTGACTTCAGGAGGATCAGGCCATCATCACATGGAAGGAACCCTGTCCAGCTCCAACTTGGCAGCTCCAGTCATATCAGAACTAGGAAAATGAACCCACAGCAGTGACAAGCTGTGAAAGAGGCATCCCTGCAAACCAAAGCTCATGTGTAGGGGTTTCCATCTACGTGCATCGGGGATTAATGGTAATATTATCACAGCCTTGGACTCCCTCTGCACATAATATGTTTTTTTTAAAAGTCTGGACTTCTCCATCTCTTTCATTTTAGAAAAGAGATTTATTTTTATTTTGAAGGCCGGGGCACGGGGGGGGGGGGGGACGGTTCTGAACGCAGGTCCTCTGTAAAAGCAGTATGTACTTTTAACTATTGAACTCTCCAGCCCCTGCTTTTTCATTAAAAAAAAAAAAAAAAAAAAAAAAAAAACAGCCGAATTTCTATGTAGGGGTTTTTGAAATTGTTCCTGCATAGTGTGTTTTCCAATGTGTGTCTGAAACCAGAGCTCTGTGGAGAGAAGGTCTGGGAAAAATCTCTAGGCTACATAAACTTAAAAAAGACATGAAAAACACATTCAGGGGCTTTTAAATGGGCACTTTCAGACATTCATGGGACATGTTGCATGGACTTGACGGTGTTTGTCATCTAATGTAAAGATGAAACTCCTGGGCAGTGTCTGGAAAGCCAGCCTCCCCCAGGGTGCACTCTCTTCTCTACTAGTTCCCCTGTCTTTTCTCTCCGACATTTAGATGTCATGCGCTGCTTCCATCAGCTCAGAATATATGGCAAAATTCAACTCATCAACAGCAGGGGAGGATGAGCAAAAAGGGTGTATGAGCTCTTCAGACTGTCATCTTACAGCTATCTGTGCAGGCATGGAGCGGCAGAGGCTGAGGGGCTAAGAATGGAAGGAAAGAAATGGCGGGGGAGGGGACTGTGCCCCATTATTTCATTATGGGGGGGGTTCCTGTCTTATAACACAGGACAGAAAGTGGGAGCAGAAAGCTCCAGCCTAGAATGAGCAGCCATCTCCCTCCCTCCTGAAGTTACAGAGCACACTGTAACCAAGGAAACCAGGATCTAAGAGGCCAAATTTCTGGGAAAACGGAAAAGCATAAAGAAATGACCCTGACAGGCTGTTCCCTTTCCTCTGGGTGCTTGTAATTCGTCCTCCCTGGCTCAGAGGCAAGTCTTAAAGAAACAAGCACAAAGACACTGCTAAAGGCTAACAATCTAGGCAAAGATTTTCACTCTTTCACAGCCATCAAGACACAAAACAATGGAGCTTGGGGGTGTGTAATGGGATATGGTAGTAAAGGGGGATGGGAAAGAGGTGTGTCTCCTCAAAATGTATATACCAAATCACTGTGGTCCAATGAGGTCAACTTAGGAGGTGGGGTCTTGGGGGTGATTGGGTCAGGGTGAGGTTCTAATTGTTAAAAACCTCTAGGATTGGTATTCATCTATCAGGGAAACCCCAGAAAACCCTCTTCTCTCCAAACACAGGAGCACACAGGGAGCTGGCCATCTGTGAACCATGAGGCACCCCCTGGGCAGACACACTTCACATGCCTTTACTATGGCCTCCACAGTGCACAGAACTCAGAAACTGATGTCTGTTTAAATCGCCCGCCCTGTGATATTTTTGTTACAACAGCTGGGTACTCTAAGACAATACCCAAATGGCCAATAGGCATAAGGAAATGTTATTATCACAGAAAAAAACAAAAATCACATCGCGCCACTACATTACTGTCAGAATGGCTAAGATCCTTTTAAAACATGAATGTCAGTACAAGTGTTTCATCAGAGCAGCTGGAACACTTGTGTGTCACTGGTAAGATCACACATTGTCTCAACGGCTTTGGGAAACAGTATGGCAGCATTTACTGAAGATGAATATACAAATCTGCAAATTGCTACACCATGTGACTCAACAAATACCCTCTTAGGAATTCACCAGCAGAAACTCTTACACAGACAGCATTGTTCAAAACAGCTAAAACCCAAAAACAATGCAAATGTCCCTTGCAACAGGGTGAACAAGTGAAAGGACAATTACTACATCTGCAATACAACACAACTCAGGGGTTAAAAGACACAAGGCCTCCAGCAAAAAGAATCAATTGCAGGCAAACATCTAGTCAGCGGTGTTCATTGTGTTGCCTACTTTTTAGTTGACTTGACATAAGCTAGGGTCATGTGGGAAGAAGGAATCTTAATGGAGAAATGCCTCCATAGTACTGGCCTGTAAGCACGCATGCAGTTCATTTTCTTAGTTGATGACTGATACCAGAAGACCCAGCTCACTGTGGGTGGTGCCACTTCTGGGCTGGTGGTCCTGGATTCTAGAAGAAATCAGGCTGAGAAAGCCATGATGAGCAAGCCAGTAAACAGCACTCCTCCATGGCCTTTGCATCAGCTCCTGCAGCCAAGTTCTTCCGTGTTTGACTTCCCTCAAGGTTGAACTATGATGTGTGGAACTGTAAGCCCCAAGAAACCCTTGTCTTTCCAACTTGTTTTTAGTTGTGGTGTTTTATCACAGCAATACAAGTCCTAACTGAGATAGAAACTTGTGCCAAGCCATGAGGTATCACTCATGTTTTGGGGAGGACAATGATGGCCTTTGAACTTTGAGCTAGAAAGCTGTTGGTTGCTGAGAGCCTGGTGTGGGAGACTGGAACAGAAGAAAAGTTGAGAGAAAAGCAGATGATGGAGCCTGAATTTGAAATGGCAGAAGTCTGAGAATCCCTTAAATGCTCCATCAAGGCCATTCATTTGAATTAACAATCTGGCGTCTGGTCACCTGCAGTTGAGGAGTCATCTGTGATTAACAATCGATCTGAACCACTGAAGTAAAACGTTTGCTTTGTTGGGACAATCCACAGCCGTCAGCTGGGGCTAGAGATTCAGTTTTGATTGAGAAGAGGCCAGCATCAATGAATCAAAATTCTCTGAGATGTATCGTGTCAAGGTCAGCACACAGAGGCTGTAGTCTACAGGGGCAGAGGCTGAGTCTCATGCTGGCAGGTGGACCAGACTACATAAGAGTCACTCAGGTGAACCTGATTTGAAAATAAGACTCTGTGGCTTGGCATTGTGTAGAATAGCTTGATGCCTGAGGAGAGGCCATGGGAAGGTGCAACTTCAGCTGCAGCAGGAGACCCCAGCATTTGGGAGATGTCAATAGCATAAGACAACCTCCAAGGACATCAATGGATGGTAGCCTGCTGGAGCCTGTGACATGGGGCTTTGGAGGACAGGCCTAATAAGGACAGTGAGCTCTCCGGCCCCCCAGAGCCTCAATGTGGGTCCCAGACATCAAGCATGGACTTCTAACACTGTTGAGTTTTGGGTTGCTTTGATTTGATGAACGTGACCTTATTCTTTCCCTTTGGAGTAAGATAGTATTTAACGTATTTTGTTTTACAGGGGCCACATTTAAGAGAATTTTACAGAGATTTTTGCGTATTTTAGAGAAATGGAAGAGACTTGGGATGTTTCAAAGACTAGACCTTTAAAGAATTAGAATTTTTACAGATGGCAATTTTAAAACTTGGAATGTTTTATACTGTGATACTGATATTAATAAAAGATACGGCGGTAAGCAAGAAAAGAGAGGTTACAGCTTAACAAGTGATATGTTTGTGTACTGAGTTGACAAGGGGTCAATTTTACTAGCTAGTTCTTATGTCAACTTGAACACAAGCTAGGGAGGGATGTGAGGGAAAGACTCTCAATCAAGAAAATGCCTTTCCAGGATTAGCCTGGAGGCAAGCCTGTAAGGCATTTTCTTGATTAATGATTGATATTGGAGGATCCCTAGGATGTATTTGGTTATGGAGTTTCATCATAGCATAGCAATACAACTGTGACTTATGCTCTGTGAGTCTAATGACAGAGGGTCCAAAACTAAAGGAGAACATTCTGTTATTCTAGTCACATAAGTCAAACCTAGAAGATACTAAATTAATAGGACTGGAGGGATAGCTGGGAGGTTAAGAGCTCTTATTGGTCTTCCAGAAGACCTGGGTTTGATTCCCAGAACCTACATGGCAGTTTACAATCATCTGTAACTCTAGTTTCGGGGGACCTAACACCACGTCTAAGACTCTGAAGACACCAAGCTTGCACATGGCACACATACATACATGCCAGCAAAACATTCAAAACACAAAATCTTTTTATTAAGATATACTAAAATTTAGTGGTAGAAATTAGTGTTATTAAGTTACAGCATTAAGGGAGCCATCTTGGCGCTGGTAGAACCAGCATCTTTATGGGTATGTGGGTGTGGTATATGTGTTCATGCATGTGGCAGTCAAAGGTCAATGATGAGAGTCTTAATAACTTTCCTCATTATTTTTAAGACAAGGCCTCCCCTGAACCTGGAGTTCACTAATTTAACTACCCTGGCTGCTAGCAAGCCCCAGGGACCCGTGTGTTTTCACCTTCCCAATATTGAGATTACAGGTGTGTGCCACCATGTGAGCTTTTATGTGCGTGCTGGGGTTCTGAATTCCCGTCTTCCCGCCTGCATGGCAAGCACTCTACCAACTGCATCATGTCCCCAGCCCCTAATATCTGAACTGGTTACATGAACACATTGTTATCAAAATACATCAAGATAAATGTTTGATGTCAGTCACCCCTGTGTGCATGTACTGTCTCAATAAATGGCTTGCCTCTCTCCTCTCTCTCTCTCTCTCTCTCTCTCTCTCTCTCTCCCACTAATCTTGCA
Source organism: Phodopus roborovskii (assembly GCF_943737965.1). Classification (NCBI taxonomy): domain Eukaryota; kingdom Metazoa; phylum Chordata; class Mammalia; order Rodentia; family Cricetidae; genus Phodopus; species Phodopus roborovskii. Next base: position 7,877,007 of record NW_026126625.1, on the reverse strand, counting down.
TTCAATGTTACAGTTACATACATTGTATTCATTCTGATTTATTTATCTAGAACAGCAGTTTTCAACCTATGGGTTGCCACCCCCACAGGAGTCAAATATCCTAAATACCTGATATTTACATTACAATTCATAACAGTAGCAAAATTACAGTTATGAAGCAGCAATGAAATGATTTGTGGTTGGGGTCACCACAACATGAGGAACTGCATTAAAGGATCACAGCATTAGGAAGGTTGAGGACCACTGGTCTAGAAGAAAACAAAGCAAGCAATGCTGGTCTGGGTCTCCCTCCTGCCTCTACAGTAGAAATGAGGCTCGTGCCTAACCATCCAGATTGGGTTGTCTCTGATCATGGACTCACACCAGCACAGTCAGGAGTTTCATCATCTTTACTGCAGGAGCTAGTCTGCTGTGCTGGGTACCCTGAGCTCTGTCACCATCACAGCAGGACAAGAGAAAATAAGCAACCCTGCCATGAGTCAGCGTAAACACTGCAAAACCCAGCCACGATGGCAGACAGCTTGCACACTTCTCAGCTCAACCAGGTGTCCCTACATAAGTGTATAAATATGTAGAGAGGCAGAGGACACACCCATAACAGGACTGATAAACCAGGAAAGGTGCCAGCAGCAATCTGGATGGTGTGAGGTTCCTAGAAGATGGGGAGCAGATGGGATCAGAGAAGGGAGAAAATCATCACCAATATATGGGGGGTAGGAGGAGGGGACAGAAAACAGCTCCCAAGATCAAAGTGAATCCAGGGAAATTCCAGGCCTAAATTATGTAAACATCAAAAGAACAGCAGTGCTCCCCAAAGCACAATATGGGGATCATTTTAAAAATTGCATGGTGCTGAGGAGACAGCTCAGTGTTTAAAACACTCACTGCAGGAGCCTGACAGCCTGAGCTCGGATCCCAGAACCCCAGGAGAAGCCCCAACAGTAGAGCAAATGTCTCCCAGCACTCCCCAACCAGGAGCTGGGAGGGGGAGAGGAGAAGAGCTGGGAGCTCCAGGGCAGCCAGGCTGCAGACAGAACAAGAGAGACCCAAACTGGAAGGTGAAGATCAGTACTGAGCTTGTCCTCTGACCTCCGATGTCGTGCCATGGCATGTCCAGATCAGCACCCGTGAACACACTCACACACACACTCATAGATAAATAATAAATGAAAGGCAAGAGGGTCGATGATGCCCTCCCACTCCATTGCCACATCTCTCCTACATCCAAAAGCAAATTCTGTAGTCATGGCATCTCAATTCTAATCCCACTTCACTGGTAAACAGAGAACTGACTCTGGGGAAATTACCGAAGCCGAAGCACTCTGCACCTTCAGTCGCCGATGTGCACATGTGGGTGATCACAGTCGCTGCTTCATGGGGCTTAACATGGGAAGCACTTAGAACAACATCCCACACTAATCCTGACTAATCAACAGACATTAACAGACCCCCTGTGTAACAGACATCCTGAGTGCTCCTGCAGGCCTGGAGCCTGCACTCATGCTTGGGAGGACTCCCCTTATGAGTGGGCTCTAGAGCCATGTCAGGATCAGAGAAAAGCTGTATGTCTTTCCAAACATTGCAACAGACAGGAATTAAAATATGAGGGTGGCCCACCCAAGAGCAAAGCCCTGCCTTCCCAGAGTAAAACCTTCCTCTGCAGCCCTCACACCCACCACTGATCCAGTGCAAAGTCTTCTGATCGCCACACCCACCGGAGTTCAAAAGAGAACACAATTAGGCAAAATGGCAAAACTTACCCCAACCATCCACACATCTCAGCCAAGCCCTCCAATCTAATGACAACCTTGGATCACAGAAATCTGAGGAAAACCAGACATGAGAAAAACATATCTACAAGGAAGCTAAGGGTGATCCAGAAGAAACAGCTGGCCAAGGCATGCTGGCAGAGGCCTTTTCATTAATATTCATAGACACATTTAGATAGTATATAGTATACCCATGAAGCAAGAAAAGGCTACCATGAAAAAGGAACCATCAGAAGCATGAACAGAAAATGGATGAAGCTGAAATCAGACTTGCTCCCAGGAAGACATGAAACAGCCCAGCAGAAGAACAAGAGATGAGAAGTAAAAAGAAAGAAAAAGTCTGGCTTCAGCCCCTCTTAGCTGAGACTACTCCAGACCACTCAATCCCTGAAGGTCACTCTTGGGGCTGGTGTGGGTGTGTTGCAGTAACGGATTTTGAGTTTATGCAGAAGTCAGATGGTAATTTAGGGATTTGGTTCTCTCCTTCCAGTGGGTTCCAGAGATGGCACTCAAGATGTCACAATTGTGCAGCAAGGACTTATACCTGCTGAGTCAAATTCATGGCCCCAAGAACCTTCATTTTTTATAAAAATACATATTACCATCCTTGACCTAGGATAGCTCTTTCAACACAGATGGTATTTTATAGATTTGAGATAATACTGAAAACTACAAAATGTAAAATATTAATATAGACTTATCTATAGGCTTAAGCAAAGTCCCTCTCTTCACCCCCTGATATAATATAATCTGTCATGGACAACTCTATCTCCTTCTCTATTTTTCTTTTGGTTTGAGGGTGCTGTTTGTTTTGCTTTGTTTTCTAAAACAGAATCTTGCTATGAGACCTGGCTAGCCTGGAACTCAATATATACACTAGGCTGATCTCTAACTCATGACTCTCCTGCCTGTTTCCTAAGTGCTGGGATGACAAAAATGAGCCACCATGTCTTCATTTTATATCTAAATCTACAGAGAAATGCAGTCCTTTTATACTATGACAGTAAGTTAAACATATTAACCTGCAAGCTTTTATGTCAGTACCTGTTTCACAACAATAAAACCAAAACAATAATAACAAAAATTAAAACTATTAATGTCCTCTGGGCACCAAGCTAAGAATATTTTGAGAGTTCTACTGTTACCTGGCACTTAATGTTGCTTAAAACAAGTATGGGCGATCAAGTGGGGAGAGGGGTTTGTATATCTTTCAGTCTTTTTTTTTTTTTTTTTTTTAACTTGGAGCTAATGTTTATTTTTCTTAGAAAAAAAATAATTTCTTTATGAAGTCCAATGGGTCCCATTTCCCCATTCATTTTGCTTGGCCGGCCCAAAGGTCCAGTGAGCTTCAGAAGCAGGCCAGTAGAGTACTAAAAATCTATGGGACTTGTTTAAAAATCTCTATCTACAGACAGAGACAGAAGTACAATAATTCAGAGGCCCAGACCAATTGGAGGAAGGGAGGGAGGGAGGAAGTCTTCCAGCCCCCCAACACCAAGGGAGATGTAAGGGACCAGAAGTGGGTCTCAGGGTGTTAAGAAGGCCATCCATCCCGAAGAGCCATCCCAAAGAGTTAGCTGCATCTGAAAACTTGAAGGGCATCCCAAACACTAGCCAGAGGGAAAACCAATAGACTCCGCAGGAGTTGGCTCCACACACCTGCCAGAGCCAAGCAGCTCAAAGGCATCTGGCACCTGCTTCAAACAAGTAGAAACTTCCCAGCCCATTTTTCTCTCCCACTTCTCCCCACACACCCAGTGGGCAGGAAGGAAGAGATCCTCAGGAGTACCCCCACCCTGAGGCAACAGCCTGCCTGAGGTCAGCCTCCCTGAGGAAGGGGGGTGGGCTTCAAGTAGATGCTCACATTGTAGTATGGTATGAAACTGTGATAATCACATGGTCCTAGTTGGGTTTCTGTTGCTGTACTAAACACCATGACCAAAAGGAGCTTTGCAGAGGAAAGGGGCTGTTTCATCTGACAGCTTACAGTCCACCATGAAGGGAAGCCAGGGCAGGAACAGAAGCAGAGAGTGTGGAGGAGCACTGCTCACTGGCCTTCTCTCCATGGCTTGCTCGGCTTGCTTTCTCATAGAACCCAGAACCACCTGACCAGAAGAGGCACTGCCCACAGCAGGCTGGGCCCTCCCACATCAATTATTAATCAAGAAAATGGCTTACAAACGTGCCTATAGGCCAGTCCAATGAAGGCACTTTCTCAACAAATGCTCCCTCTTCCAAGTGACTCTGGTTATTGTCAAGTTGACATAAAAGCAACCAAAACCAGCATGCATGTGACACTACTCCTGAGAGAATGGGATCTGTGCAGTGTGTTGCAATAATCCTCAGAGTGGAAAACGCAACACTGAACGTGGGTCGTCTCAAAGTCATAACTCCCAGATTATCGCCCATGTGCATGCCCTTTCCCCTCACCTATTTCTCTAGAAGGCACCTGTCTGTATTCATGTCCTTTACCCATGTCCTTTGCATGTAGTCCAGCCCTCACTCACCCCATGTCTCTGTGCACCGCCCAAGTGTAGGCTCGCAGGCATCCCACTGTGATGACCCAAGCCTTTCACACTCTGAAAGGCCACCTCATTATTGCCCACATTCTACTGTCTACCCGCTTGTCCAATCCATCCCTATCAGAACTGCTTCTGGGGAAATCCAGACCCAGACTCCCCTCATTTTCTCACTTCCCACTCCCTTCTCAAGCCAACTAAAGCCAGCTCTGTCTGCTGCCCACTTGATGATGAGACTCTCCTCTTCCCGTGAGAGATTTGGTTCCAGCCCAGGCAACACATCACTACGTTGGAACAGTTCATGTTTCTCCGAAGCCCCTTCCAACTATAAGCAGTCACATGTCTGATAGCTAATCATGCCTAAATAGAAGTCAGCTGGGGTGGGAGTTTCTGGAGAGCTTTTCATTTCTTAGTATCAAGTGTCCCCTTTGTTCTTTTTCCCACACTGTGCACGAGATGTCTTGAGGCTGCAACAGCCAGCAAAGATGCTGGCCCTGACATTACTAAATGTAGAACAGACACTGTAGCCTCCCACTCCCGGGTGTCAGGAGAAAAGCACGCTCAGGTCAATCAGCTCTGTGGTTGCGTTTTCTATCACGTGTAGCCATACCCATTCCTAACAGCACGCTGCACAGCCTGGCTCCATGTGAGCAGCTCTGCCAATCAGCCCCTGTGAATCAGGTTCCTAGTCAATTCCCCTTCTGGGCTATTGTAACTCTACCTGCCATCCCTCTCTCAGAACCCTTCTTGGCCTCTTCCCCTCAGTGACCTCAGGAATTGCTCTTTGCTCAGCCACATCTTTTGCCTCCTGTATCTCCCTTTCTCTAAACAACCTTCCTGTTGCTTTCAAAGTGACCACTGACTTGAAAATCCTTGAGCCTCTTGAATGTCAATATTTTTCATACCTAGTGGCCTACTGGAAATGTTCTTGGATTTTCTAAAGCTCTCAAAACCAAAATCTATAAAAACGTCCTCCCCTCGTGGGCCTCTCTCTGAGTTCTTAATTACTGAAATCAACTACCCAGACAGCTGAGAAAACTGCTGTCCTAGTTAGGCTTCTGCAGCTACGATTAAACGATATGACCAAATGCAGCTTGGGAAGGGAGGAGTTTATTTCAGCTAACATTTTATCATTTGTCATGAAGGGAAGCAGGGCAGGAACCCAAGACAGGAACTGAGGCTGTGGAGGAATGCTCCTTGCTGACTTCCTTCTCCTGGCTTGCTTGCTTTATTTTCTTATACACACACCCAGGACCACCTGACTGGGCCCCTAGATATCAATCATCAGTAAAGAAAATACCCCTTAGCCTTGCCCACAGGCCAGCCTGGTGGAGGTATTTTCTCAAATAAGGTACCCTCTTCCCAACTGGCCCCAGCCTGTGTCTAGCTGAAAAAAACACAGTAAACACAACTGGAATCTAGACTTCACAAAAATGTTAAGGGTGTGATTGTGCAGATGGATGGGTAGATGGGCAATAGGTAAGCAGGCAGGTAGGCAAAAAGTGATAAGAGGTAGATAGGTGATATTCCTGTTTAAAAAACAAATCAGCCCTCAGAGAGTCACAAGTAAAATACATGGATATATTTAACTTGTCTTTGAAAATAGTAAGAAGTATCCTTCATGAAAAAACTGATCCAATAAAGAGTTTTGCTGGAAAATGAGCAGCCAATAAGCAGGTAGCAAGCAGGTGCAGTTCTCAGAAAGAAAAGCTGGTGGACCAACACTTAAAAATCAAAGGACTGGGGTCACAAAGACTCTACAGAGTTCCCTCGCTGTGATTCAGCCCTACACACACACACACACACACACACACACACACACACACACACACACACACACACACCTATCCAGTGTACATCCCAAACAACTCTGGGTCCTTTCTCCATTTCCATGGATAGATGCTCAGGTTAGCTCACCATCACCTCATCCCTAAGCTTCTGACAGTCCCCACCTGAGGTCTTCTGAGCATGTGGTCTCCGGGCCTGGGAGCCATCAGCAAAGTGAAGAAAGTAAAAATGAATTTCTCATCATTCAATAAGAAATAGCAAAAATAAGAAAACCAGAGCAAGCATAATGAGTCACTGTTCATATTCAAAATAAGACAATGATTTTCTTCTGAATCACTTTACAAGAAACATGTTGGGACATAATACCATAAAAGTTTAAAATGATGGAGAGGGGGTGGACCTGGACAGGAAATCACAAGAGAAACACTTGGTTCTGTCTGACTTCTCTTCAACAGTAGATGGATGTGTCCTTCATACTAAACAAAGCAACAAAAATATAGATTTAGGTTTAAAGGGAATAACCAAACTCAGGAACTTGTGCTAGTGAAGCCTGATGGAGGAGGGGCTGATTCAGCCAAGTCTTGCAGATTACAACCTGCACAGGCAGCCTGGGTACCCAGAGCTCTCTGCCTCCAGGCTCTCTGTTGTCAGTCACTCCATGAAAGTCAGGTGAATCTTCCAGCCAGAACTAGGAGTGGTACAAGTGGCTTCATGGTCTGCCTAAGAAACCCAGAACCCTTGAAGACTGGCCCCTCTCTCCACCTCAGGGGCTTGGTGCCCCGTGAGCCTCTTGAGGCTCTCACCACACATGGCTTCATGGGAGGGGAGAGCTGCTAATTTCATCATTTTTGGAGATTTGAAGCAACTAGGAAATGAGAACAAGAATAGAATAGGAAGACAAGACAGAGAGGGCAAGAGGAAAAGAACAAGGGGTATTTCAGGCCACCCCCAATCAAATTTAATCCCCATCTAGCCATAAAGGCATTTCCAGGGTTTTGCAAAAGTTCCCCAAAATCAGCTTTGGGAACCCAAACCTGCTAAATTTATGAGCTAATGTATATCTCTGACTCATATGCAAATGTCCTTATGAAGCCCATTATTATATACAATGAATATACACTGTTTTAAATAAAGGATGCAAAACCAAATGTTTTTGACCTTAGAAGAAACATTTGAAAGCATTAGAAACAAAGAAATGCAAAGTATCAGAAATGGTAAATAATGGGGGCAGGGAGCTAAGTTTTGGAGAGCTTGCTGCTTTATGAAAGGGTGGGGAAACCCCATTTTAAAAAAAGTCAGACTCACTGGCCTCCAACCCCTTCCCTGCCTCTCCTCCATGCCTGGCTCCACTCAGCAACCAAGGCTCCCCAAGTTCACAAACAGACTCTCCCCAAGACCTCTTTCCTTCCAAACTTCCCCAGGGCCTGGCAGCTACCAGGACCCCATTGTTCATTTGTTTGTGCCAGGTCATTTTATCTCAAGCCTAAAGGATTAAAAACAAATGAGGTGTCATTGACACTGTAGTGAAAAAAAAAACAGCAACAATAAAACTTACTGTGGGTCTATTTTGAGATACTGATAATGGAAAAAGGTAGAAACAGACACTATATTCTTTACTTTCTGGGAAAACATCCATGACCTCACCTAACACTTAACAGCAGTGGAAAGTTCCATGCCAAGCTGCTTTCCACCATTTGAGATGTATTTTAAACTTATTTTAGAAACTGGCTTAATTTAAATTTAAATTATTATCAAAGAATTCTTGGGTAAAAATAATAGTGTTGGATACAGAAATTACCCTTTATAATTATCTGTCACATAAATGGTTTGGGGAAATCTACATTTTTTGAAGGGGTAATTGTTGTCACTTTTGTTGCTTTTGTGATGTTACAGAGATAACAAACTGACTATCTCATCACACAATCGCACATTTCAAAAAACAGAGAAGAGAAACTGTAGCTCCAAGTCACACTCACACTGGAACAGACACGTGAGAAGCAGCAAAGAAGGGCATCCTTCAAGCCCCTCCCCTGAGCTTTAGGTAGCCTCTTCCCTTCTGTCCCTGGCGCCTAAAGGCAGGAGGGGCTTCTGAGAGCTTCTAATCTTACATCACCCATTTGTCCTCTTTCAGGGTTTCGACATCTACATAGACAAATTCCACTAAGAAGCTGTTCTGCCATCTCCATCTGCTTCTGGGTTCTAGTTCTCAGACAGTGGAGCCAGGATGTATCCCTGGTGCACAAAAGGACTTTGCAAACATATCCCCCATAGAGGGATAACTGCCTTAATCTAGAGACAAGAGAGAAGCCCTAGTCCCTACTTCACAGGACCTGTCAGATCTACATGACCCCAACTGGATGGCATTCCCCTACACATGGAATTGGGGTGGGGGGATGGGAGGGGAGGGTGTTTAGAGTGCATGTGAGAGGGCAGAGAGGGTAAAAGGGAGGGAAGGAGGGAGGGAGGGAGGGAGAGAGAACTGGGATCGACATGTAAAACAATAAATTAAATTAAAAAAATGCTTTGACTCCAAAATTTAAGTTGAAGGACAAGTTACTGGGGAAAAGAATTTCTATTTTTGTTTCCACAGAAAATGAAAAGCTGTGGATTCCTTCCAGACTAATGTGGTTTGATCAAGCCAGACTGCCTGAAACAGAGTACAAGCTAATCCAACATTCAAAACAGCTGGACAAAACAGCCCTACAGACTACAGCCAGGATATCTGAATCTTCTTCGAATCCCCCCAAGACAGCGCCCCTTACCAGCAGGAAGTAGCTTGGAAAGAACGACGCCCAAATATCCAAATATTGTGTATAAATGTTTGTTTTCATTTAATTGGACTTTGTTATATAAAATTAAATAAAATAAAAAAAATAAATATTAAAAAAAAAAAAGAAGCTGTTCTGCCCTGATAGACCTGACTCAGGAACGAGAGTCACCTCTGCCCTGTGGTTTCTCTGCATTTGTTATACACAGTAGCTGTGCTCCCAAGATATCACACCCTGCTCTGCCAAGGACACTGTTCAGATAGGAGCAGAAGGATAAGTAACAGCAGACAGAGACAGCAGTAAACAGCTGGACAAGCAGGAATGACAATACTCATGTAGTGAATATTTAACAGATTAAAAAAATTATAACGTGGCCCTGGTGTGGTAAGTTTCAAAGGAGACAAAGTAACCTCTAGTATTCAGGAATGCTGTGTTGGTTAGTATGCATGGAACTGTTTGGGAAGGATTAGGGGTGGCCTTATTGCAAGAGGTGTGTCACTAGTGGTAAGCTTTGAGATTTCAAAAACCCATGCCATTCCCAATTACTTCTGTCTCTGCCTCAGCTCCTGCGCCATGCCTGTCTGCCTACTGCCACGATGTCCACCATAATGGCAGTAGATTTTAACCTTCTAGAACCATGAGTGCCCCAGTTAAATGCTTTCTTACATAAGTTGCCTTGGTTATGGTATTTTGTCATGATAATAGGAAAATTAACTAAAAATGTGTTGTAAAATACTATTTTAACCATGTAAAGGTGTGTTAGATTTGTTTAGCTGCATTTGTTTAATTGTATTAAGATGTGTTGTATTTCACCTTGCCTCCCTAAGGCACCTGATTGGTATAATAAAGAGCTGAACAGCCAATAACTAGACAGGAGAAGGTAGAGAAAGTAGGGGGAGAAATCCAGACAAAGGAGAGAGACAAAAGGAAAGAAAAGAAGGAAGAGAAAGAGAGGGACATGCCTGGAGTAAGAAGCCAGGCAGCCAGACATGAGAAGCAATGAAAGGAAGATATAAAAAGCATGAGGCAAAAGATAGACAAAGAGAAGCAGGTTTGTTCAATTTAAAAGAGCTGACCAGAAACTAGCCTAAGCTAGATGAAGCAATCATAACTAACAGTAAGTCTCCATGTCATGATTGGGAGCTAGTTGGTGACTTGAAAGAAAAAGTCTGGTACACAAATGCTTATGTTCTAAGATAAATAAAGTTAGTAAGTCATTGTCACAAAGTCATTGTCACAAAAGGTAAGGGTTATTTGAAGGAGGGGGAGGAGGCAGAACCATGAAGAACACTATGGGGGTTGAGGGGGTTAGTAATGTCTGCCTCATGTCCTTAAGGAGGACACACAGCATTTGCTTCATAATAATCTACGGCTATGTTGCATGCCCCTTAACATTGGTACAAGAAAAAACAATCAGGCTGAAGAAATACCTGGGTATCATAGCCCATGTCATACTCATGAGGGTGACACAGGAAGATCAAGTTCAAGGCCAGAAAAGAAAAGAAACAAATACTCAGGTCACAAAACACGACCAGGAAGACAGAGTCCCTCCCTGGCTGCCATCACGCCAACCCAGACTCCCATACTGTGTCACCAACCACTTGTTTACCTAATTTTTTTTAACTGGTATAAATGTACACCATTTAACAGTTATATTAGGACCTTAAAACTGTCCTTAGTACAAAAATTAACTGCTGTGATGGACGTACTTCCTTTACAAGAAATATCTTTTTGCATAAAACTGAAACAAAGACAATGTACTGGGGCTTTGCCAGTGTGTATGGAACCACACTTAGAAGGCCAATTTAGATGAGCAAAAAACAGTGTCTGTAGTATTAACCCCTTGGTGTTACTGGAATGTTGCTGTAGTTTCATTAGTATTTAACTTTAAGTAGAGAGTTTACAATTGTTTTAAAGCTGTGAGCACAGTTAACACTTCACGTTGGCACACATTTGACCAAGACAACAGAACTAAATTCAAAGGAACACAAGCAGTCTTTGAAGGAGTCCTGAGGAATATCAGTAGGTGTCAGTCCCCACTCTCACCCTCCCTTCCCCTTCTCTTTACCAAGATCCGAGGAGCCCACAGCTTGCCTCTCAAGCAGGTACCACCAGGCAAAATTGATGTCAGTTCCACTTGTCACACAGGTGATCAAAGCTGGGGACCACAGACAGAAAGGATCCGGCCCGGGGGATGACCCTTACATGTAAATGACTGTGACCCAGAGCTCCCTGTGAGGCGGCACTGGGGCACAGAGCCCCTTGTCTCCAGGGGCTGCTATGAGTGGATGAAGTAGATTTCCTATAGCCCTGGAGGTCACCTGTCAAGAGTGTGCTTCTCCAGAAACATAGGTGAACACATTTGTCTTTCCAAAATGCTGGAATTTCTTGGTTATTAGCACATTTATAAGATATGTCAAACTTTAATGGCAGCAATTTACCACATATCACATCACCTTTGATTGTGCTAGCAGAGAAAAACACAGGTCCTTTTGATTCGACCTTAATTACCAATATCACATCTTACACATCACACAGTATATCTACACTCTGTATATATCTATGAATGTGCTGGGTGAAGAGAAGTTCGAGCTTTTCACAGGTTTGAGAGCAAAGTTCCAGACCTGAGTCTTGATGGTGAAAAGGCAAACCTGGGTCCAGACGGACAAATAGGCAGGCAGGCAGGCAGGCAGGCAGGCAGGCAGGCAGGCAGGCAGGCAGGCAGACAGACAGACAGACAGACAGCAGGTCCATATGGGCAAAGAAGACAGGCAATTTGAGGAAGCTGTATTAACAACAGGGATGAAGTCAAGCTGAAGCCCCTGAGACGGCAGAGAGCTCTCTACCTGTTGGTCAGCCCCCACCCCCCCACCCTCCACTCCCCACCCCTGCACCACACACACATACACACTCTCTCTCTCTCTCTCTCTCTCTGACTCTCCCCTCCCCCCTCCAGTGGGCAGGTGGCAAGTTGGAAAGGATCTTCTCAGTGCTAGATGTCCACATCTTCTGGGGTCCAGGGTCCAGATGAGTGAGTTGCACCCCATTTTTGTTTCATGTTTAAGTTCTCAGGCCTGTGTTTTCCTGGTATAATTTTAATACACCCCTGAGCCCCTGAAGTTGCCATTTCCCCCAGTATTTTATAGGATAACACCCTTCATACTTCCAGAGTTATCTACGCGCCTGGGTTGTGTGGGTGAACATCAGGAGCCTTCTTCCTCCATCTTCTAATGGGGTCCAAGCCACTTGTAAAATGAAGACTCTGAGAAAGGCACAGTGAAAAGAACACTGTCCACACAATATGGAGGAATGAGATGGCACAGCCTGGACTCGGCACCCTTCCAGCTTCTAAAAACCCTCCCCCATCCCAGTTGTATAAGTGTACTGTGGGGGGGGCTCCAAGGAGACAGCTCTAGCACCCCTCGCCCATGCTGGGGTGTCTTTTGCATCACCCATGCTCCTCCTGTAAGTGACCCCAGTAAACTCTCTGGTTCAGGAAGCTGGAGAGGATGGAACAATTTCTTCAGTTTGTCCCAAGTTCCCTAATGGGGATGAACACACACCTGTTCATGCTGCTCCAGCCACACCCACCTGCAAACTCCCACACAAACAACTCTCAAGGGTTTCAGCCAACTGGGCATGGACACCCTGGGAGGCCATTACTCAGGCTACCGTTTCCAGCCCAAGAAGTCTGTCTTTTGACAGCCGTGATTTGAGACTTTGCTTAAATATCAAGAAATCCAAAGCACATAAACACCTAGCCAAACTGCAACCTACTTGCCCGAGTGCATCTCCACATGAATGGATGGAAGCTGTATGGGTGCACTGTGACTGGTGCCTACCTATAGGTGAATGCATTCTTTAAAGCACCTTATTTTTTAAGGACAATAATTCAGCTAATCAACTGCTTTATTATAAAGCTATGTAGAATTTTAAGGACTGGTTTACAGAGATGCTACATGAACACTGCTAAGAACCCTCCAGCAGCACAAGAACCCCCTGTAAAACTTTCAATCCTGTTGACAGTTGACCTGGTCCCTAAATAGAACTTGGCATCTACCAACCAATCCTCACTCTCCCTATTTGACCAGATTACACCTGTGCTCCCCTGCCCTCAAAATGTCCCACTGCACATTCCTAAGACATTTAGGAGGAAGTTTTCTAAGACTGACATCCTTCAGGGCTCAAAATTCAAAGGAGACGAGTCTTTGTTATAGAGGCAGGGGAAGAGCCACCTATCATATTGCAAAAGAAGCACTCCAGGGACTAAGGTCTTGTCCCCTGGTCTCCTATGATCCAGGAAGGGGCTAAGGGCAGTGAAGCCAAGCGGAGGGGGGAAGGGGAAGGTCCCAGCAGGAGAGAGCCACAACTTGCCAAAGGGAAGGGGTGGAAGGGAAACTTCAGAGAATGTGGGGCATGTGAAGGGCCTGAAGCCAGGGAGGGAACCCCTCAAATGAGGAAAGGCCTGAGATGATTCCTGGTATTCCATGGTCTGCATCTCAAAGTCATGGTTACTCTGCAGAAAACAAGTTGCCTTTTTATTGCCAAGTAATTAACATTCCATAAGTTTAACATTAAAAATCTTGACCTAGTTCTACCTGGATTAAACAGTTTCCCAAAGACCCCCCCCTCCCCATCTCAAGCCCCAAGGCTCCTCCCATCTCACACAGGGCTGGCTCCATGCTATGCTCAGCTAAGCCCTGTGGGAGACTGACTGGAGGAAGACCTGCAGATGGGCTCAGGGCAGGAGACATACAGGTTCCCAACAACAAAGGAAACAGTGGTGCAGCAGGGATACCTCATTATGCAGTCAGTGAGACCTCTCTGAAGAGGGGTACCTGGATTTGTCCTGAGGCCTGTGATTATGTAAATGCATTTCCAACAATTCTTTTTAAATTGTTCTAGAAAAGAGATATGTGGAGGCAGGAAAAGTGAAGCTAGCAGCTCCTTCTTTATGGCTGTGCCCTCCCCAATGCTGTCTGCAGAATACCACCTCCTACTTGGAGGCAGCAGGTGGGGAAATGGGGGGGAGGGAGGTGGCAGTCAGGGGAGTGAGAAGACCGTGCACAGGCTGCATTGAGACTGAGGCTGAGAGAGGAAAGGGGAGATAGAGGAAGCATCAGAAGAAAGCTAAGCTTAGCAGCTTCCTGGAACCAAGAGCAGCTTTAACAGCTGACAAGCTTTGAGGCTAGAGCTTCTGCCAAAAACAAACGCTTTGGAGCATAAGAGGAGAGAGAGAGAGAGAGAGAGAGAGAGAGAGAGAGAGAGAGAGAGAGAGTGTTCTGAATGTGCAGGTGTGTGTGAACATATGTGTATATGAGCATGGAGACCAGTATGGAGACCAAACGTCACACTGCTACTGAACCATTCACATTCCCCTTGAGACATGGCCTCTCCCTATCCTGAGTCCATCCAAGTAGGCTAGGCTGGCTGGCCAGTGAGCCCCAGGGACACCCCTGTTTCCACAGGCTGTGTTCCTGCAACAGACATGAGGGTTAGGTTTCCTGAGCTGGCAGCAGGGCTGGGCAGCTAAGCATCCTGACCACAGTGTTGCCCGCCGGCCGTCACCTTGGTCTCAGCTCCTCCCTCCAACAACGTGCTCTGGTCTGACAGGCTGTCAGACTGCTAAACCCTTTTGGAGGAGATAAGCACCCATTCTGGCCTGTGTCAGCTCTGAAGCCTGTCCTTCTCAGAACATGAGATTTCTGGGGAACTTTCAGTTTCTGGAAGTCCACAGTTTCAGTGGTGTGACAGCCAAAGCAAGTAGGGCACAGACATCTCTTTAGAATATCTTCATTCATGCCAGTACAGTTACAGAGGAGGAGGCAAAAAGGTGGAGACCTTGATCCTGAAACTGAGAAGCTGGCAGGGGGCTTCAAGACCTAGAAAATAATGTTTATGGGATTTATAGACAGTAAACACCAATGGTAGAGATAGCACTGTGTGAGAAAAAAAATATTACTACTTTTTCATTTTCCCAGGAAAATGAAAAGAATTCCTAGGCAAGAAAGCTGGCTCCGCAGCTGGTAAAGGCATCAGCTGCCAAGCCTGATGATGCAAGTTCAATCCCCAAGACTCAGGTGGAAGAACACACACAAATGAATAAATGCAAAACACCCTATTGTTGTTTCCTTAAAATAATTTTTAATGCTTGAATTGTAGGCACAGTGTAGCACCTACTATCAAGTAGGTTTAGAGTTGACCTCTGAACCTCCCTTGTCTGTGCACCAGGCACCTCTGGAGGTTCCTGATGTGCAAGCAGATGTCAGGCACTCTGCCTAACTCTACTTCTTACCCCAAACTAGACTGGCAAAATGAGCACCTTGTATAGTCCAAGGTGTAGACTCTGGGTGCTAGGATCCATGGTAATCCTTTACTTAATCCTCTCTTCTGATTGGCCAGTTTTCTCTTGGGAACCCCTGCTGTGCCCCTAATTAGTGGTGGGCATGTTTTAAAAATCCCTTGAAGAGCCAGAGAATAGGTTAAGCAATGGCTCTCTCTGCCTTTTGGCTGACAGAAGCTCAGCGTCCAATCTGATCATCAACAATATAGCCCACGTCTTTTTATATGCCCACCCCTGTGTGTGCACTTATGCCCAAGAACCTCCCAAAGTCTTGACTTATTTACATTTTTTCTGATCATGATACAATATACTTCCTTAAAGAAATTTTCTAACAAGCTACTTCAAATCCCGTATGAAATAAGAGATTATATATATAAATATAAAATGTTTACAGTGCGCATTAAATGTTGCCAAAAAGCAACTCATAGACAGACAATGGCTACAGCAAACATAACATCTCTTAAAATAATAATCATCAAGGGCTGGAGAGATGTCTCAGAGTTTAGCAGTACTGGCTGATTCTACAGAGGATCTGGGTTGAATTCCCACACCCAAATGGCAGCTCACAATTGGCTGCTAATTCCAGTTCCAGGGGAGCTAATGCTATATTCTGGCCTCCACAAGCACAAGGAATGCATTTGGTTCACAGACATATATGCAGGCAAAACACCTATACATATAATAATAACGAAATTTGAAAGCAACAATCATTTAACCCACCAGAGTAGGCATTCGGTTCCAAGCTCACAGAAGCATAATTTTCCCCCTAAAAGATATAATACAGTGGGCCCTGAAATACATTTAAAATTCATAGAGCTTCTAAACAATCAAAGGCGCTTTTCCATGAACAAAGACACTGCATTCATATGTGCATAAAGCAGAGATTCTTTTTGCTCCACTACATGCTGGCTACACAGATGAGGTATTCCGAGCCAGGCGGAGCCACACCACAGAACTGATATACGTTCTGCATGACGTCTGATCATGGCCCATGCACAAGCTGACAAAAAGCACTTTGTGTGGCCAAAAAGGAAAGAAAAACCCTGTAATTCTCCGCTGACACTCTCCTCTGTTTCCCCAGAATACAAGGCATTGATGGCAGATGCATACATTAATATATTCATTTGAACCCAGCCCTGTGCATGCCCCACACAGATGCTTACAGTGGGGGGGTGGGGCTGAGGAGAAAGGTCCATGTAAAGGAGATACAAAACTCCACACCAAGCAGATCTGAGCAGGGGTTTTGGGTTAAAGTTTTTTCCGAAACAGTATAACTTTAATTAGATCTTGTGAAGTTAGCAGGGTCAGGGGATCTCTGGAAGTAACTGAAACCCCATCAAGGCCCCAAAAGATAATGGCACAACCCTGAGGCCAGCTCCCTGAATTATTCCTATTTGTGGGGAGTTACAGAAACACTACCAAAACAGCATCCTTGTTCAGCTTCACTCTCTTGCCCTTGTTTTTGGCTTTTAAACAGGGTCTCACTTTGTAACCCAGGCTAGCCCAAAACTCAAAGCAATCCTCCTGCCTCAAGACTTCGGAAGAGCTAGGAAGTGGTGGCACATGCCTTTAATCCCAGCACTCAGGAGGCAGAGGCAGGTTGGATCTCTGAGTTTGAGGCCAGCCTGGTCTGCAGAGTGAGTTCCAGGACAGCCAGGGCTACACAGAGAAACCCTGTCTCGATAAACAAACAAACAACAACAAAAATGAACAAACAAAAAGACTTCTGAAGATTACAGGAAGGAACCACCATACCTGGCTCCCTCTTTCCTTTAAATAGCAAGTGTTTTTATCTTCACTTTTATTTTACCAAGAGCACTGGACTAAAAATATGACATTTTAAATTTAATGGCTTTCATTTCCCCCTCTGTTGAGTGGTACTGTACTGAGAAGCCCTGGCCCTCTGAATGGAGAGTTTTAGTGAGAATCATACAAAATGTAGGTCAGAGTTTACAGTTGAAATCCACAGTGACAGCAAAAGATGGAGTCTCTCATCAGACCTTGACACCTCAGCCCCTCTAAGGTGTTGGTGGAGGACCTTCACCCCAAAGTGCACCTCCTGTTTCTGAGCTTAAAGGCATGGAAAGAGGCAGCGCTCCTGAATGTCACCTTGAAGGCTACTCTTCATCCTCCCATGTCTCCTTGCCCAGGACCCTGCTTGCGGAACTGACCAGCTCCCCAGGCCTGCTCTGCCTTCTTGCTTTCTCTTGACAAATTTACACATTTGAAATGTGGGAGCTGAGGTCACGGCTCAGTGGGCAATGGGGAAAGAGCCTCCACGCAAACACAGGAGCTGCCTTATAAAAGTCAGGTGCAGTACCTGTAACCCCAGCACAGTGGGGAAAGAACCCTAAAGGCTCATTGGCCAGCAAGCCTGTGAAACAATGAGTTCCAGGTGACTGTCCCTGACCCAAAAAGTAAGGTGGAAAGTTGTTGTGGAATATTAGTTGAAGATGTGTTACATCCATTTATGCTGTGGAACAATTCTTTAATGATGTGAAGATGTGTGCATCCTTTTATGCTGCATTTGTTTAACTCTGTGAAGCTGTGTTAATTAGCCTATCACCTGATTGGTCTAATTAAGAGCTGGACATCCAATAGCAAGGCAGGAGAAAGGATAGGCAAGGGTGGCAGGCAGACAGAATGAATAGGAGAGAAATCTGAAATCTGGGAAAGAGAAGATGGAGGAGCAAAAAAAAAAAGGAAGAGAGGAAGATCATGGGCTAGCCACACAGCCAGCCACAGTAAGAAGGAGAGTAGGAGAGTATATAGAAATAGATACAGATAAAAGCCCAGAAGCAAAAGGTAGACAGGATAATATAAGTTAAGAAATGCTGGCTAAGGTTGGGTAGTAGTGGTGCATATTTTTAATCCCAGCACTCAGGGGGGCACAGGCAAGCAGGTCTCTTAAGAGTTCTGGGCCAGCCTGGTGTCTAGAGCTAGCTCCAGGGCAGCTAGGGCTGTTACACAGAGATACCCTGTCTCGAAAAACAAACAAACAAAAAACAAACAAAAGTTAGCTACAAATAAGCCAAACTAAGGCTGGGCATTCATAAATAAGAATAAGCCTAGGCTTGATTTATTTGGGAGCTGGGTGGTGGATCCCCAAAGAGTAAAGAGTAAAAATCAACTACAGAGAACCACTAAGGAAGACATTCAAACTCAATCTCTGGCCTCCACATGTACATATTTACACATGCACAGGTACCTGCACACACATGTCCTCTCACCTGCATGTAAATCACACTAAATTTTTTAATATGCTCAGTGGTGTAGTGCTTTCCTAACATAGAAAGCCATACATTCAGTCCCCAGTCCAGAAAACAACAGAGTCAATGTTTTAAAGCATTGCTTCCCCAGGCCTCAATACTCATCTAATCCACAGTAAGCCCTGGAGAGATGCTCTCCTACCAGCCTGCTACCTACTCCTGCTTCTACCTCTGTGCATCCCAAGGTCTTTTTCAGTAGAGCAACTAGAAGGATCTTTTCAAAATGTAAGCCCATCTTGCTCCTCCAATATCCCAGAGCCCTTCAGTGGCTCCTCTTATTTATTCATCTGGGGACAAGCATTTGCAACAATTTGACATCCATCTGGAAAGATACAAACAGCTCTTGGAAAGCAGAGACAAGTGACATAACAGGAGTCAACAAACAATGCAGAAAACAACTAAAATTGCAACTGTGTCAGAAAATGTCTATAGGATAATCTTTCCTGATGGTTAGAAAGATAGGGAAAAGGGTTTTCTCTCTTGCAGGGAAAAATATGCTACATTTATGTTCTGGGAGAAATGTTCTAGAACCCTCTAAATGAAGCCATCTTACCAAGGCCAACTTCTCTAAAGGGCCCAGGGATGCACTCCTCCTCCTCTTCATGCCCATCTACAGCTACAGGGCTGACTCAGCAGCCACACTTCCAGTTCAGTCTCTAGAATTAATCAAAGACTTGCTCACTGCTACCTATGATTCTAATTAGGAATGTATACTGTGAATCCCAGTTCCTGCTACCACTTTCCACTTAGAGTGCATTGTTTTGTGCCTTGGTCCCTCAATGGTGAAATTTTGGTTATTATTACTGACAAAATAATTGGAAATGGCTTTAAGATCCCAAAATAAAATATTTAAATAAATTGTGGATCTCTATATACTGATGAGGAAGCATGGTAACAGCATATTAAGTGAGAAAAGTAGGTGAGAAGCAAGCGTAGCAGCTTTCAACCTGTGGATCACAACGCCTTTGGGGGTCAAACAATCTCTTCACAGGGGTCATATATCATATATCCTGCATATGAGATATTTACATTACTGTGATTATTATTCATAACAGTAACAAAATTACAGTTATGAGGTATCAACAAAGTTAATTTTATGGCTGGGTCTCCACATCATGGGAAACTGTATTAAAGAGTCACAGCATTAGGAAGGTAGAGAACTGAGCTAGCATAAGGTAGGGAACTGAGCTAGCATGTATTACTTTTACACTTTGTAAAAATATGTAAATAATACACACCCAATATTCAGAGTAATAAATATGGTAATGGGATGTGGGTGACTACTTTCTTTGAACCTTTTAATAATGTTTCTGTTGTGAACATAGTTAATACCTAAAATATGTGATTCATTTTCAAAAGAAGAAATTCAAACCATCAAGTAAAATTCAGTGTCTGTCACATTTTATAAAGGATTGCATATGTATGTGTGCACCTGTGTATGTGCAGGGAACATACATGTGTGTGCACATGCATGTGGAGACCAGAAATTAGTAACTAAGGATCTTCCTAGATTTGCTCATTTGCCCTCCACTTTTTTTTTTTTTTTTGAGTCAAGGTCTCTCACTGAACTGGAATCACCCTTCGACTTTCTGGCTAGCAGCCCCAGGGAATCTTCCTGTCTCTGCCTCCCAAACCCTGCAATTACAGAATTACAGTCATGGGCACTGAAGAATAAAAAAAAAAAAAAAAAGGCCAGGGGTGGGGATGCTGGCCCTGAGACCAGAGCCAAAGAAACACACCCTGTAACTAACCAGCTCAGGAACTGAAATCCAACAAATCCCTGAGCATGAAAATCAATCCCTGAGCACAAAATCCAACCAATCTCTGAGCTTGTCCAAGCTCGGGAATTAAGATCCTACCAATCTCTACTCTGAAAATCTCCACCTTGGAAAGCTCTGCCTGCCCCTTTAGAAATCCTATATAAGTTCTGCACCTGTTTGGGGTTGCCCTTTTTCCACCCTGGCAGAGGCAGACACGCTCCTGGATTCCTCCCTCCCAATAAATTGATTTGTGGTACTGACTTTCTTTCCCTGGAGCAGGGAGCAAAGATGTCTCTGTAATAACTTATTGCCAGAGCGGAGCAGAACTGCTACATTTCTGTGAGGAAACTCCCGGAGCAGAGCAGAGCTGAAACAACTTCTGCTCAGAGAAGAGCAGAGCTGTAACAGCTCTTGCTGGAGCAGAGTGAAGCCAGAACAGACCAAAATTGTAACATTTTGACTGGGGAAACTTTCCCTTGCTGCAGCAGAATTGTTACAGTCTGGGAAAGCTTAGGAGAATGGTAACATTTCTCTGGAACAGAGTAGAGCTGTGACAGCCTAGCTGAGAAAATCCTCTACTGGAGCACAATTATTACATCTGCATTAAGGAAGACTTTCCAGGACCAAGGACTGTAACACTTTTCTGGGGAAATGCCCCCCATGGGAACAAAGCTGTAGATAATCCTTAGCTTTCAACTGCCAGGATACCTTTCCCTTCAGAGCTGTAACATTTACAGGTATTCCTCAGCTTCTGACTGCCAGGATACCATTCCCTTCTGAGCTGCAACACTCACAGGCACTATGGCACACATTTCTACACAAGTGCTGAAGACTGAACTTAGATTTTCATGCTGCAGCATCAGGAACTTTACTGACCTGATCATCTCTTCAGCACAGGCGTTGATTTTTTTTTTTAAGAACACATTTATTGAGCTCATATTTACAGCAGTTGTATCTCATACAATTCTGGGCTACCTCACACTCTTAGATGTAGAGATCTATATACAGTGGACCCTTACTAGTCATAACGGTAACATTCTATATAGTTGCCACAATCTAAATTAGCATGTAGTAAATAGTCACCCTTAGAAGAAATGTACCCTGAAAGACTTGATCCCATAAATGTGTGTGTGTGTTTATGTATATTTTATAAGATCATCCAAGTTCTTAAGAAAAATACTGATGATTCCCCAATAGTTAGGCAAAGTATGCACAGCTCTTAATTAGAAACAGAGCCTTCCCCATTCGCTTACAGCCACCTGCCCATTCATTCACTCATGTGGGAAGTAACAAGTCACCAATGTGCAGAAACTGAGTTCTGCAAGGCATGGACATAAGCTTTAGGCCCCTTAGCTGGATGGTATGGAAAACAGACATCTGCAAAACAAGGGCAACCCAAAATGAACTGATGATGTGTGAGCAATTGGGGGGGGGGGTGGCCTCACTGTGCCTACACTCAACACTCCACCCAGGGCAGCTACAGTTATAGACCTTTACCTCAGGGCACCACAAACACCACAGGTAACCCCAAGGCAGATGCTGCTGGTTGCAAGGACCTTGCTCAGGAGGTCATTCCTGGACAGGTCATTACCCCCTCTTTAAGACCCCCAGGTCTTAAAGCATAACTATACCTTCCAAGGACTTGAAGTCACTTTCCAGACACAAAGCTTGCATCATACCCAGAGAGAAGCAGAGTCTCTACCTGTGCATCTACATGGGAACTAATACAATTAACTATTTATTCTAACAAATCATCAGGCCTTGAGATAAAGTACATGACCACATGAACCACCTTGAAAGCTACAAGTGTGGTCATCGGCCCACAGGAGGCTCAGAAAAAGCTGCAAGAACAAACTTTACCTCACAGAATAACATGGATGTGATTGAGGAAGGGAAGTAGACATGCCTGGGTGCTCCTAAGGCTCAATGGAATGAGCCAGTTCTGGATTTCCCATGCAGTCCACAAGAAGCCAAGTCATTTATATACCTTGACTTTCCTTCAAGACCAGAAATGAAGGAAGACTTAACAGTTGAGAGTGTTTAGCATGTGGGGCCCAAAGATCTCCTTTATCCAATCTATGACCTTAATCTATGACCTCCACCCAAGCAGGGGTGCAGCAAGCATGGTCATGAATGAGAGGCTCAAACAGATGCAGCAGAGAAGAGATCTCAGGAACTGCCCTGAGTTTTCATCAATACAAGATCTTAATGAAGTAAAACCCTGTCATTGGTTTTAGGTTTTGACATACTTGGCTTTCACTAACAATTTTCACCTTGCTCACATTCATTCATAAATATACACAGCCAGTAGCTGCAGGGGCCTAGGACAATTCAGTCCAACAATACAATTCCAGTGCTCTCAGAGATCCAGATCTACCCCAGGAAAAAGAAGAGCAACAGATGCTCATGGGTGTTACATGAATGCCAGGCCCTGCTCAGGACCTGGAGACTCTGATTAACAGTCAATCACGTGGATCCTAGCAGCTATAAACCTGAAGCAATGAAAACTGTGTGTGTCAACTAGGTAAAACATGTGAGAGTCCATCAGTACACAGGACACTAGAAAAAAAGATACACATAGGTATACACAGGATGACTGGACACAGAATGGGAAAAAGTCAGTTCTAGAAACTAAACCCAGACTCTGAGAGGCCAGCATGCCCTGATATCTAAGAGCTATCTTGCTGACCCCAGCAGTATGTTTCAACCCTAGGGTCAGGAGCCAGGAGGAGGAGGATTGTGAGGTCCAAACTAGTCTGGGCTACAAAAGAAGTTCCAGACCAGTCCAGTAGAGTCCCAAAACCACACACACACACACACACACACACACACACACACACACACACCTTATTTTAGCCACAAAACTTTCTTCAACAGAGTTTTGAAGAGAAAGTCAAACACCAGACAATATGGTAGAAGACCCTACTGAAAAGATTAGGCTCTAGAAGTCTGTCAATCACTGATGAGGTCACCACTTGATAATAATCCCAACAAAAGCAGCTCAGAAACTTCTGGAGGAAGCATTCTGAGTCTACGTCTAACCCCTAACCTGTGGCATAGGACTTAGTTCTATTTGCTTCCCAACATTTTGTAGCATACCCGTGGGAGATAGCAATAGTGTTCCCTCAGTTAGCTGAGCAGCCTAGGGCTGTGGGCCAAAGTCATCCATTAAATTGCTGGTGCTGATGCTGCTGTCTGGGCAAAATGACCTCAGTAAAGCACAGTGCTAAGAGTAAGCTCTTCAGTCATGTTCATGTATGTATCTTCTGGCTGCTTTTTATAAGATGTTAAATCTTATAAGGGTCACCCACATTGGACTTCTGAGACTTTAAAGTGTTGAGGAAATTTTAAATTACACTGATGGAAGAAGAGTTTACACTCACTAACAGTAACAAACAAATGGAATGAGTTTTCTAGTTTGTTTAAAAAAAACTCTCCTGTGTGTGTGTGTGTGTGTGTGTGTGTGTGTGTGTGTGTGTGTGTGTGCGCGCGCGCGCACATACACAACCTTGTCAGTCCTCCCCTTCTACTTTGAGACAAGGTCTCTCATTGGCTGCTATATACTCCAGGCTGGTGGGGCTTTTCATTTTAGCATTACTAGACTTACAAAGCAAACTTACAAGATTCATAGGTTGTTTTCATTGGTTTAAGGTAGAATATGGTGTTATATATTATTGTTTCAGTGAATTAAATATTGAGTAAAATGCTGGTAGCCATCAATCTCCCTTCTAGGCCATCAAATATTGAAAAGCAAGGGTCAAAGAATGGTTTAGAGAGACAGACAGGCATTAAGAATCCTTGCTGGCCTTACAGAAGACCCACATCCCCAAATGCCTCTAATTCCAGACACAGTGGACCAGGCACTCTTTATTGGCCTTCAAGAACACCATGTACATATATGTTCATGCATACAGATACACAAATCAGAGCTAATAAAACAGCAAAGCACAGGAAAGTCAAGGCCCTTGATCAGCAGTGGGGAAATATGCAATAAACAAAGGAGCTGGGCTAACTCGTTTTCACCATCCTTAGAAGGGCAGTAAGGCAACAGAAGCAAGTGTCTCAAGCAGCAGATGACATTTCAGCAGGTGGCAGAGGAGTGCATTTCATCAGAGAGAACACCACACATGGCATGACCCAACTGGGCAGAGTACGGAAAGTGCAGGTAATTATAGATGGTCAGAGCAAAGCCAGCAGGCGCAGGCGATCCTGGCAGCCTTGAGTTAGGCCAGCAGCCGTAGGTGAGATGAGCCTGGCAGCCATCGGAAGCAGTCTGGGTTTATCCTGAATGAGCACTGCAGAGAAATTTTAGTGGTGACATGAGATATGTTTAGGAAGACTCCTGTAGCAGCCGTGGAAGATGGCCTGAGGAAGAGAATTGGGAGCACAGAATAAGAGGTGGCAAGGGAGGGGACAAGCAATGAGACCTTGCAGAACACAATGGGCTTAGCCAGCTAAGAGCAATTAGGAAGCAAGGTCTCAGAGTGTAGCCCTAGTGTGAGCACAATGTCAAGGAGGTAACTAGGACCTGAAGTTCTGTGTTTGGCAGAAGCTACAACACATATGCCCTTTGCCAAGAGCTTAGCTTCCTTTCTTTCTCTCTTTATCTACTCTCATGCCCACATCAATCCTTCAAAGCAGGAATGTTAGACAATTTGCCTTAGCTCACTGGCCTCTCAGAAGGAAAGCCTGGATTCAGTCAAACCTGGGGAATCCAGCCCAGGGCACCTTTCCCAACAACAACAACAATGGTTGTTCTGGTTTTAATCATTGGAAGATGAAAGGACTTGGATTAATGAAAACTTGAGTGCAATTTGGGGATCTGAGTGACAGCAATCAGGAAAGGTGGGTGTGCCTCATAAGCAAGAGCACCAAAATCAGACACCCCAGAGCCCACTTAAAAAGGGAGTGTGGAAGAAAGCACACCTGTAATTCCATCACTGTGAAGGTGGAGATAAGTTTCTAGGACACACTGGTCAGCCAGCTGCCTAGACTACTAGGTGGGTCCCAGGCCAGAAAAAACAAAACAAAACAAACCTGCCTTATTAAAAAAAAAATAGGAAAGCAAAAGGTGGACAGCACCTAAGCCAAGAAAGATGATCCTCTACACACACATACACACAAACTGAAGCCTTGGAAGTCTGTCAAGAGCTAGAAAGACATGCCTGGAAACAGAAATGTAGCTTTGGGGATTTCGACATATCACAGGCATCTCCGTGACAGATGGTATGTATCCCTGTGACAGATGACATGCATCTCAGAGTCAAGCAGTGTGAAAGGACAAGGACTGGAAGCAAACTCCAGGTGGTCATGATTTGAAAGAGGTGGACACAGAGGGCAGAAGGCCAGGACACAGAGTTCCTAGCTTCCCCAGCAGAGTGGAGGGGTGAGGACCACACCAAATGTTTCAAGATCACAAGAGATCAAGCTATAAATGCCTCTGGATTCATCTTTTAGGGAGACTGAATGAGTTCCTACGGGAATAGAGGAGAAGGCACGTGACAGTGGGCTGATGGAGGCCGGGGTGATGGGTTAGTCTATAAAGCACTTGCCTCGAAAGCTTGAGGACCTGAGTTAATCCCCAGAGTCTGATTTAAACAGCCAGGCATGGTGGTGTATACAGAACTTCAGTGCTGGGGAGGCAGAGATAGGAGGATCTGCCAGGATCCAGGGCCCGCTGTGCCTACTTAGGGAGCCACAGTCCCAGTAAGAGATCCAGGAGAGAGACAGGGAGAGAGAGAATGAGAGAAATGACATCCAAAGTTGACCTCTGGCCTCCAAATGGATGCACATCTGCTCAGGCACGCACCACACACACACACACACACACACACACACACACACACACACACACAGGAAAATAACGCAATGAGATATGCCTTGTAAGCTCCGGCAATCAAGGTGAAGGAAAGGTGAGATATGGAAGGCTGAGGGAAGGAGACCAAGAGGGGTCACGTGACTGTAGTTGAGTGGCAAAGGGAGAAGCCAGGACTGACTGATGCCATGGGAATAGAGAAAAGCCACCCTGAAGAGTGGGGGCAGAGGTCATTCTGAGACACAGATGACATATCCTCCAGCCAAAGCCATGCTGCAAGGTCAGCATGCTGTGAGGTTTTCTCCAGCAGGTGCCTGACTGCTTCAGAGTATAACATGTGCAAGACACACCATGTGGGGTGGAAAGATAGCTCAGTGGTCAGGAACACGTGATGCACTTGCCAGGGACCAGAGTTCAGTTCCCAGCACAGGAAGCTCACAACCACCTGTAACTCTTGCTCAAGGGAATTAAACAACCTCTTCTGGCCTCTTCATGCACGCATGAACACACACACACACACACACACACACACACAGAGAGAGAGAGAGAGAGAGAGAGAGAGAGAGAGAGAGAGAGAGAGAGAGAGAGAGCCCTCTACATACACACTTCAAAACCAAAACAGAAAGACAAGGAGTGGGGTTTGAGAGAGAGAGGCTGCCCTGTGTGGTATCTCAGCAGGTGGGAACAGAAGGGAAGCCCTACAAAGCCCTTCAGGAAGCAGAAGTGGGGAGGGATGTGCCCAGAAAATGAGCCCAGTCACTCCACAGAGCTGAACTTACAAAAAAGTTGAATGGAACTTCACTGCTCACCAGGATGCCCAGCAAATGTCCAAAGCAGAAGACCAAAACTTGTAATACACGCCCCCCTCAACCCACCACCAATCACCAAGCTTCCCACTGTGACACCCACAGTACCTTGTTTAGCAAGAAATACCAAAACTGTTCTTGTCCCTACTAACTGCACTACTTGCCCATGTCAAGAAAGTAGAGAGGAGAGGAAGAGGAAGGCCTTTGATGGGTCTGAAGCCAGAGCACAGAGTGCAAACCATAGATCTACCAGACTGCAAGCTATGTGAGCTAGGACAATACCTACTAGTCGTTGGTTGTGAGCCTAGGCTTTAACAGCTGAGCCCTCTCTCTAGCCCACTCTCAAGCTTGTTTTCCTATTAATAGAAGTTTGGGACAGCTGTGCTGGGCCTGGGTGACTGACCCAACCAGCCAGGTGTTCTGCTGTAAGCAGGACTTACTTCCTTTGTTTCCTGGCTGCATTCAGTTCCCTCTGGGAAAGTACAGACCAGTATTCTGTCTTGGCCAGTATTCTGATAATTCAAGCTCCCAAATCTCCCCCAGGACTAATGACCATTCCACCTCCCTCTTGGAGCCACAGCAACCTATCCACAACTTTGTTAAAGACATGCTATTACATCCCTGGAGTGTTTGTCCAAGGCCAAGGTCACACTCGAATGGCTGACCACATGCTAAAGGAAAAACACAACCTTACCCTGCCCCCATTCTGCTCCAGGCCCACCCCTCCTCACCTGCTCACCCTAGCAATTCTGGCAAGGGTGAGGGACAGTCACGGTGAGGGAGTGGGGGCTACAGCTGGAAGGCAGCTGCAGCAAGACCAGAGGTCAAGACAACTTCAGAGCAGAGATTTGTGAGATGGTATGAATCTGGGAGATGCCAAAGGCTCCAGGCTAGCTTTGAGGGATCAATTATGGGGAAAGAAGATGCCAATCTAGAGCAGGGCCGAGAGTAGAGATGTTGAGACCATTCCCACTGAGCTGCTGACCCACTGGAGGAAGGCACACGCCCTGGTACCCAGCCTGGGAAAAGGATCATTTAATCTTGCCTCAGAGAAGGCAGGGTCACAGGTGTCCCTAGTGCAAGCCTTTACCCCAGCAAGCTGTAGAATTATAATTAGTAAGGAAAAAATGTTTTGAATAGAAGTACCACATGATTCAGCCATTCCATTATTAGGTATCTGGCTCAGAGAAAGGAAGCTGATGACACACCAGAGAGACAGCTGCACCACTGTCATCATTTACGACCACTTCACAATAGCCAAGAAATGGAAAGCACCCAGGTGCGCATTTGCTGATAAATGAATAAAAAAAAAAATGTGGCACAATGGAGTACCACTTATCCACAAAGAGGAATGAACATCCAGTCACATGTGACAACATGGATGGAGGTAGGGGGCACTGCGTTAAATGAGATGAGCCAAACAGAAAGACAACTGCCCCAAGACATCACTCGTGGAATCCAGCAGAGTTGAGGTCATGGAAACTGAGCAGAATGGTGGTTATGAGCCTAGGAGAGTGGGGACAAGGTGAGGAGGAAAGCTAGTTTTGGGGCACCCAGACAGGAGGACACTCCCAAATGCGCATCCTTGTATAGTGGCCAAGGACAACATGCTGTGTGCAGTTTTTAAGCTGCAACGGAGGATTCTGGATGTTTTCATCATTAATAAAGTAGATAAACGGAGGCTGGATATGTTTGCCCTGAAGGAAACTATGGAGTGTGTCCACTGCACCAAAACATCACCAAGAGGCTTGTGAGCTTCAGTGGGAAATAAGAAAAAAGTGTGTGTGTGATGGGGTGGTCTCCAAAAGTGGAGTGGGCAGGAAGATAGTGCGTGCCACCTGTAGACTTCTTAATAGTCCCATTTCTCCAATGTCCCTTTTTCTTGATGATTTATTTATTAAGAAACTTATCTGTGCTCACTTCAGCAGAACAAATGCTAAAATTAGAAGACATCTATCATCTGTCCGGATTTCCATATTAATCCTAGTATAATACATTACCCATGGTGTTCATGTGTGAACATACATGTGCAGATGTACGTGCTGTGTGGAGGCGAAAGGTCAATGGTGAGTGGTTTCTATTCCTCCACTATATCTTTTGAGACAGGTTCTCCCACTGCATCTAGAGCTCACCATTCAGGTAGACCAGGTGGCCAATGAAAGCCAAGAATCATCCTCTCTCCCCATTGGGAGTATATGAATCTGAACTCAGATCTTCATGCTTTATGTGGCATGCATCTTACACATGGAGCCATCATCCAGACCCTATTCCCTGGACTTTATATAAACTAAATAAAAGGTTGACTGGACCATGATTCTACCATGTAGTAACACTGCACCCTTCCTCTTGCACCTCATCAGGAAGATGGGCTTAAGGCCTTGAAGCAAGCTTGTCTCCCCTTCACCAGTTGTTCATGGTAGTTCAGCAAATTCTCCAACTGACCACGTGTCTTAGGAGCCACATACATATGAGGTACATATGTATGAGGTGGGAAAACCTTGTCACTCCTTGTTGTCACATTTCCAGCAGGGTAGGTGTGCATCCTAGAACACACACCTGAAGATTTCATAGATCATCTCCTCCCCCCACCCCATTTCAAGTTTGAACCTTTGGGAACCAACTTTAAGAGTGCAATTACCACACAGATTTTTGAGTTTGGCCTATGTGAATATATCCACACTGAGGTCCAACGAAACCCACAGCAGACTATTCAGCTTCAAAATCCATCCACAGTGCCTCCCTGGAGAAGGCAGCCTTTGAACAGTGCTCACCCAACAAACAGGTCAGGGCTTTTGAAGGCATGATAAAATTAACTCCCAAATGACATTTCTAAACATTATTTTCTATTGGGCTGATGAGACAAGGACTTCATCGTTGGTTGGGCTTGCTGTCTTTTCCAAGGTCCTTCTCACTTGCTTCCATTAAGCCACCACACCATGCCCACAGTATCCAACCCCTCATTCAGTAAACACGCGCTGACCTTCTGGGCCCGTGTGGGGCCTGTGTTGGCCATGGTGGGAAGGGCTTCCTCTTCATCTCCATGGTGCCCATTTCCAAACAGCACCTGGGAATCACAGCCTTCAAGAGTTCAGAACCACTGTGACTGGCAGTTGCCTCCTAATAGTGACCAGCTGAATTAAGTCACAAAGAAATCTTGAGATGCAACACAGCTCAGCTATTCTAAAAGTTCCCAAAGACACTGCTCCCATGGGATTGCTATGGCTGGGTCTCCAGGGGCTATCCCACCCAGACAGAAAGGCAGGAGTGGCTTTTGTACTTGACTATGTGAGGCTGAACCAGGTTCCAGGTGAAGCCGATTGTGACATCACAGGGGCAGTGAACATACATTCCTTGTTTGCCTTCAGAGCACCCCACCCCCTACTTTCTTGCTTATGCCCAAAGTAGATATTTCCAGACCACAAATAGCAATTTCTACCCACTATATTATAGATCAGAAAAAGCAAATTGTTATCCATTACACTTAGTATGAGCAACACAGAAGCCACCTGGGAAAGTTAGTGTGAAAAGCGTTCCATTAAGGGACATTAATACCATAAAAACAAACAAGCAACAGCAGAGCAGAGGCAGCAGAAACCCATGAGGAGAACATCCACATGGCCAGGCATAAGACCCCTCCGGGTTCCCACCTCATTAGCCATCGGCAGTCAGTTTCCGCATGAGGTACTAGCCTTTCTCCAAGGTCTTAGCAGACTTCTCTCACCCATGTGACTTGGTCCTCAATGACCCTCCTCTCTCTGCCTCATTAAAAACACTTTTTATAAAATGGTTCAGGGACAGGGTACGGTGTCCTGCTGTCTGTCCATCTGTCCACACTCACCAGTCACCATCGCCCACACAATGTCCTAAGTGTCTGCCTCCAGGCAGGCCTAACCCCCTTGCCCATGCTCAGCTGGAAAGGGCAGGCTGACATAGCCACTACGCTTTAAGTGTCCCTGGATCCTGAGGAGGAAGTGGTTGACTTTATCAAGATCACACAATAGTCTAGACTGAGTCTAAGGTTGCCATACCCACCTACCCTGCCCCCTTCGCCCCATCAGAGGAACTGGTAAACACCCTGGAGAAATACACTGACAAGTGGGGAGGGAAGGAGGTGACAGCTGTTATGAGGATAATGGAATCTGAGGCAGCTTTTTCCCTTTTCCCTTTGACTTTACTGTGCACCTGCACTAGTGGGCAGAGCTTGAAGTAATTAGGAAACAGAAAACTGCGCCTGAAGAGGACTCCCATGCAAGAAACAGGCACATTCCCTAAAAGCCACACAAGAAGCAACATTTACCTGTTAGATAGTGCAAACCAGGTTTGGTGGCTCATATCTATAATCCCAGCACAGGAGGTTGAGGCAGGTGGATAACCTCAAGTTCTAGGCCAGATTGGGTGAATTTAAAAAAGGGGGGGAGGAGTTGGTGGTGTTAAGGGGTTGGGAATAAGGTGCTTACAGACCTGGCTTCTATCCCCAGAACTCATGTAAATAGGCAGATGTGGCACTTGCTTTCCCAGCATTGGGATATCTGTCTGGCCATTCTAGCCTATTTGGGTAAGCTCCAGGCCAACGAAAAGACTGTCAAAGGAAGTGAACAACCTTCCTGAGGATCTCTCTCTCCTCTCTCTCTCTCTCTCTCTCTCTCTCTCACACACACACACACACACACACACACACACACACACACACACACGTGTGCCTGTGCATTTCACATTTTGGTTTTTTGTTTTTCAGAGGAGTGGAATGCAGGAGGAACAGAAGCACTCCTTAAGCCACAGGACAGCTGGCTATGCACCCACCGGCAGGGCCCTGCACCTTGCTCTCCAAGCTGGGCCAGCACAGGTCCAGCAAAGCAGGACTCTGAGGCACCAAGGCCACCCTAGTAAGCAGTGTGGTGACATCCAAAGTAGCCAAGATCTTTGTTAAAACCATGGTTGCTTTTAAAACAAACAACAAAATCTAGCATAAGTCTTCCAACAACGGAAGATCGAAAATGAACCCATAAAACTGAATACAGTAATGACAGTGGAATTAGAAGAGGGGCTGTGGTTCTTGAAATAGAGAGCTGGTCTTTGACCCCACAAACACACAAAACTCCAGAGGCCTGGGAGTTCAACAGGAAACGTGTGACAACTGGGCCATGTGGAAAGGGAACACACCCAAATTGCTACAGATTTGTGTGGTCATCCAGTTCTCTAAATGGCAGCAAGCAGTTATCTGGCTGGAACTGAGCTAGCAATGCAGTTTCCCTACATACATAAAGAA
The DNA here is from genome assembly GCF_943737965.1 of Phodopus roborovskii. Lineage (NCBI taxonomy): Eukaryota > Metazoa > Chordata > Mammalia > Rodentia > Cricetidae > Phodopus > Phodopus roborovskii. The sequence goes on along the minus strand of NW_026126625.1, from coordinate 7,844,904 downwards.
TTAAGTATGCCCGGCACTGCCATGCACACCAGAGAGGTTGGCTTTGGCCCACAGCTTTGGCGGTTTTGATCCACACCGGTGCTGCTCATTTTAGGGCTGTGGCAAGGCCTTCCTGCTCACACAGCACATGGAGGAGAAAGCTCATTTGGAGAATGCACCCATGGTGGTAGGAAAAAGAGACAGGGATCTCCACAAGGACCCACCTTCCCCAAATAGGCCTTTCCTCTTAAAGTGCCACCATATCCCAGTAGCATCTTAGAATTTGACACATGGGCTTTTGAGGGCACTTCAGATCCCATCTACTCAGAAAGAGCCAACATAGACCTGGTCCCTCTTGATAAATGAATGGCAACAGGAGGAAAAGCTATTAACCACAAAGAGCCCCTGAGATATGCCACAGAGCAGGGCTGTCCTGTGAGAGTGCCACCAGTCAGCAACAGCTCCAGACTTGAGGGCTGTGGCTAGGGACAATGGTAACATTGGGAGCATTCAAGCTGTCACATGTATACCACCAGCCCTGTTCGTATGTAAGTGGAACATCAGAGGCCCAGGACAAGAGGGGAAGCACAAGGAATGAAAACAGTTTCTTGAAGAGTAAGACCCCAAGCCCTTCAAGCTCACAGCTTTGCTACAGGAAGAGTGGAAAAAAGAAAAAGTGAAAACGCCCTGAGCTCATAACAAGAAACGAGAGGGAGGGCCTCCAAAATAAGCCAGGCATGAGAAACAGAAGCAAACACATCAAAACACTAATGGAGAAAAAAAAAAATAGACTGCAGAGAAAATTAACACTGCCGCATTTAAAACATGCAAGACATGGAACAACATGCTTAAAAAGGAAAAGACATGATGAAAACATTAGACCAAACCAAAAGGACAGACAACCAAATCAACTAAGAAATTGATAACGGGGTGTTGTAGACAGTAGAACAAAAGAAAAGGGAAGGTGAAGAACATCAGGGGATATTAGACCACACTGTGAACCCCAAGCTTACATTTGTGTTAATTAAAACAAATTAACCCTGCATCAGGAGGCTGCATTAGCAACTAGTTGACAGGATAACCACAGAGCCTCAGAACATCAGAGGGCACAGGGAGAGATAGAGAAACACAGAAGTGGTAGGGTGGGGTTTGGAGTGGTACAGGTTTTTCTGGGTTTTTTGAGGAAGCCAGGACCTTCCAAGGACACCAGCAAGGAGAGAGAGTTAGCTGGTTGCTACTCAGCCTCTCTGAGCTCACAGGTTTTCACCCCAGCCTTTGAATCTTGAGTCTTATTCATAATTAGAAGAAAGATTTAGTTAAAGCTACCTTTAGCAGCAGCAACAGGGCTGGTGCCTGAGGCAGCACAATTCTCACCAGGCTGCAAGCTGAGCGGCCAGGCCACTGCCAGAGAAGCAGGCTGGTAACTGCAGAGCTGCAATTGCTGTCTGAGATGGCAGTAGATTAAGGCACACCCACTGAGCCATACATTTGGCACAGTATGACCACACGGACAGAGGAGTCACACCAGCCAGCTCTGCTACAGTTGCCTTGGGCCTTTTCCAGAGGACTCACATCAGACAGATTCCAGAAAACAGGCTCACACTTGGAAATCGCTGGAAGGGCTTGAGTTCATTGCTGATACCTTGGACAAACTACTGAGAAGTCAGTGGATTTGGTGAGATACCTGAGAAGTCCTTCAGTAGAGAGTTAATATGAAAAAGAAAAAATCTTTCCCACATTAAGAATGGGAAACATCAGAATGCAGGATATAGTTCTTGGATGGTTTGAAAATGGAAATTTAAATAAGGGGAAATTAATTAGCCAGGATTGACATGTCAACTGCAATTGCTATCAGTTTGGCAATTAATATTTTATCCTTTAAAAGGTGGTTTGACTGTGCCAAATTTGATAATCTGAATAGGAAGATGCAAGTTTTAGAAAGACTTACTACTGATAAGATAGAAACCTTAGAAAGATTTACTAATGAAACTAAGAAAATTTGGCTGATAAGATACAAGTCCTATAAAGACTTACTATTGATAAGATACTACCTTTAGAAAGACCTACTAATGAAAATAAGAAAAATACTCAGACACAGACAGAATTTAGAGCAGAACCTACCACACTATTGCATTATGAAACTGGAGGGCAGGAAGCACCCTAAGGCTATAAGAACACCCATCTTAATTTATCCAGTTACCCTAAAAGATGACCACCAGATGATAGGCACCCTCACGGCTCTGCAGAAGTTAATTGGAATACTGTAGAAATGTTAGATTTGAAGAGATTTAAGGAAGCAGTCATTTCATATGGAATGCATTCAACCTTTGTGAAACAAATGTTTAATTCATGGACCACTGGGAAGAGAATTATTCCACAAGACTGTAAAGATTTAGTTACAGCAATATTGGAAGCTGATCCTCAATTACAATGGAAATCATGGGGGAGAAAGAAGCTAGGGTCATAGTATAACAAGGTAGGGCTAGAGGTCATGAGTTTTTCCAAGGCCAGCTTCTCTGTGAGGGTCAGTATGCTGATTTGCAAAGAGAGCCTATGTTTGGTGATACCTTGATTTTATGCCATATAGCCACTTTGAATGCTTGGGACAGGGTTGAAGAATCAAGAAAGAGGACTGAATCATTTACTAAGATTATACAAGATCCAAAAGAAGCCTTCACTGATTTTTATTTTTTTACAAATATTGACTTCATTCATTGACTTCAGCTGTGAATAGAATGTTATCAGATCCATATATTAGATAAGTACCAATTAAAACTTTGGCTTTGAAATGATAATTCAAAATGCAAAAGGGTGATTAGCCTTTAAAGGGAATATCAGCACCCACAGATGAATAAATCTGAAATGCAGCTGATATTGGATCTCACACTTAGGATGATACTTGGATAGGAGAAGTGGTTTCTAAAAATTATTTAAAAAAAAAAAAACAAAAAACAAAAAGGACAAATGTTTTAATTGTGGTAAGCTAAGCCATCTGAAAAGGCATTGTAGGCAAGGTGTCCATAGAAACAATATTTTTTGTAGGGATAAACCAAACAGAAGGCCCCAGCATTCTGGAATATACAGAAGGTATGGTAAACATAGACATTTGGGCTAATGAATGCAGATCAGCAAGGGACAAGCAAGGCAACCCTTTGCCATTTGGAAATGCCTTAGGAGGCCTCTCCCAGACCCTGTCAGCAATGGGGAAACTCCTCCACAGAGCAATTAAAAGACTTAATGCCTGTTGTTCTGGATGAAAGAAAAGCTTCAGTAGTTAAAACAAAATTTTCAGGAGAAATAATAAAACAAGAATTTTGGCAAACTTCTGTAATGATAAAAGACCTAAGCTAAAAATACTATAAATAGCACTGGGGCTGGACAGATGGCTCAGAGGTTAAGAGCTAATTCTTCCAGAGGTCCTGAGTTCAGTTCCCAGCAACCCACATGGTGGCTCACAACCATCTGTAATGAGATCTGGTGCCCTCTTCTGGTGCATATGCAGGCAGAACACTGTATACATAATTAATAAATAAATCTACAAATGGCACTGAAATTGAGGGTTTGGTAAACACAGGTACAGATGTAAGAATAATTTCAACAAAACCATGGCAACCAGATTGGCCTCTTCAGGAAGTAAATGTCCAGCATCTAGTGATTGGAACGTTATCACAGGTAAAACAAAGTGCAAGGCAGGTCAAATGCATAGGGCCAGAAAGAAAGACAGGAAAATTAAAACCATATATAACTAACATAGCAATGAATTTGTGGGGACATGATTTGTTGCAGCAATGGAAAACACAGATTAACATTCCTCCAATCTCAGAAACAAACTGTAAATTAAGGTATGCTTCTGAGGGAAAAAAAAAATGTTAAAAGGTATTATCAAGGACAATCACTAAATGGTCAGGATGTACATAAGCAGGGCATAACAGCTGCTGATCTTTCAAAGACACCAACAGCCTTGCCTTTAAAATTACTGACAAACCTGTGTAAGTGGAACAATGGCCTTTGACATCAGAAAAATTGCCGGCACTAGAACAGCTGGTACAGGAGCAGCTAGATGCTCAACATATGGAAGAATCAGCTAGTCCTTGGAATTCTCCTGTATTTGTCATTAAAAAGAAATCTGGAAAATGGAGAATGGTAACAGATTTAAGAGCCATAAACAAAGTGATTCAGCCAATGGGCTCTTTACAGCCTGGAATTCAATTGCCTTCTTTATTACTTAAAGGATGGTCTATTATAGTGATTGATTTAAAAGACTGCTTTTTTACTATACCATTACTAGAACAGAGAAATAGAGAAAAATTTGTCTTCATAGTGCCTACTGACAATAATTCCTAGCCCATTAAAAGGTACCATTGGAAAATTTTTCCACAAGGAATGTTAAATAGCCCCACCTTATCTCAATACTTTGTACAACAGCCATTAGAACTAATTTGTAAAGTTTCCTCAATCTATAATTTACCATTATATGGATGATATCTTATTTTGTACCCCAAATATACTTAATAGATTGTGGTTCTTTAACCTCTCTGAGATCTGCTGCATATGACATTTACAATGTCTAAGTTTTCCACAGTGAACCATAACCATTCCTAACAGAAACTTCTGAAGTCTCTAAAAAGATGATAGGGTCCCATTGAGACAATTCCACCTGGATGGTGGTAATGCCATTAAGCTGACAAACACCACCCAAAGATAAGCTTTGAACTACAAACTGCTCAGGACAATTTCAAAGCTGCTAGCTGAGATGGTCCAGCCTCACGGACTATCCACCCAAGACTTCAGATAATCTATATAATTTCCCATCACACAGAGACTAAACAAAAATAATACAGCTAGCTCTCCCAGGACTTGGACATTATCCCAATTTTCTCAGGGTTCTCTAAAGATGCTGCTGTTCACCAACAGCATTAAAGACTATGATGCCCACATTCCCAAGACATGAAGTGAATAGTTTTTGGTCATTCAGGGGGTTATGAATGTTTGCCACTGTTTAGGGCAGTTGGTTGCAAATTGTTACTGGTCATGGTAAGGGAGGAAACTAAGCAAGGGAGGTTGTTTATAAGGATTTTTTCCTGGAAAAAAAAGAGAAAAGGAATATGGAAAGGGTAGGATAAAAGGGTAGATTATTGAATCCACTTTAAGCTAAAAAGCAACTATTAATCTCATATTTTACCTTGGTATGGATTTTTGTATATTGATACAAATTTAAGGTAATTTTTGTTAGAACATATCCTATGTGTGTTTCTACTCTTAAGACATTTTTGTATATTGATACAAATTTAAGGCTATTTTTATTATACCATATATATGTTTCTATTCTTGTTTAAGGTATCATACTTATACAGCTCATTTAAAATGTATAGTTTAGAAATACAGGTTAGTAATTAGTCATCTATAATAATCAAATTTGTAGTTATGTTAGGTATGTTTTCAGGTAAAACATATTTTAGATAGGTAATCTTCAAATGCTTCAAAGACCTACAGAATATAGAATATGGCATTTAAGATGTTTAACAACCTAAGGCTTTCCATGACAGTGAAACGCTTCTACTCCAATTCCAGCACTCCAGAAGCAGAGGCAGGTGAATATGAGTTCAAGGCCAGCTCAGTCAACAAAGCATATTCTCAGATAGCCAGGGCTACACCAAGAAATCCATTCTCAAATCAAGTCCCCAAAATGTCAGCAACAGAGATGGCACAATGCTAACACCTGCTTCTTCTCTTCTATAAATTTGATTTTTTTTTTCATTTAAATTTAAGAAAATAACACATTTTTAAAATGAAAACTAGGACTGTAAGTAGTAGAGCTCTTGTCTCCCATAGAGGAAGCTCTGTGTTTTATACCAGTGCTGAAAAAAATCCACTGGCTAAGCAGTAAAAAGTAAATTCCAGACTTCACAACACTAAAACTAAAATCAATGGAAAGTAAAAAATATACCTCCAAAACGAGTTTAAAAAATGACTTAAAAACAAAAGTATAATGAAAGTGATCTTTTTTTCTATGATCTATACTCTTTCCCAAAGTTTTTGTGGCAAATAAGTTAACAGATGAAGGTAAGAATGAGAAACATCACTCCAGGGCCCTAAGAAAGAAACCCACAGCACATGAAGCAAAAGCTTCCCAAGATGAAAACAGAGCAGTTTGGCATTGCCCAGCATATGTTAACAGTTAGACATATTCTGGTGGCACATTTTATGCCAAGAATAAATACGGAAGGCATCACATGAGAATTCAAAGGAGGAAGAAGTCAGATATGGTGGCACACCATGGCAATACTGACTTAGGCAGGATGAAAAACTCAAGGCCAAGTTTGATTGCAAAGCGAGAGTGGCCACTAACAGATTCACTGGCAAGGCAAGATGCTACCACAGAAGGTTCTGAAAGAGAGAGACAGGAGAGGGGAAAGAGAAAGATAGAAAGAGGCAGGATATTTAAAAGAAGACAAAAGCAAGAATGACCTCAGCATTTCAATATTTCGCCCCCAAAAAAGAGATGTCACAAGAGGGCAGTGGTGGAGCATTTGTTTAGCACACATGTGGCCCTGGGTTCAAGTCCTTCACCACACCATAGAGAAGTTCTCAGAGGCAGTATGGCAGCAACACATTGTCTTTCATGAAGAAGGCAGCTGAAGAGATGTCTCAAATATGCAGAGTCTCATAAAACATGGCAAAGCCTTCAAGAAACAAACACTTGAAGGTGGGCTTTGTGTCAGAGAAATCAATGCAAAAGTCAAAGCAAGCATAATGAAAATGTGAGAATAATTTATAAGAGAGTTACAGAAGGACGAGGGGAAATCATTAGCACTGCTTATTAAAGCATAAGCTGAATGACACCAGGCTAAACTGCCATGTTAGAGGTAAAGAGTTACCAGGAAAACAAGCAAGCCAACCAAAAACCCTAAAAGCAAAAAAGGAAATTTGGTCAGGCAGTGGTGGCACATGCCTTTAATCCCAGTACTAAGGGCAGAGGCTGGTGGATCTCTGTGAGTTCAAGGTCAGCCTGGTCTACATGAGTTCCAGGACAGCCATGACTGTTATATAGAGAAACCCTGTGGGGGGGGGGCTGGGGGTGAGTGGGGAAATGAAACTGTGTATCCAACAGGCTGAAAAAGCTGTTTCTTTTCTTGATTTCAGCAAATTTCATATATTTACTAAAGATCTTAAAAACTAATAAGGACCCATTACTCAAATTAGAAATGGTGTTTGTTAACTGTGTTCCAATAATGGTGCAAGATAAAGTTAAAGTGGGTGATAACAGAGACAAGAGGAGGAAAGCCAGGCAGCAGGGGGGAGGGGAGAGCAGGCAGGCAGTCACACTGACAATATCCATGGTTTAAGTTTCTTCAATAGAGAATAGACAGGGACCATTGAAACCAGCCCAACATAAAGGAGCCGTTTCTTTAATGGTACCATAGTTTCCCTGAGAACTAAGGCAACTACGGGTTGAATATTGAGTTAGGATGCAACATCACCAGCAGCCTAGAAGGAAATTGGGCAGAAAGACAGTAACAGGGGTGAGTTCACAATGCTGAAAGGGGGGATCAGGAGCAAAGACTTGGGGGAAATGAAGTTTTTTCATTCAGATCTTCTAAACCCTTTAAAGGGATGAAAATATGACAACAGATAATTTTCAAAAGTCTGAGTCCTATTTCCCTGTCTGGTACCAACACTCCCCGGAATGACCAAATAGTTATAAAACTAAAATATCTAGATCAGTTTTGAAAATGGGGCAGCTCACAACGGCTTGCCAGCAGCTCTGACAAAGTTCTAGAAGAGATAGGACAGGCAAGAATTCCTAAGGGACAGACAGATGTCTCTGGTAAGAGTGGTGCAGTCAGATAATAACTAAGAAAGCTGAGAGTATGGGTATGTGAGTCCACAGACACCCTGACAAATGCCACTTGTTGTAGGTCCAAAGGATTGGAAGCTGCTCAAACTCAGAAAGACACACAGATAATGAACCCATGGCCCAGCAGTGTGGGAAGCCCCTGCCAGACACTTTCTCCCCCTGCATCCCGCTGCATCCCGCTGCATCCCCCTGTATCCCTCTGCACCCCCTGCATACCTCAGCATCCCACTTCATGCCCCTGCACCCTCCCTGCATCCCACTGCATACCTCAACATCCCACTTCATGCCCCTGCATCCTCCCTGCATCCTCCCTGCATCCCACTGCATCCCTCTGCATCCCCCCCTACATCCCACTGTATGCCCCTGCATCCCTCTGCTTCCATGGATATTAAGTGCATAATTTATGTCAGATGCTGGGGATGGGAACACAGTAGTAAACAACTGAACTCACAGTGGCTGTGTGACCTAGTACAGCCAGTGGCCACAGTGGTCATTTAAATTTTAATTCTAACCTTTTTTGTTTTTATACCCCAAAGTTTTCCTCTCTCCTCTCAGTTCCTACCCCCCTCCAAAAAAACTTAAATTTTTTTCAATTTACATTTTGTTTTTAATATACTCCAACCTCAGTTTCCACTCTTGTTAGCCCCCAATTCCACCTTCCCTCTCCCCTAGATCCACTCCTTCAGAAAAGAGCAGGCCTCCCAGGGATATCAACAGAATATGGCAGAACAAGAATAGGTACTTACCCCATATTAAGGCTGGGTGAGGCAACCCAGTAGGAGGAAAAGGGTCTCTAGAGTAGATGAAAAAGTCAGAGACACCCACATTGCACTGCTGCAAGTAGCACAAAAACCCCAAGCTAAACACCATAACATATTTGCAGAGGACACATGTTGTGCATGTATGGGTCTAGTGCAGACCCACGCAGGTGCCAGGTCATTAAAATTTCTAGAACTAAGAACAGTATCTCAGTCCCACTAGTCACATTTTTCAAAAGCCCAGAATAGCCATGGATGGTGAGTGGATATGAGTGGATATGTGGGGAGATTGAATAAGAATGACCCCCCCCATAGGCTCACATATTTGAATGCTTATCCATTAGCACTATTTGAGAAGGATTAGGAGGTATGGCCTCGATGAAGGAAGGGTTCAAAAGCCCACACCAGGCCCTGCCCTTCCCCTGGGCCTACAGATCAGGATATAGCTCTCAGATACTGCTCCAGCACGCACCTACATGGCATTATATTCTCCATCATGAGGATAATGGACTAAACCTCTGAAACTGTAAGCAAATCCCCGATTAAACACTTTCTCTTGTAAAAATTGGTGTCCCTTGACAGCAACACAACACTAAGACAGGATATTGAATGAGGAAGCCCAGCCCCCAGAATGTGCCCATCTTCACCGAAGTGGCCTTGGGCAATACTGGTTAAAAGCAAGGCCTTCCCTGCTCCCCAAAGGCACCAGAGCCCTCTCTTGAAGAAGCTAACCTACCAGTCCAAAGCAAACATCTGTCTTCCCACACCATCCGGACTAACAGGGCAAAGAGCAAAGACTGCTTTCTTCAAAGTGCAGGGAGGAAACCACCAGGCACTGGAATAAAGTTGGTGTATTCAAGAAAGAGAAGCACTCCACCATGCCAAAGTTTGAGTGCCAGAGAAGCTGACACACGGGAAACAAGAAGGGAAAAGCAGAGGCTCCAATTGCTCTTTCCATGACATTGCACTTCAGGAAAAGGACCAAACTGAGGTCAAGAAATCTACTCAGAGAAGAACATAACTGTTTAGGTAAAAACAAGGCAGCATTAAGGAGGGGAAAAAATGCTTGGAGCAGTTATGATGGCACAAGCATCTAATCCCAGCACTCAAAGGACAGAGAGGCAAAGGGATCTGGTTACGATATGGTTTTAGACAAACAAATGGCAGGAGAGACAGGTCAGTGGCTAAGAGTACTGCTGTAATAACACCTACCAACAGGGATCAACACAACACAGAAATAGGCTAAGACCACAGATCATCAATCAATCAATCAGTTTGAGTGATGAGGGTTGACAGACTTAACCTTTGGATGTAAATCATTAAATGTCATTATATGACAACCAGGGGCTGGAGAGATGACTTAGCAGTTAAGAGCACTGGCTACTCTTTCAAAGGACGAGGGTTTGATTCCCAGAACCCATGTGGCAGCTTACAGCCCTCTGTAACTCCAGATCCAGGGATCCAACGTGGGATACGTACCTGGTGCAGAGTCATACATGCAGGCAAAACACCCACATACATAATATAAAATAGTAGTCATTTAAAATATTTTAATGACAATCAAATTTAAGAAATGGAAAACATCCAAAGACAAGGCACAAAAGACATGTATATAGTATACACCAGAAAAGCTGCACAACCAAAGCAGATCTGTGGCATCAAACCTTAGCAAACAACTGAGGCAGGATTGAAGGAGGGGATCCCAGACACACATGCCTTACAGAGATGGCTATCACAGAGAAGCCTGCTAGAGCCATGGCCCTTGCACCAATACCACTGAAGCCGTGCACACAGGTGCTTCAAGAGCATCCTTCTGCTGAGCAACAGGGGGCCAACCTTGGGCTGATGTCACTGTCTACTGATGATCCTTGTAACCAATAAGAGTTGTTCCCAAATGGTCTCACTTGCCTCCTCAAGACCACAGTTTACTAAGGATGTTTTTACATTGCAGTGTTTATTGCCCAATAGATTCATTCTCTTTGGAGAGCCTCACTTTGCGTGTTGTTTGGGCTGGTTGTACTTATGTGATGTCAATGTACACAAATTGGATGGCTTTCAACCTTCAACTATAGCAAAGATGAAAAGAAAAAAATGATAATATCCAGGATTGCCAAGGAAATAGGAACAAGTGAGGACATAATACAAAGAATCTTGGGGAGGGGGTAAACATTTGGGAATTTAGTAAAAAGAAATACTCCCCCAATAGGAACAACCCCACTCTGCTGGATTTTCACCGTATTTTTTTCTCTCAAGAACAGTCTCCAAAAGGAAATAGGAAATCCAAGATTGTTCTAAGAGAGGAAGTGTGAAAACTTCCTTTGGGTCCTTTAAATGCAACCAAAATTACACAAATCAGAGAATATATATATATATATATATATATATATATATATATATATATATATATAAAGAAAAAAGCCTTCAATCCCAGCACTCAGGAGACAGAGCAGGCAGATCTCTATGAGTTCTAGGACAACCTGGTCTACACAGCTAGTTACAGGGCAGCCAGGGCTACAGAGAGAAACCCTATCTCAGGAGGGAAAAAAACAAAAAAACAAACAATAACTTTAGCTCTTTTGTCTCTAAGGGCTGTCACACAGTGCTGGGACAGCCATCACAAGGGACAGGTGTGTTCTTTGAGAACCAGGACTGGAAACACTTGCCTTACTCCCAGTGCCAACCTGAAATCTCAGTTCTTGAGAGTTTCCTCTGCTTTGATATTACTCAAGCCAAATACAAATGAATTTCTGAAGCTACCTGTATTTAATTAAACAGCAGGAGTGAGGAAGTAAGTTATACAAGGTGCCACCTCAACAAAGCAAAACTGGCAAATGACTGAGATCCAGAGCCACGTGACCCCCAGTGTCACACCCCAGCTCCCAAAGTCACCTGATACAATCAACTTATTCCTAAGGCTAATGCCATCTCAGCCACAGGGAGAGACACCAGCAGAGAGAAGGCCTGAGCTCAGCCACCATCCCTGTCATGTGGGGCCCTCAGTGTGCCAAATGAGTCATTTTTAAGAAGTTCCACAATGACTATTTGCCTCAGTTTCCCCATCTTCAAAATGGAGAGAGTAGTATCTTTGATGTGAGTTGGGATTGATGAAACCTACACAGCACCCAGGCTAAGGGTTCCCCTCTTCTTTGCAATAAAAATGGAGTTTGTCACTACTTGTCAATGCAGAAATATGAATTTAGATCAACAGACTTTGAAGGAACAGAAAGATAAAATAATAAATTAAAGGGGTTTTCAAAAAGACAAAAGGTAAGTGCTGGCAAAGACATGGAGAAAGAGGCTCCTAGAGGTCTTTGGTGGGGATGGACAGTTCAGCCACTGTGGAGAACAGTGTGGAGGGCCCTCCGTGGCACACCAGCAGCCCACTGCTGGTGTGTACCCAAAGGAAATAGAATCAGTATGTCAAGAGCCAGCAAAATGCTATATTCACCAAACTCTATTCACAAGGGCCACAATAGGGAATCAAGCTAAGTATCCAGCCAGAGAAGAATGGAGAAAGAAACTGTGGTACCAACACCCCATGGAATACTATGCCACCCTAAGAGGTGGGAAATGATGTCATTTGTGACAACATGCATGGCTCTCAATGACATTATGTTAAGAGAAAGAAGCCAGGCACAGAAGACAAACACTGTATAGCATCACTTGTGAGATGGATCATTTATCTCATGCTATGAGAATAGAGTAGTAGTTATCAGACACTTGGCAGAAGAGGATCAATGGATGCAAATTTGTTTGATAGGAAGAATATGGTTTGGTTCCCTGTCGCCTTCAGGGAATATAATTAATACCAATGCTTTATCTCACAAACTTAGAAAACAGGATTTGAAGAAATGATGGGAGATTAAGAGGATGGATGGATATGCTAATTACCTGAGCTAATCTCTCTCTCTACCCAATGGATACATAAATCAAAGAAAGCATCAAGAACCTCATTATATGCCCACATGTGTCACTTAAACATTGAAAACTCTTATTTTCTGTTATAATTATTTAATGATATTATACATGATGGTCTTAAATACAGAATTAAAAATAACTTGAGAAAATAATTTTCTGTCCAAATAACTAAAAACTATTTTTCATCTTTTAAACTCAAAAACATTCCTCCTGCTATTTTGATGCAGTTCACAGCATGTAATAACTTTGGTAAATTTAATCACACTGATAAAAATCTGAAGAAACTTGGTACTTAAATCATATGAGCTTGGATTTAGTGATCATACATAGCAGGTATCTCATCTTACACAATAACAGGTGAAACCATATTAGGCGTGTGCAGGGGAGGCACTTATTGTCTCCATTTTGAAATGAGGATAAGCATGTACACCAGTGTGCCCAAGGTCACAGAGTAGAGAGGTGACCAAGGAGCTTTCCTTAGCTGAGGGAAGCTGATGGTACCACCATCCCCAGCATCTGACCGTTCCCACAGTGTGAATCTCCACAAGCTTGGGACCATTTACTGCCAACACCTGCCACACTCAGCCTTCAGGCTTTTTCCTCCCAAACCAAAGCAACAGCTTTAGCCCACATGCTATGACTGTCAATGCCATAACTCGGCAATGACAGTTAGGGCAGTTGGAAGATCCATGACCAGCTTCTATCTGCCTGTAGTGCTCTCAGGGTCTCAGCTGTCTGTCTATCCCTGTTCTGTCTAGGGCACAGTGTCAGCCACCATGAGAGGTAACTAAATAGGGCACTTATGTGTGCTCCTCCTCTCCCGACTCTCTTCCATACTTGTGTCTGGTCTGAGATCACCTTTAAAGAATAAAGAAACAAACAAAACCCTAACCCTACTCCGCATAACTCCTTGGTTCAAAGTCTATTTACTGTGAAACTCAAACCAAGAAAGCAACAAACACACTCAACTCTATTCCACACGAGGCTCAGCACACCTTCAGGGAACCTCTTAAAACAGGAAGGGAATAGCAGGGTACCCTTCGTGATGGCAAGCCTGCACTCCCCTCAACCCTTTGCAGGGGTGTGAAAAATGCACCTAGCCTTGAAACCATATATTAAGTGGAGATTCTCACGTGTGCAATGTAAACTGGTACCCTGTCATAGAGGGTGGAGAAGAGCTGAGACTATTTCCACCAGCGTACTCACTCTGCATTCTCCTCTTGACACTCAATCACCTCCCTCACTGCCTCCCATCCACCTGCCCTCAGCACCCAGAATGTCCCCAAAGAGTCCTCAATGAGCAAGGCAAGAGTCTCAGCAAAGAAAAACTCTGTGTCATAAACCAGGCCTTATTTGACCAAGACCATGAGACTTTTTTTTCTAGGAAAGATATTAAATAAATCCAGTAGCATCTCATTCTTAGACATCTATGCTCTGGGCTAGAGAAATGACTCAGTAAAGCAGCTGTCACACAAGCATGAGATTCTGTGTGCTGATGCTAACAGCTGGGCACAGTGGACATCTGTAACCAGTGCTAGGGAGGCAGACAGGTCAGTCAGTCCCTGGAGTTCACCTAGCCTAGCTGAGTCGATGAGCACTCTCAAAACCTAAAGTCGATGTGGCAGTTTGAATGAATATATCCCCCATAGGCTCCTGCTTTTTGATAATTGGTCCTTTGTTGGCAGTTTTGTCTTGGGGAAGTCCAGCCTTGCAAGCTTTGAGAGTTTAAAGGGTCTCCCCTTTTCCAGCTCACTCTCTCTACTTCCTGCTTGAAGTTTAAAGATGTAAACTCAGCTGCCACATCTCCACTCTGCCATCATGGACTCACCCCCTGGAGCTGTGAGTCAAAATAAACTCATCCTGAGGTTGCCTTTGTCATGGGATTTCATCACAGTAACAGAAAGGTAATGATACAGTGGAGGATCTGGGCAGACATCTCAGTGGTTAGGAAAACTTACCGTGTCCTGCTTGGTTCATAGTATCTGATTGGGAGATCACAACCAACTATAACTCCAGCTCCAGGGATTCCCATGACCTCTGGCCTCCACAGGCACTGCACACGTGTGATGCACATGAAGTCATACAAGCAAAACACTCTTACACAAAATAAAAATAGTTCTACAACAATTAAGATACCAACATCAACCCCTAGCTTCCACACATGTGTACATACATGAGTTTGTAGATGTAACATACACACACATATACACAGTCTATGCTGGTCTTTCAATATTACACTCCTTTTTATGACAAGCCCTAAAGAGTTTCTCACTTAAACTAATATTAGATGATTCCACTCACAAAGATACCCTCCACTTGACTTTCCCAAGATAAATGTACCTTATTTATTTGAATATATATGCCTGAAAACTGACAAGGATGCAAACTGAGTCACACAGATGCAGGATGAAATTTCTGGAAACCCACAAGATCTACAGCTGTACCAACAGAAACCAGAACCTTCCATTGTGCTTGTACAAACTGACTCAGGTTAACTGAGTCTAAAACTGGTCATTGTCTTTTCTAGGGGATATGATGAGCTGCTTCCTTGGAACACGGCACACGAATTAAAACACGCATACGTAAAAGTCATGCTGAAGATGAAAGACAAACACAAAGATGATGTTACCCTGAGATTCACTTTTAAGCACAGGGAAAAAAATAAGAAGGAAACTGACACCTCAGACAGTGGAGCCAGGACGTATCCCTGGTGCACAAAAGGACTTTGCGAACATATCCCCCATGGAGGGATAACTGCCTTAACCTGGAGACAGGATTGAAGCCCTAGTCCCTACTTCACATGACCTGTCAGATCTACATGACCCCACCTGGATGGCATTCCCCTACATATGGAATTGGGGTGGGGGGATGGGAGGGGAGGGTGTTTAGAGTACATGTGAGAGGGCAGAGAGGATAAAAGGGAGGGAAGGAGGGAGGAAGGGAGGAAGGGAGAGGGAACTGGGATCGACATGTAAAATAATAAATTAAATTAAAAAAATGCTTTGACTCCAAAATTTAAGTTCAAGGACAAGTTACTGGGGAAAAGGATTTCTATTTTTGTTTCCACAGAAAATGTTTTCATTTCCTTCCAGACTAATGTGGTTTGATCAAGCCAGACCGCCTGAAACAGAGTACGAGGTGATCCTACATTCAAAACAGCTGGACAAAGCAGCCTTACAGACTACAGCCAGGATTTCTGAATCTTCTTCGAATCCCCCATGACAGCGCCTCTTACAAGCAGGAAGTAGTTTGGAAAGAACAACGCCCAAATTCCCAAATATTGTCTATAAATGTTTGTTTCATTTAAATGGACTTGGTTATATATATATATATATGAGGAAACTGACAGAAAAAGCAAAGTAAGACGCCATCATAATGAGGCCAAGGAGAGAGGGCTCAATTCATGAGGAATTGAAGAAGTTCCCAGCAGAACCCCAAACAGCCTGCAAGCCCCATGCAGCAGACATACGCTGTGGGAGTCTTTCTTCATGGTAATGTTGGGATGCCAATGGTTTAGGGTGTGACAGTCAGGTTTGGCACTTGCAGAAGTGACTTTGGGGTATTCGAGTTGCCTGAACTACAAAGAAAAAAACATGTTCCAGACCCAAGCCCTTCCTGGATCACCCAGATTAGGCAAATCAGATCTTTCAGAAAAGCACACAAGCAACCAGTGTAGCTCATAACCATTAGGGTTGCATTTGGGAGGCAAAGGCAGAAGGATCATCCTGAATTCAAGACCAGCCTAAGCCTCAGCAGAAGACTCTATCTCAAAAAGTCAAAAAGCAGGAGAGATGGCTCACATGGTAGAGATGCTTCTGGGTAAAGATGCTCCTGAAACCTAATTTCAATGCCTACATCCACAAGCAATCAGGAGAAAGAGACTTTTAGAGAACTGTCCTTTGAACACTGTATGGAAGATACCTGTGCATTCATGCACACACATAAATTAAAAAGCAAGCAAGCAAACAAACAAACAAAAACCCTATAACTAAGCATTTAAAGAAAACATGTAGTATTTTGTCTGGGCCTCCAGAAATGCACATACCACAGTACACTGACATTTAACCTCAAATGCAAAACAGGGTATCCAGGCTTTTCTGTGAAGGACCTAGCAGTAACTGAGCTAAACCATCCCACTAAGTACAATGCACGTCTGTCACAGTATTTAGCTACCCATGGAATGCAAAACATAAGCAAGTGAACATCATGCATCTGAATAAAACTTTATCAATGGACACAACAAACTGAATTTCATGGAATTGTCATGGGTCACACAATTCTGTTACCCATTCTGAGTTGAAGAGCTACACAAATGAACAAACAAAAGGTATTATTTTAAACTGTTCTGTAGCATACAGAGAATGGGCAGCTGGCAGCTGGCTCAGATGACCATACATTTATGCAAGTACTCAGCATTGCAGGGAAGAGGCCAGAGGACAGCCATCCTGACAAGTGTTTTTGTATACTATGCTGCCCCCAAGTTCTGGAATGATACTTCCTAGCTGTGTGACCTAGAGTGGGTACTATTTAACCCTACCATGACATCATTCCCTCTCCTGCAGAGAGGGCCACCACAGGGCCTTTCAGATACAGTTATGTGAAGACTCTCGGAGATCCTGCAGCCTCTGTTACATTCTGCAAAGCATTTATGCAAAATAAGATAATTAGTATAATGCAATGGTTGATTCACTGCAAAACATTTTTCC
Organism: Phodopus roborovskii; assembly: GCF_943737965.1. Lineage (NCBI taxonomy): Eukaryota > Metazoa > Chordata > Mammalia > Rodentia > Cricetidae > Phodopus > Phodopus roborovskii. Next base: position 7,827,685 of record NW_026126625.1, on the reverse strand, counting down.
TGGATAAGAATTTTTGTTTTAGTTTTAGAAATCTTGACTCCTAATTCTTCACTTATAAAAATCCAGTCTCAAAAGAAAGTAAATGTCCACTTTATGCATAAAACTAAATAAATAAAGAAAGAAAGAAAAAAAATAGTGAAAATGTTCATTCTGGCATAACATCCCAGGGTTCAACTAAGTTCAACTGGTTTCTCTAAGAGGTGTGAAGAAAGAGCACACACAGAAGCAGTCACTATCAAGGTACATAGCAAGCATGTCTAAAGGCCTCTGTGTGCATGGCAGCTTGCAAGATCTAGAAGGAAAGCCCAAGATAACTTCTGTATAGCAAATATTGTCACATCCATATGTTTACCAGGCTGGGGTAACAGGGACAGAGGTGAGCCGCAGATTTTGGGAGGAAAAGAGAAAGAGTACAAAATGATAGTTAAGCTAAGCAAGTTGTCCTCGCCCTTGAAAATGGGAGGGAGGTTTCTTAGCAGAAGCAACTGATCAGGCAAAGACATGAATGGGCACAGACTTCTAGAGGCTGGAGTGGGGATGGGATTGGAGTAGGGGTGGGAGGAGTGGGTACAAATAGCTTTCCATTAGAAATGTCCTCATATGTGAAAGTATAGTGTCTATTCAGGCCACTGAGGTGAGCCAGGGAGTGGGGTGGGGGCAGAAATAATAGGTCAAATGTATTGTGATAGCAACAGAGCACAGCATTGTTAAATAGGAGCCACCTGGCTGTGAAGTTGGGGCATTCAATGGGGATGGACAGGAGTGGGGATGGGAGGACTATTTAGTTAGGCAGAATCCAGATGGAACTTAACAAATGGATAGTGAGGAATTAAGGAGACACTGAAAAGAGAAGTTTCAAAAACATCCAAGAAGGAAGAAATCCTATAGATTCTAGACAAGATCAATAGTATGGTCTGCAGGCCTCTAATGACTGCTCTGGGAGAGGCTGCCAGTTTCAAAGCCAAGAACAGTCAAGGAGCAGGGCAGAAAGAAGGCAAAAAAAAAAAAAAAAAAGCCTGTACCACCACACACACTGCCTGTCTCCCAAGGATGCAGATAAGTAGGAAAGAATGGCTACATCCACTGTGGTGTCAAACACTCCCTTAGTGCCTCCCTGTGCCCCATGGATTACCTGCTAACCTGGGACAAGCAGTGAAGTGCACATAAGCACACGGTTCGAGGGTTCTGATTCAGTTCTTTATAAAAGCAACTATGAACACAAACCAGTGAACAGTTGTCTTCTCTATCCTCAAGAAGAATTACCTCATCAGTCTGTTCACTCATCCTTAGAAATCACATGCTCCCGATACAAGGCATATCAGCAGAAGCAGAACCCTTGGCAGAAAGATGAGAAAGTTGTGAACTCAAGAATATCCTTTGGCCTCGCTCACTGGATGCAGTTGAGGGTCATAAGAAAGATGTATGCTGGTCCTGACACTCCTTGGAGGTTATTTAAGTTCTCATCTGCGTATCATTTATTAATCATAACAGACTACTGTAAAGACTGGGTTTGTTGGTACCTACTACAGTCAATGCAAACAAAAAGTACTCAGTAATCGAACTCTGGAATGATTTCAGATATCCCCCTCCCACTTACAGATAAGGAAGTCAAACCCCACAGCAAGTAAGTTTCTCTCCCAAAGCCACACTTATAGGTGAACATGGAACACCTAGTTTGCCTCACTCTGAGTCCTGCTATCTTCCAAGCACCTCCCCTCATAATGAACTCCAAAGCTTTTAGCTCATTCTTCCTTCGGTCTTCATAGCCAGCTCATAGGTCTATTTGTGACCCCTTTCCAGGGGCACCAATCAACTCCCATAGCTCTGTAAGCCCAAGACATAGTCAAATACAAGCTCTCTCCACCAGCAACAGAGTTCACTTCCTGTTGAGTTGGCTTCACAAAACACTATGAAAGAGAACTGAGGGATAGGAACATTTTACCCAGAGGCAAAAGGAAAAGATAAGGAAAGAGAATGTTTTCCCAGTGGTCCTGACTCCTTTCCTTCAGAATTCACCGGCCTCCATCCCTACAGAAAAGCAAGAGAGGAGAAAGCAATGAACCCTGGTGTTGAAGACTTTGGTCCTTGCTATCATGGCCACAAAATAGAATTTTATTTCCACCCCATGAAGCTTCTGTGTTGCATGCTAGCCTTGCAGCATCATTCCTACTCCAGGATGCTCATCCATCAGATCAAGCAACAAGTCTTAAAGAGTCAGAGCTATGAGTTCTATGAGTTATGGCAATGATGCCTTTTCATGGAAAACACCAATCTGAGTGGTAGGGATCCAGCAGGGGCAAAGTTCAAGGGTGTTGGTTAACTTCATTTAACCAAATTGTATAAGTCATCTGAAACTAAGTTCCCTTGTGCACATGTCACTTTCACATCTGAGATTTGAATGTTCAAGGGACCAGCCAGGGTAGCATTGCTGCCTCAAGAGAACAACTACCTATCCTTGCACCCTATCTCAAAATATTCCTAAGTAGGTCATTATGAGCAAAGCCTTACTTCTACTTCATCTCTTGCCAGCTTTTGCACAGCTGTGTGAGGCTGTCTCCCACTGGTCCACACACTCAGGACTGTCAGGCCAACAGCTCCCTGCCCTTTCTCTGATCATACCACGGTCTCTGATGGATGCTACCAAGCTCTTCACATAGGCAGGTGCTCAGGTCAGCTCAATTCATTCTACTTCCCAATAAGTTTTCTGGAAACATCTACACAAAAGACCAAGAGCCATCTCTGCATTTTAGCTTCTGAGAAAAAGTACTGGCAATGCCTTGTGTATCATCTAGCCAACCCTGACAAAAAGACAAGCTGTGGGTAAGTGAGTCAAACCACTCTCGGCTACAAGGTTGAAAGACTAAAGGCCAGCATATGGCCATAGACCACATTAGTTCATCACACTAGGTCTTTTAGCACACACAGCTTTTCCAAAGTCTACCAATATTTCAAAACCATGAAATCCCATCTAAAAATCAAGACCTTGAACACCCCTCCCCAAGTGAGGAAGATTTCAGCAAACTGTAGGCTGGAAGAGTCAGAAGCAGGCCACCCATCCAGGCCCTAGGTTGCTATCATCACTGTCTGCAGGATATTCATGAACACTAGCAGAAGCTTCCTGAGTACCCACTGTGTGTCAGTCAGGGGAGGCATGGGACACCATCAGGAGTAAAAAGGACAAGAAGTGATGCAGCATTAACATCAGGTAAAAAGAGGCTTAAAATTGGATGATACAAAGGACTTCTGCTTCAGAAAGATGGAGTAAGTGTACTTTCCAAATTCCTCCCAGAGACTACACAAGAAGACTCAAGAGGAGGCTTATCCCTCTCCCCCCCTCCCGCCCCCCCGCCCAAAATGGAATGTTAGCAAGTTCCCTAGTAAGAAACTGGCAGCCTAAAAATGCCAGAAAACTCAGGGAAACAGTGTTCCAAGAAGAGCCTGCTCTCTCAAAGTGACCAGCTAGAGAGGCAGAAAAGTCAAACAGTAACTACTTCATTCAGGCCACACTACACAGAAAGAGATAAAGGATGGATGGATGGATGGATGGATGGATGGATGGATGGATGGATGGACGGACAGACAAATAAGAAGTCCCACAGTTCACATCAGCAGAAAGGTGAAAGGGTGACTAGACTTTTGCCTTTGGCCAGACTCTGACAAGGTGACTTACCCTGGTCCCTTCTTTGTCCACAGGACAGTGTCAAGCAGACCCTGTCATCCTGACAGTGTAGTAAAAACCTACCTTCCCAATCTTGAGTGTCAGTGGAGGCCATGTTGGGAGCCCAACTTCCATCTCTACCAACAGCAATGAAGTTCCTGCCCTCCTGTCAAGAGGAATGTGTCAGATAGGCTGAGTGGAAAGTCAGTTCATCCATCATGACTAGAGGTAGTGAGGCCACCCCTTCCATGAGACCAAGGAGGGAGCAGTAGCAAGGTATTTCCAGCCCTCCTAGAAAGAGAGGCATCAATGGGGGCCTGATGGGAATCAGAAGACCCAGTTCCTCAGTAACAAGTAGGTATCCCTACTTCTAAAGCCAGCAGAGTCTTATATGGGGAACCTAGACCTTCCTCTGCCTGGAAGGAAAATGATAGTGACATTCTTCTCCTGAATAAAGCAGTGTCAAATGAAACTAACAAATTGCCACCATCTAAGTAAGATCCAGAGTCAAATAATAGTTAAATGCTCAGATTTCACTAAAAAATTGTTCATTCCAAGAGCCAGGGGTCTTTCAGACTGAGTGAGGAAAGACAGCTGGTAGATGGTAACACCAGGATGACAGAAACATTACAATTATAGCATCAATCTTTAAAGGGAGCAACAAGTAATTGTCAACATGCTTTAAATAAATGAACAAAGAAGAAATCTCAGCAAAGACATAACAGATGCTAGAATTGAAAATTCTATAATCAGAATTTGAAATCCTGTGTGTAGCTCACCCAGAGTGCAGAAATCAGCAAAGAGTATGGACTATGAGACAGGGTCATACAAATTATCCAACCTAAACAACAGAGAGAAAATAACCTGGGAGAAAAGAGCACATCCCCAGGGACATGGGAGATAACAACACTCAATATTCATGTCATTGGAGCCCCCAAAGAGAAAGGAGAAAGAGAACAAAGAAATAGCGAGTGAAAATCCTACATTTGGCAGAACACACAGCCTACTGACTCAAGAAGCCAATGAACAATACAGGGTAGGGATGAAACCCACAATGAAACATACCATACTCAAACATCTAAAAACTAAACAGAAAGCAGAAGCAGAAATGACATCTAACCTCTAGAAGAAAAGTGACTCAAATTATACCAAGTCAAAAATCACAGCCAAAAGATGAACTTGACACAAAAGCAAATGAATACATCAGGGAAATGCAAATCAAGCATACAGTTAGTTTCCACCCACTCCAATCAGAATGGCTATTATCAAGAAAACAAATGGCCATAAATGCTAAAGAAGGTGTAAGGGGGGGGACACATCATGGTGGAGGAAAACCCTTACACATCATGGGAGGGAGCCCTTTTATATCATGGGGGAGCTCTTACACACCATGGGGGAGCCCTTACACATCATTGGCAGACATATAAATTAGTTCAGGTACCAAACAAATCATTATGGAGGTTTCTGAACAAAACTTAAAATAGGTGGCTCAGTGAATGTGTGCTGTGCAGGGGCTGGAGAGATGGCTCAGAGGTTAAGAGCACTGACTGTTCTTCCAGAGGTCCTGAGTTCAATTCCCAGCAACCACATGGTGGCTCACAACCATCTGTAATGAGATCTGGTGCCCTCTGCTGGAATGCAGGCATACATGCATACAGAATATTGTATACACAATAAATATATAAATCTTAAAAAAAAAACTTAAAATAGAGCTTCTATATGACCCAGCTATACCACTTCACATGCCACAAAGATATCTGCACTGTTCACCATAACCAGAGATACACCAGCCTAGGAATCCAATGGAGTTTTATTAAGCCATAAAGAAGAAAGAAATTATATCAGTTGCAGGAAAGTAAGTGGAGCTAGTAATCATCATGGTAACCCAGGCAGTAAAAATTGAATCTCTCCTCTTACTTTACAAGCAGAAGCTAGATTTAAAAAGACATAAAAGTAGAAGAGACCATTTGGGTAAAGGAAGGATACTGGCAGGAGGGAAAATGGGAGTATGATTAAAGCACATTATGTATGGATATGAGAAATCTCACAATGAAACCCATCATTTTTGTACAATTAATATGTACAAATGTTGGAAAAAATGGGACAGCACTCAGAACCAGGGGAAGTGGGTACAAAGGCACTTGCCAAGCCGCACAGGCTGCAGTTTTCATGGGCAAAACATGGAAGCAATTGGAGAAGTCAGACCAGCAGCTTCCTTGTCTGATGGTGGGACATGTGGCTGGCTGGCTGTGAATGGCTGAAGCCTGCTATGTGCTATACTCTGTGGTAGATTTGGTGTGAATTGTAATGTTGGGGTTCAGTGGAAATGCAAAGTGCAGCCTCAGCTGATGGCCTCCTGCTTCTTTAACATCATGGAGGCCAAAAGTAAGTGCCATGACAGTTTCCAGGAACAGAAAGAGAAGAATCACCACCACAAGTCATCCATCCACAGCAGAAACCCTTCCATGGCAAAGGAAAAAATGAAAGTTTTCTAGGATGAGAGAAAATTGAGAGTTTGACGCCAGCCCCTTATCCTGACAGAATGGCTATAAAGTTCTCTATGAAAGTTCTCTAAACAAGGAAATAATAAAAGAAACTTGGAACATCAGAGAAAGGAAGACAGAACACAGTAAGCAAAAATACAGACACAATAAACTGCTTGCCCTCTTGAGCTTTCTAAATGATGGTTAAAGCACAAATTATACACAGCTTCAATTGCATCTAGGTGAATAGAGGGGATGCAATTAATGTAATTATACTGTAAATGGGAAGGGAGGGGAAATAAAGGGAAGTAAATTTTCCACATTCATTTCAACTGTTAAAATGGCAATACTGGTAAACTGTGATGAGTTGCTTACATTTATCATAATACCTAGAATAGCCACCACCAATCTATACAAAAATATTCATGTGAAAACACCACATAGAATTCAAATAAGCTTCAACTAATACACAGAAAGGCGGTGTGAAAAAGAAAAGAAATTCAAAACATACTAACAAAAATAAATAAAATGGCAGCCTTTAGCTCTAACATGTAAATAATTACATTAAATGTAAATTGCCTAAATACAATGCCGGGAGGTGGTGTGGTACACATCTTTGATCCCAGCACTCAGAAGGCAGAGGCAGGCAGATCTCTGTGAGCTTGAGGCCAGCCTTGTCTACAGACCTAGTTCCGGGACAACCAAAGCTATTCTGAAAAATCCTGTCTGAAGAGAAAAAGAAAAAACAAAAAAAAAAAGAAGAAAAGAAAAAAACTGGAAGAGTGGATTAATGAAGCATGACAGTTAGGGTTTGAATTTGAATGTTCCCCTCAGGCTCATCTTTTGAATTCTTTACCCCCAAACAGCAGTATTGTTTGGAAGACTGTGGCAACTGTTAGAAATAGGTCACTGGGGACAGGCCTTTGAAAATGCCATTCATGGGTCCTGAACCCTTTTGGTCGGTACATGTGAGTGGTTGCCTTCCACTACTTCTGCCACTACAGATAGAACCACTCCCACCACCATGCTTGTCCCCTATGACAAACAGAAATCCCTCTGAAACTGTGAGCCAAAGATTAACCTGTTTTTCCTTGAGTTGTCTCAGCCTGGTATTTTGACCTAGCAAAACAAAACCAATACAAAATCTGATTGCACTCTGTCCAAGCAGCACACTTCAAATATTGCAGATTAGTCAGGCTGAAAACAAAGCAAAACTGATTAGCTACATTATTATCAGATAGACATTAGAGCAAAGAAAATACCACAGTGCAAACTGACTTTAAGTTTAACTTTAAGTTTGGGTTTTATTTTTATATGCAACTAGAGGCCAGTGAAGACCTATCACTAGTAGCATGACTTTAGATCCATTTTTTGTTTTATTTTAATATATTAATTGTACATATGAATGGTGTTTCAATAGATACATATAGCATTCACTTATTTTCTTTATCTGATTTATTTCACTTAACAAAATATACTATAGTTAGGTATTTTTTAACTTCAATTAAAAGAATTTCCTTTCTTCTTTATGGCTGTAGAAGAATCCATTATGTGTCACGTTTTCTTTACCCATCCATCCACTGAGAGGCACCTAGGTTGACTCTGTAGCTGTTGTGACAATAAATAATAAACACAGGTGTGCAGGTGGCTCTTGGACACTGCTTCCCCTTCCTCTGGCTATACACCCAGAAGGAGGATCTCTGGAAAACACAGAGTTCCTTCCACACTCTTCTCCCCAGGGGCTTTTTACATTTATATTTCCAACAACAACTGATGCCTGATTACTTTCTTTCTTCTCCAGCGCTTTTAGTCTTTTGTTTTCTTGAGCTGTATCTCTTGAAAAGCAACTGGCCATCAGAGTGAACAGATTGTATGTAGGAGAGTGGGCACCGAGGTCTAAAGATGGACTGGGAAGCTACTGCAGCCATGGGGAGGGGAAGCTGGCCACAGCAGCCCAGCCACGGCAGAGTGGGAGAGCTCCCACTGAATAGGGATACACTTTCAGAGCAGAGCCAGGAGGAAGACCACGACAGTGAACTGATTGTGTCACAGAGGAAGCAAGGCCCAGTCCAGGGCTTTGTTTTGTTTTACTTAAGGGGCTGAACAGGTGTTTGAAATCACCAGTAGAAAAATGCAAGAGGATACACACAAAAGTTCCTGTCTAGAGTCTCACCCTGTGAGTAAAGGTAGAACTGATTTGTGTCTGTATTTAGGAAGAACAGCTGAGCTAGAAGTACAGTTCTGAGATTCTTCGGTACATAAGTTATATTTAAATGTGGGTAAGCCTCCTCAAAAGAGCACAAGTCTAGAAAACAGGAGCCAGTGGGCTGGCGTGGTACAGCGTGGTACAACCAAGAGATGGAGAACAGTTAACAGAGACTGGAGGAGCAGCCAGCTGACAGAACGCTCAGGAACTCAGACAATGGCTGACTGGTCAAATGTTGCTGAGAGTTCAGATGGGGATGTGAACCATCAGCCTGAAGAGTATGCATCACTTCAAAGAACAAGAGAAAATTCGATTGGAATGGGTTGATAGAAAAGCAAGAAAGGACATGAACACAGCAAGGGGGGATGTCTCTTTTTGAGAGATATAGAGAACTCATAGCTACATGGTGATGGGAATGACCCAGGAGAGAAGAAATGTTCTAAGGAGAGATGCAGCCACAGGAACAAAGCCCCTGAGACAATGAAAATGAGAGGGGATAGGCTTGGAGACACCATGGAGTGACTAGCCACCTGTATTTTGTTCCTTGTGACACCAAGAGTAGCAGAAAAACACCCACACATGAGCAAACAGGGACCTCTGGATTACTGAAGTGCAGCCTGCAGCCCAGAGTAGACACAATGAGTAGCTGTGACCCGAATTCAGATTCAGCCACAGTTCTGCTACTTCAGGTGGCCTCAGGAAATCAACAAGAGTGATCAGTGCTGGAGAGAGGTGAGCCTGAGCCATACAAGATGGTGCAAGCCTATAACCCCAGCACTGTGGAGGTGAAGGGTCAAGGGTTCAAGGTCATCCTCACTTAGATAAAGAACTGGGGACCAGCTTGAACTACATGAGACTGTCTGGGGAATGAAGGGAGGGAAGGAAGGAGGGAGGGCAGGAGGGAAGAGAGGAGGGAGGAAGGGAAGGGAGAAGGGAGGGAGGGAGGAGAGAATCAGTGAGACAGAGACAGAGAGAGAGAGAGAGAGAATATGAATGAGGAGCTGGGTGAGAGACACTACCACCAATGGATTAGAGGGCTTCAGGTATAGAGTATGCATTTGATGACCTTGAGAACCACAGAAGCCACCACCAATGGGAGGCTACCACTTCAGAGAATAGGAACAGCTAGAGCTCAGAATCAAATTGCCCATGCTCTGCTGAGTTCCAACATCCACCACACACTCACCTGTTACTTGGCCAAATAAAGTACGGATCCATTCTGTTTACTAACAGCTTTATTTTCTGGGTGAAACCTGCCAGTCATCATGTACCTGATATACATGACACACCCATACCTCCATATACTTAGTTTAGTGTTGCACTCAATGTACTTAATAAAGCTAAAAGCCACACTTAATCAGAAGAAACACTGCTTTCCAATGTGCTTTAAAAGCAAATCCCAAGGGACCCCAAGTTATAGTTTTACTTTACGGAATAAAAACAAAGAAATGTTTGGGTTATATTGTATCTTTTAGTTATTAAGAAACTTCAAACCAATTTGGTTTAACATCTACTCTAGGACCTTGGCTTTTAAACCAAAGTACACAGATTTATGGATTAATTTGTCAAACAGTATGTGAAAGACAGCAGGAATGTTTTATCTTTAATATATTTTCCAATGCATCTAAGAGGAAAAAATAAATCATTATGGATTTTGCACTGTGTATTTTTATCTTTTTCTCTAATGAGAAAGTAAAACAAAAGACATTCATTGTCTCCCTAGAGGATCTCATCATTTACTAGGGCCATCTTTCCCTGAAGTGTTTGTCCATAAATGGCTAGCCTGAATAGTCAGTGTCTGCAGGGACATTTGACAGGGTCCCTTTTGGCCCCTCAGCCTTTTCAGCTTGATGCATTAACAGAAAAAGAACAAGTTACAAAAAAGCTATGTTTAGGGCTTTCCCATTCCCTACTGTGTTATCAGGCCATGTGACAGAGGCTGAGCATTGTCATATAAAAACAAAGAAGTAAATTCAACACGGAGCCTACAAGACTGTGAACACTGGGTGGTTAGGAGAGGAAGAGAGAAGGAATGACACTGGTCCCTGGACTTTCATGGGAATAGGATACCAGTCCCTAGGAGGTCTGAATGAAAAGAATATATTAGTACAACATCCAGGCCAGAGCATTCATCCAAGGTAGGGTCTGGGCCTCCCTCATCAACAGAGACTACTGTCAAGAGAAACTACTATGAGATAAAGCATATCCAATCTGATCAGTGAATGACCACACCAATGTACCATTTATTGCTCCTGTGCTGTGCTTAGCAAGAAGCCACTGTGGCAGCTCTGAGCTATTTGAATGTACTTTGAGCAGCTCCACCCACATCCCTGAGAGAAGAATTACTGGTTCTATTTAAAACTTGGGTAGAGAGTTTTAAAGGTGTTCAGTGACAAACTCGAGAAACCTGGCGCAATGCAGCATCATCTCCAGGGCTGACAGTTCATCTTCTGGAAAGCAAAATGCTCTGTTTCTCAGTGGCAGGAAAGGGGTTAGGAAAGAAGAAACAGTTAGCCAGGGTGATGAGTCATTTTATCCTGCCATGGCCCCTTACTTGTAAAAGGTCTGTATTGTCTTTCTCTGAAACATTTTAGTAAATTACTTAAGAATTTCAGCCAGGTGGTGAGGGCACACACCTTTAAATCCTAACACTCAGGAGGCAGAAGCAAGCAAAGCTTCTACAGAGAGAATTCTAGGACAGTCGGGGCTACACAGAGAAACCCTGCTTCAACAAACCTAAATACATACATGCATACATACAAACATACATATATACATTCATACATACATACACATACATACATAAGGGCAGAAAAGAAAGAGAAAAAAGAGGAAGGAAGAAAGGAGGGAGGAAGGGAAAAAGGGAGGGAGGGAGGGAAGAAGGAAGGAAGGAGAGAGGAAGGGAGGCAGGGAGGGAGGGAAGGAAGGAAGGACAAAAGGAAGGATGAAAGGAGAGAGGAAGGGAGGGAAGGAAGGAAGGAGGAAGGAAAGGAGGGAGGGAAGGAGGGAGGGAAGGAGGGAAGGAAGGAAGGAGAAAGAATTCAGATCTGAGATAAACACATGAAATATCTGGATGGGTGGAAGGACGGATGGACAGACAGACGTCAGTGTACACAAACTATGCAGCTCATTTAAAGTGTACAATCCAGGGACTAGAGAGATGGTTCAGTGATTAAAAGTACTTACTGTACTCAGTGGACCTGAGTTCAGTTTTAAGCACTGAGCGGCTGACAACTACCTATAACTCTTGCTCCAGGGGATCCAATGCCCTCTTCTAGCTCCCTTGAGCATCCACAAAGTGCATCACACACACACACACACACACACACACACACACACACGCACGCACGCACGCACTATAGTAATAAAATAAATCTTTACACAAATAAAAAGTACATGGAGGAGAGGAGGGTAAGGGAACTGGGATTGACGTGTAAAACAAACTTGTTTCAAATTTAAATTAAAAAAATAAAAGCACACAATCTAATTGTTTTTAGCATACTCAGAGTTTTGCAAACACAGCATCATCAAGTTTAGCACAGGGACCCAACTTCTGAATCCTCCCATCATTCATCATGCAGACAGAAAAGCCAAGGAGGCCCAGATGGGTTACGTCCAAGGTCACAGAGCTGATCATGGCAAGGAGCCAGCTCTGAATCCCTGGGAATTATTAGCCATTGACATCATCTGGGACTCCCTTCCCCTGCCCTTGGGAAAGCTTGGAGTGAATTAAAGCCCGCTGTGAAAATGCTGTTGAGAACATCTGGCATTTTTATTACTCTGCTCCCTTGTATTAAACACAACCTAATTTCTCCAAGCCTGTTGCACTGCACACTCTCTAAGAAAGATGTCTAGAACTGAGCTGGGGGTGTAGCTCAGTCAAGAGAAAGCTTGCCTAGCATGCATGAAGACTTGGGTTCAATCCTCAGCAAAAACTGCATGGTGCTGCCACCCTCCTATAGCCCCAGCACCAGAGACAGAGAGGCAGGCCTTGGGAGCTTTCAGTCATTCTTGGCTGAATAGCCATGGCTCAGAGCTAGATCAGGGACCTCAGGGAGTGGGAGAGAAGGAGGATGAGGAACAAATATCTAGAACAGTTTTGAAACTTATCTATCAAGTAGTTTAACCACAGTATGCAGGTAAGTTTATAGAGAATATGTAATGTCTCACTTTTCACATGAAGTACAAACAATTTTAGAGAAAAAGAAGGAAAGATTTTAGAGCACTGGCTCTCAACCTTTCTAAGGTTTCGACCCTTTAATATAGTTCCTTATATTGTGGTGACTCCCAACCATAATAATACTTTGTTGCTACTTCCTAACTGCAATTTTGCTACTGTTACAAGTCGTAATGTAAACATCTGATACATCCCTGTGCTGTGGCCTTCCATGGGTTGAGAACCATTGATTTAGACCCTAGACCCACCCAAAAGGAGAATGATGACTTAATGTACTCAGATGGAAAGTCAAGGGGCTCATTTTCTGCCTGGGCAAAGGAAGACAATGTCACAAGTGTGGCCAGGAGTTACTCAAGCATGGCCTTGCAGGCAGAGGCACTGGGACTCCTGACTGTCCAAGTCAGCTGCTCCCTTGCTACTGCGTAAGTGGCTGCTAACAACAACTCAGGCCTTTGGATGCCTACCTGAGTACTCGAGCTCGCTCTTTCCTCTCTCCTCCCTCCTCTCTCGTGCTAGCAGTCATTCCTTCTGAACCTCATTTGTTTATTTCTCATTTGTCACATTTATGGAGCACTCATTCTCAGCAAGCAGCAAGGCCAAGCACTGTTCGAATGTGGCGCCCTCTGGAGTTTTTATTTAGACTGCCCTGCATTTTCCCACTTGCCTCAACTCTCCCATTTTTAAAACGTCCATTTTGACTGGAATCCCCCCCCCCCCCAGTCAGTACTTGCAGTCCCAGATCCCCAGAGCAGGATTCTCCCATGGCCCAAAAGTCAATGGCGGCTGAATATCCCGTAGACTTCTCTAAGTACTAGAGATCCAACAGTGGATCCCCATTTCTGCCCTCACCCAACGGCCCCTCCTCCAGGATTTCTATCACCCTGAATAGTACCACTGTGTGCCCTATATTCCCTGCTGGGAACAGCAATCACTCAGTTTCCTTGTGGACCAGCTGTGACTGAGGGGCTAGCAGTGTCTTTCCACCTGGGATGGGGAAGAATAATTTTCTAATGTCAGCTGCAATCTCAAGATCAATTTGTGGGAGAAGCAGAAGTGGACCATCACCACCGACATGGACTCTAAATACAATCTGTTCACCTGGGTTCTAGCAAAATAGAGGCTGGGGAGGGAAGCAGGTGGAGGCAGGCGCTGGTGAACAGGTTTCACACCGTAGGCTCTACCACTGCTAGAAAATTGCAGTGTTAGAATGCAAATTTTCTTGTGACACACGCACACGCACACACGAACACACGCACACACCTCTTTTCTGTGTTCCTGTTTCCAGCCTCCTCTGCTCAAAATGCCCTCCCTTGCACAGCCCAGAGCCACAATTACTTCTCATAATTAATCCCCAAATGTCTTGTCTTCACCTCCTGATAGCTTCTCACGAAGCCTTCACTGAGTCACCTGTCATCCTCTAGCACGGAGGTGTGTCTAGCGTGGTTTGTTTACGTGCGCGTTTTGGGTCTCTCCATCACACTATCATCTCTTTGAGAGCAGGAGCCTGGTGCCAACCTCTAGCCAACCCAGGAAAGAGGGCCAGCAAGGGAAGGACCACAGAGACCAGCCCCAACCCCAGGGAAGCCAAATCACAGTCTGGAGGACCCCAGTAGGGGAACAAGTATAGCGCCCGGAGGAGCCCACCAACCGACAGACTGGAGATACAGGGGCAGGAGGGAGGCCTACCCGGGTCGTGGTCCCGGGAGCTGTCATCCCTGCGCTCATCCCTGCGCTCATCCCGGAGCCCACCACTCTCCACTGCCAAACCGCTCCTATTTACAACCGCCAGGGCGCACCCGGAGACCCGAGACTCAGGGGAGGCGGCACCACCGCGCGCAGCAGGAGCGCGCGACCACTACCCGCCCCCGCGCCCTCCTAGACGACCAGAAACCCAGCCTGAGGGAGGCCGACGGGAACCCCGAGCCCATGGCCCACGACCCCGTGGGGACACCGCCTCTAGGTCCCCTTCCCGCGCGCCTCCCTACCTGGCTGGCTTTGTGGAACTGCTTTTTGAGCCCGGCCACCGACATCGCGGCGGCGCCCCGCCCGGGGGTGATCTCGGGGCTCCGCCGGGCCACGCGGCCGCGACTCTGAGCGGAGCGGGCACCCCGGGCGGTCCCCGCGCGCCCCACGGCCACGGCCACCGCCACGGCGCTGTCACACTGGCACATGCGCGCGCGCAGATAGCAACACCGCGTTTCGAGGTTCGGGCGCAGCCCATTGGCCGAGCCTCGGAGGCATGCAAATTAAGCCGTTAGGACCGCCCACGCTTCATTGTTGCGTGGCGACCGTGAGCGCTTGAGCCAGGAAAGGGACTAGTGGAAGGACTGGTGGTGGGATGCCGCTGGGATGCACAGAGCCTCTTCCGACTTGCTAGCACGGGATGCAGCTGGCTCTGAGACTGTTCTGGAGCCGAGGTCTTCTCTTTACTCTTCTGGAACTTGTGGTGAAACCTACGTTCATTCACTGACAGTAACATCATCTTCCCTCCAGTCTCTCTCTCTCTCTCTCTCTCTCTCTCTCTCTCTCTCTCTCTCTCTCTCTCTCTCTCTCACACACACACACACACACACACACACACACACACACACACACACACACACAGACAGACACACACACTGTGGTTAGGTGGGAGGGAGCCATTTGTAGAAAGCTAGGTGTGTGCTTTAGCCCCAGTCTGCCTGAGCAATCAGAGGCCTCTGGGAGGGAGTTTCTCGGTGGTTTACTAATAGGGGCAGACTAATCTCACAGGGGAGCTGAGCTTCTTGTCAGTTACACCAAGAACCACTGCAAGATGCCAGAAAGAGGGTCTTCCATCCCACTCCTTACAAAAAAAAAAAAAAATTCGCCTGAATGGTCTCCAGATGTGTTGTTACTCAAAGCCTTTTCACAGGGTCTAGAGGTCATTGTTGAACAGCAGGTGCCCAGCCACGGAGCTTTGCATCCAATTCACGTGCCACCAACAAGTCCATTTTCCTTGAACCTTACCCTTCAAAGGCCCTGTGGCTCCTAATGCCTCTAATCCATGTAGCAGTGCTTCATGCTGAAACAAACCAACTTCCAGTCTCCACAGAAAAGGAAATGTCACTCTACGGAATCTACCGAACCTGGTCTGGGGTTTCCAACACTCCTTGTTTGTCCTGAACACTTGCTGTTCACACCTGTTCCCCGGGGGTCTATTTGGCTCCAGTGTTTCTCCAGGACCCTTAGCTCCTGGCTTCTAGCCCCCACCTGAGTCTTCATAGTGTGACAGTACTGTCACAGGGTGAGTACCTATGATTCTGTGTCTAGGTTTGCTCACAAGTCAGGAAAATGTAGAGTCCATAGTGGCCTTCCTCTGATATGGGAGATGTAATCATAGTGGGATAGGGTTAATGAATGTGACTCAACACTCTGCACCTAGTTGCCAGGGGCTAGCTGACACTAGACAGTGGTAGAAAGTATGACAGTGGTGACCACTGAGTCATAATAGCACAGCAAAATGACCAGTCCCTACTGCTCTCCCAACCCCACAAAACAGGTTCTAGGAAAGATGGAGTGCCCTGGTCCTGAACTAGTCTATAGCTGGGTAGAGACTCACCTGCTGACCCCTTCTGTACCCTCTGAGAAGTCAGATTCTTTTCAAAGCCCATGGCTGACAGTTTTATTGGGTCCATGAGGGGAAATCACAGTTTGATGGGACCATTCCATTGGGGGTGGTGCAGATGGCAGAGGAAGTCATGAAAGCATGAGGCAGCTGGTCACAATGCATCTACGGTCAGGAAGCAGAGAGTGATGAACACTTGTGCTCAACTCATACCTCTGTTTTCCCTTTCAGTTGAGTGCTCGACCCAGGCATGAGGTAGTAGCAGCCTGTTCATGGGGGTTATCCCTCTGAAAACCCTCTCACGGACACATCCAGAAGTGTGTCTCCTAAGTGATTCCAAATCCTATCATGTTGACAATGAGAATGCATAGTTGTGATAAGTACATTCAAGTTTCCTCTATGGTCAAGCTTAGAAATCTGTCTCCTTGGTTTATTCAAATACAGACTTGTAGATTGCTTTTCATAATTTTTAAACTTCAGGATCTTTCATATATAGTTTTCTTCACTAAAATATTTACATGGTTTATTCATTTTATTCTTTCTTGTCTTATCAGTACATATAAAACTAACAATGGGGGAAGGAGAGGAGAGGCAGGCAGATCTTTATGAGTTCAAGGCCAGCCTGGATTTCATAGGGAGTTCCAGAACAACTAGAGCTACATAGTGAGACCCTGTTCTGAAAAAAGAAACAGTGTTTCCCAGTTATTAGAAAAGGCTCTTCAGTTGATCTGTAACAAGAGCATGTGTTTTTACCACAGCTCCTACCTTGGAAGGCATTCCAATCTCATACTAGCTTAAGCTGACCTGGCCAGTTCAAGGCTTTCCCTTTACAGCATCATCACCCATCAGCCACCCATAGACCTATAGCTCCTCTGTTCAGAGAAGAGGCACATAAGTGTCCTTGACTATTTAACGGAGTCTGCATGAGATGAACTATCTTTCTGATGGAGACTTGGAAGAGTCTTGAATTATAGACAAGCACTCCTGTGACCTGAAGGATCTTTGGGCACTTTTGCTAGGCTTGCCTCTGGCACTTTATAGCAATGGCAATATTGTGACAGGGGCTTCGGTGTTTCCTTGGGTATCTTTCCTGTGGTCCTTGGCTCTTCCCTAGTGTGTGGAGTGCAATGCTAGTTGCATCCACATTACTGCATATTGTCTGTAGACCATCTTTGAAATCTGTGGGTATTGACAGTCCTGGTGTTTGATTCTGTGACTCACATTTGTCTGGGGGGGCAGGATGATTAGATCTAGGGATCCTGAGTAGATGAGACACAGAGGGAAGAAAGCATCCTGACTAGTGTTGTGAGATATTAACCTGTTATCTCATGAAGCTAGTCTTAAAGTAACCTGCTAGACCTGCACTGCAAGCTAGCTTAAACTACCTTGGCAATTTTAAGGCTTGCTTCACAGCCCTATCATCCCTCAGCTACCCACAGAGGCATAGCTTCTGTTTAGAGACCAGGCATACAGATATTGTTGAGCAGAACATATTAAAATGTTCTGTACCTCAATATTTTTCTACTCATCAATGCCTATAATATACTCTGTCCAGTCTTTTGCAATAGATGTTACTCTGTCTGTTGCTTCTTCTGAGAGTTTTGCTATAAGCATCTCAGTGCTGTGGCATTCTGTCTGTATGTTTTCACTTGTCAATGTTTTCAATGTTTATCTCTTTTACCTAAATAAAAGAATGGTTTTATCCTAGTCACAGCTCTTTGGAATAAGTATTATACCCTAACTTTTTATATATGCTTCATATTTACAAAATAACAGGTCTCGTGACATTTTCACACATGTATATAATGTACTTCAATCATATTCACTCTCCATTACCCTCTCATCCCCTCTTCCCTATTACTTTGAAGTCTGCATTTTCCTCTAGATGCGAAAGCAAATGTGACACTGTCTGATTCTGACATCTTTTGATTAACATAACACTTTCCAGTTCCATTCATATTTCTGAAAATGATACTACTTATAGTTGCTTTTGTTTTGTTTTACTCTTTGGGGGACCTCCATCCAGCTCCAAAATAAACACACGAAGGCTTATTATTACTTATAAATGCCCATCCTTAGCTTGGCTTGTTTCTAGCCAGCTTTTCTTCACTTAAATTATAATGTCTACCTTTTGTCTCTGGGCTTTTATCTTTCTCTATTCTATATACCTTTCTTTACTTCTTTCTCCATGGCTTCTCATTCTCTAATCCTTTCTTCTGAGATTTCTCCTCCTATTTATTTTTTCTGCCTGCCAGCTCTGACTATCCTTTCTCCTGTCTCGCTATTGGGTGTTAAGCACTTTATTAGACCAATCAGGTGTTTTAGACAAAGTAACACAGCTTCACAGAGTTAAACAAATGCAGCATAAAAGAATGCAACACATTTTTGCATCATTAAACAAATGTTCCACAGCATAAATAAATGTAACACATTTCCAACCTATGTTCCACAACAACCGCTTTGCTCTTTATATCATGCAGTCCATGTTTTATGTGTATGATTAGGGCATGATTCTGGAAGGAGTTTGGAGCACCCAGGTGATGATGGAAATGTGGACAGTAAACACTATGCTCACAATGTTCTACACAGAACAGAGACATTCATGGGAATCGGACTAAGTGTTCCCGCTGCACTGAGGCAAAGACTCTGTATTTTAGCACATCCTGAAAATATGAGTGAGATTGAGTTCAAAAGCAATGAGCTAAACTATTTGGTGGAGCAAGTCTCAAAGCCAGGTGGCCTTCAGGTCATGGCATAGCTACTTCTAGCTACCTTGGGTCAGGTTGACAGTGAGACTTGATGGCCAAAAAAAAAAAAAAAAAAATAGTAAGAGGAAAAATGTTCAGTGTGGGCAGCAAAGGCTTTATAATTGTTAAAGAGATTGGTGGCATTAAAGAAGAAGGGGTTGAAGAGATTTCTCAGAGGTTAAGAATGCTTACTGCACTTGATGAGGACCCAGGTTCAGTTCCCAGCACTCAAGTCAGTCAGCTCACAACCACCTATAACTCCAGTTCCAGGGCATCTGATGCCCTCTTCTGACCTGTAAGGATTCCTGCATGCATGTGGTATGCATAAACTCACACAAGCAAATCATGACACAATTAATAATTGGTTTTTAAATAAGACAAATAGGTTGCCCTAGAACAGTGGTTCTCAACCTTCCTAATGCTGCAACCCTTTAACACAGTTCCTCATGTTGTGGTGGCTCCCAACCATCAAGTTATTTTGTTGCTACTTCCTAACTGAAACTTTGCCACTGTTATGAATTGTAATGTATCTAAATATACAGGATATCTGATATGTGACCTCTCCCCAAGGGGGTTGAGACCCACATGTTGAGAACCACTGCCCTAGAACAAGAGGAAGAGTACCTGGAGAACATTTTGGGAATTGTTAAGACCTTCAGAACCCACATTACAATGCCATGCCATGTGCTCCAGGTGCTGGACACAGGGATTTAGGGATTGCTCTGCTGAAGTTCAGTCTTCCATGCTATCCTTCTGGTCTTCCCCTTTGGAATGGGAATGTTTACACCACTGTATATTGGTGATATGTAGCTTTTCTATTTTATAGGGGTTTGTGGGTAAGTGATTAACTTGATTCTGAATAGAGACCTTGCACTTTTAAATAACACTGGAACTTCTAAAGCTATGAAAATTCTTAAAGTTTGACTAAATGCATTTTGCATTAAAAATTGCCCTTAAGACTTCAGGGGCCAAGAATGAAATGTCATGGTTTGAATCTGGAAAGCATGGAACCATTAGGAGGTGAAGCTTAGCTGGAAGAGGGAGGTCCCTGGGTGTGGTTATAGCCTGGCCTTTAGTCCCAGCCACAGTCTCTGCTTCTGCTATGACCCAGCTGTGTGCCACACCTTCCCCACAATAGACCAACCCAGTGAAAACGCAAGCCAATGTCATTCTTCCTCTTTGAATAGTTTCTGTCAAGCACTGTGATCACAGAAATGTGAACGCTGCTAGAACCATACATTCTGTTTTAGTTTCCTGGGGAACTTCGGAACTGATCCCTACAGTCATTTAGAAAGCATCATTTCAGTTCATTTGCCCATCTTTGAGGTTCAGATTATTAATTCTTTTCATGTTGAGCTTTTTGATCTCTTTACATATTTTAGATTGCAATCCCTTGTCAGCCAAATTATTTTCTCCCATGTTTACTTTGCAGATTGTTGCTGTGCAGAAGCCTTTTCTTTGGTATCATTACATTTATTAATTCTTGTTTTTACTAACTGGGCGGGGCAATTGGAACCTTGATCAGAAAGTCATTGCCAATGCAGATACCGATGTGTTTCTCCTGTCTTCCTCTGGTATTTTCAGACCACACACTCAGATCTTTGACCTGGTTTGAGAGTTTGTTTGCTTTTTAATTTTTGCATATGTATGTGGTATACATGTATGTGTGTGTACACACTACCATTTGCATGTGTGGGGGCACACATCGTGCAGATGTGCATGCAAGTGTGTGGAAACCTGAAGTTAATCTCTGCTTTCACTCCCTGACCAAAGCTGGCCAATTCTAACTAGTATGTCCCAGGATCCCGTCTCTGCCTCCTGGGATTAGGTGGCTGCCATGCTTACCCAACATTTACTTGGATGCTGGAGATCTGAATTCCACTTCTCTCACTTAGAGAGGAAGTAGGTTCCCTGTCCGGCTATCCTCCCAGCTCTCGGATTAAGTTTTATACAAGTACATGTTGGGCTTTTTGCCACTGGAACAAATACCTGAGAGAAACACCTTGAGGAAAGGGTTGTTTTGGCTCACATTTCCTGTGAGTTCAGTCTGTAGTTGGCTGGCTCCATTACCTTGAAGTCTGAAGCCACGGTAAGCGTAATGGTGGTAGTGTACATAGAGGAAGATACTGTTCATCTGCATGCGCATGGCAGACAGGACTAGAGAGCAAGAGGGAGGCCTGCCAACCGACTAAAGCCCTCCTCTGCTCACCTATGTCCTCCACTTAGACCTGTCTCTGAAGGCTTCTGCTGCCTCCCAAAATTGCTCTACCTGCCTGGGCACTGTAAGTGCAACACTGTCAGCATCGCTCATAGTCAAATCACAACAGGGTACAAGGTAATACCTAGTTTCATTGTCTGCATGCAGACATCCAGCTTCAACAGTAACATTTTAAAGAATACTGACTTTTCTCCAGCATGTTTTTGTTACCTTTGTGGAGAATTAAATGGACTAATCTCTGTGGGTTTATTTGTATCATTTGCTCTATTCCATTGGTCTCTGTGTCTGTTTAATGCCATGCTGTTTTGATTACTATGACTCTGTTTTGTTTTTGTTTTAAGTTTTTTGTTGTTGTTGTTTGGGGTTTTTTGTTTTGTTTGTTTGTTTGCTTTGTTTGAGATAGGGTTTCTCTGTGTAACGTGTGTAACGATCCTGGTTGTCCTGGAACTTGCTCTGTAGACCAGGCTGGCCTTGAATTCACAGAGATCCATCTGCCTCTGTCTCCCAAGTGCTGGGATTAAAGGCATGCCCCACCATACCAGGCTCTGATTACTATGATTCAGTATTATAAGTTGGAAATAGATATCATGACACCATCACCATTGTTCCTTACTCAAGATGGCTTTAGCTATTTAGGGTCTTCCATATGAATTTTAGGTTTTGGGGGTTTTTTGTTTGTTTGCTTGCTTTTTGTTTTGGTTTTTGGGGGGTTTTTTGTTTTTGGTTTTTTTGTTTGTTTGTTTTGTTTTTTCTAGTTATGGGAAGAATATCATTGGAATTTTGCTGAAAATGCCTTGAATTTTCAGGTTGCCATTTTAAGTATTCTGCTGACCCCCAAACAAGGCCTTTCCAATTGTTTAATGTTCTTCGATGAATTTGGTGTTTTATAATTGCCATTAAAGAGGTCCTTCACCTTCTTGGTTGTTTTTATTCCTACTGTTTTGGGAGCTATGGTGATGAAATTGTTTCCCAATTTCACTCTGAGTTCATTAATGGTGTGACAAGAAGCTATTGCTTTGTTACTTTTGTTAGTATTTATCCTGCTACTTCACTGAAAGTTTTATTAAGACTAAGAGTCTGTGAGGTCTCTGGGGTCTTTTAGGTGTAGGATTATGCCATCTACAAACAAGAGTTGTTTGATTTCTTCCTTTGCTAGTAATGACTTTTCTTGCTGTCTTGCTCTGGCTAAGAAGACAGGTGTTATAGTGAACAAGAGTAAAAAGAGAAGACACCCCTTTCATATTTCTGAACTTTTCATTTTTCCCCATTTAGTATAACATTGGCCATATGTCTATTATAGAGAGCCCTTATCATATTAATGGATGCACCTTCTGTTCCTAGTTTCTTTGTAGTTTTTATTATGAAGACATGTTGACATTTTTCAAAGGCTTATTATGAACCTATTGACATAATAACGTGATTTTGCTCTTGGTTATATTTATATGATGTATATTATCTACTTGTTAATGTGAAATCAACTTTGCATCCTTAGAATAAATCCACTGTGATCACAGAGTAAACCATTTTTAATATGCCACTGAATTCATTTACAATGTGTGTACATGTGAGTATAGAGGGTATGTGTGCATATGTTCATGTTCATGTATGTGCCTATGGAGGCCAGAAGCTAAATTAGGTATCTATTGACCTCTATATTGCTTTTTATACATTTTATTATTGTGTATTTTTGAGTGTTTTGCCTGCATGTATATATGTGTGCCATGTGCATTTCTGGTTCCCGAGTGCTAGGATTAAAGGTGTTCGCCATCACCGCACAGCTGTCTACTTTACTTTTTGAGACAAAGTGCCTCACTGAAGCTAGGTTCACTGACTGGTTATAGGAACTAGCCCCAAAACTTTAGAGATGTTCCTGTCCCTGCACACCACCACTACTCCCCCCCCCCCCAATGCTGCGATCACAGACACACTCTGCTATGCCCACTTCTGATGTAAGGCTTGAGGTCCAAACTGAAGCCTTCATGTCTGTGTGGCAAGCACTTTACTAACCTAGCAGTTATTTTCTTTCATGAATTGAAATGCATCACTCCAGGCTCTCTACACATTAGGATTGCCACGGAGACAGCTGCTGTTATATTATTCTGATTGGTTTGCTCTCTCTCTTTCTCTCTCTCTCTCTCTCTCTCTCTCTCTCTCTCTGTGTGTGTGTGTGTGTGAGAGAGAGAGAGAGAGAGAGAGAGAGGGAGAGGGAGAGAGAGAGAAACAGAGAGAGAGACTAGACGGTGGGTTGGATGGCTATTGTTTTTCTTTTTTAATTATCATTGCATTTTATGCTATGGCTATCCTATTCAGCAACTGCCGCTCCACCACGACCAGCAGCTGCTAAACTAAAAAAGCTGAAGCCTAGGGGAATTCTGTTCTCTCAGGCACCGATTCTTTCAAAGCTACTAAGAAAACTATTTACATCTCTGTCTCAAGATTCAAAGGTTGAGGTAGAATCCTGCTTTCCAGAGAGGTTGGATAGTAAGCAGCTCACCTAGGTCACCTCCTTGAGCCTCTGGAAAAGTCCTTGAGCTCATTCTCACCCCTCCTTATAAAATTCCTCCACCTGGCTCCTCCTTACAACTTCCTGTCAGCTAGTTGCTGACCCAGACTCCTGACTGCAGGTGACTTTTATTTAATCAAACACACCCTTGCACCATTAAACAAATATTCCAGAGCATAAACAAAAGTAACCCAGCTTAAATTAATATTCTACAACAGATGGCTTTTCCTGTTAGTCCCCCATCTCATCCTTTTAAGATAGGGACCTAGAGTTCACCGATTGGCTAGACTAGCTGACCAGCAAGCTCTGGAAATCTGTCTCCACATCTACTCCCAGCACTAGTGTTGTAGCCATGTGAGACCACACCTGACCTTTTTTTCTAAAGCAGGTGTTGAGGATCTGAACTCAAGTCCTTGTGATTTTTGCGGCAGACACTTTGCTAACTGAGCCATCTTCCCAGCCCTGTTTTATTGGTAATTCAGTACTTACATTTTGCAACTGTAAGTATTCTTTCATATTACCTTGAATTTTTCATACTGTATTTCTGTGTTGTAATGTATATGACTTTTGAGGTATATGAATAGCTCTTCTATTTCACTTTTAATTTTTTTCCTTTATTTTTATTTATTCTGTATGGGTGATTTGCCTGCATGCATGTCTGTGCACCACATGCTCACAGTGTCCATGGAGGCCAGAAGAGGGGACCAAGTCCCATCAGACTGTAGTTACAGATGGTTATGAGCCATCATGTGAGTCCTGAGAATTGAACCCAGGTCCTCTGGAACAACAGCCAGTGCTTTAACCATTGAACCATCCCATCAGCTATTCTTCTACTTTTGATGAGAGTTGTTTTAGTAAGCAGCTTTTTCTTAAGAGCTCAAACCCTGTTAAGACTCAGGAGAATGCCAGGGAGTGGTGACCTTTAATCCCAGTACTTGGGAGGCAGAGGCAAGTGGATCTCTGTGAGTTTAAGGGCAGCCTGAACTACAGAGAGAGTTCTAGGACAGGCTCCAAAACAATACAGAGACACCCTGTCTCAAAAAGCCCCCCCAAAAAAACCCTTACGCTCACAGTTTAAAAGTGCAGTTCATCATGGCAGGAAGGTATGGTAGCAGGAGAGTGAGCTTATAGAGGGGGAAATTTTAGAGAGAACTTTTTGGAAAGAGACTTTTGAAGGGTTTAGGGGATGGGGAGACTTTTTTTTTTTTTTAAGAACAAAGAGCCTTTAGAAGAATGATATGTGAATGAACTGATTCGTTCACTCTCAGATCTTATTAGTCAACCCAAATCCACCTGTTGTAAGCCTCTTGCCTGAACCCTCCAGATGGCCTTCTCTCCAGCCCACCCCATAGGTGGTACCTGAGGCACTCTGTCAGTGTGGCCTTGGGCAGGAGATTTGCTAAAGAGCTGGCCCTGTGTCCTCTAAATGTCTCTGAGCCTCTGACCATGGAGAAAGTGGCCAAATCTAGCAACAGCACTGGGGAGGACCAGGGTGGGGTGGGAGGGTGGAGGGGGGCGGTGATTCCCTGGCCCCACCATACTCATCTACACCCCGGCTCCTGCAAGAATCCACACAGCTACTCACCCTGCTCCTAAGGGTCATATCAGACCTCCAATTTAAAAGACCACCCACTTCTCTGCAAAATACACACTGTGTTCCCACCATGTAGACTGGTGTCCCTGAATTTGTGTTGAAGCTACAATCAGGTTCACTGTCCCCCTGGCTCTTAGGGTGCCTACCTACTAAGTCAGTGAAGACAGGTGACTGTTTCTAATAGGCAGGCGTTACTGCTGATCTCCCCTGCACCAGCAAGGTCAGATTGCAGCTCTCTCGCTCTCTCTCTCTCTCCGTGTGTGTGTGTGTGTGTGTGTGTGTGTGTGTGTGTGTGTGTGTGTGTGTTCCAGTATGCAGATACAAAGGCCAGAGGTCAACCTCTGATGTTTCTCTTCAGGTGCCATCCTTATTTTGAGAGAGTGTCTCTTATTGGCCCAGAACCCTCTGACCGTTAGATGAGGCTGGCCAGCCAGTAAGCTTCAGGATCCTTTAGTCTCTACCACCAAAACAGTTTTTAAAAACCAGGTGCTAAGAACCAAATTCAAGGTCCCCATGCAGCACACACTTTGTTGGCAGAGCCATGTCCCCAGCCTCAGGTCAAACTATAGGAGCTCTCTTAAGATAGCAGCCTGTTCCAGCACCAATGACCAAGCAGAGGTGAGCAGGAGACACCCCCCCCCAACCCTGTACCCAGTACCCAGGTGATAGATATGCCTTCCGCTGCAGTTTTAAGGTACTAAATTCTGCCTTTGGCAGCCTTCTGTCTTTCGCCTGCAGCCCCACTGATGGGTTTCCTGCTGTCAGAGTCATCTATTTTTCTTATAATTCCACGGCCCCAGATTTCTGTTGCGGAGCCCTGTGCATCTCCATGACGCCTCGCCTCTCGCTGAAGCCACACACCTTTTCGGTCAATCGCTCCTGAGCAATAGTGCCCAACATCTCTACTCTACCACCTTCTCTCACCTGTGGCGTTCGCTTTTGTACTTTCATTTCATCTTAGATGTGTGCTGTTATAAATCAAAATAAATTTTCATGCTGTTTTGGATCAAAATGTTCTAGTCTTTTCCTGGTCTTAGCTGTGTTGCTCTGTGTATCCTCCTTTCTGTTCTTTGCTAGTTCACTCTTCTGTCACTCGGATTTCCCTTGCTTCTTCCCCCTTTACTTTTGGAGATGACATACCCAACTGTTATCCAAAGAACGGTGAGCACTCTCTAGCATAGCCAGTAAACATTTTAGGGACTGGAGAGGTGTCTCACTGGGTAAGAGCATTTGCTACTCTCACAGAGGACCAAAGTTCGGTTCCCAGCATCCACAGTGGGCTGCTCACACTACCTGTATTTCCGGGTCCAGGGGATCTGATGCCCTCTTCTGGCTTCCTTGGGTTCCTGCATGCATGTGGCGTACATATATGCAAATATACCCACGCAAATAAAAATAAATAAATCTTTGTCTTCAGATTTCTATTGCTGTGAAGAATCAGCTTGGGGAGAAAAGGGTTTATTTGGCTTACACCTCCACATCACAGTGCAGAATCGCCCACCTTTCTGGGTCTCGAACAGCAAATGAGCAAGACTGAGACTTTGCTCAGAAAATTA
The DNA here is from genome assembly GCF_943737965.1 of Phodopus roborovskii. Taxonomy (NCBI): domain Eukaryota; kingdom Metazoa; phylum Chordata; class Mammalia; order Rodentia; family Cricetidae; genus Phodopus; species Phodopus roborovskii. The sequence goes on along the minus strand of NW_026126625.1, from coordinate 7,800,957 downwards.
GTTTTCAGGCTGAGAGACAAAGTTGAAATTTAAAAGAAATTTTGAGATAAAGGATTTGTTGTTTTAAATGTAAAATAAATGTTTCAATAAGTATATATTTTCCATTCTAAACTACTTAAAGAAAATTTAGATGGGCTGGCCCAATAGATGGCTTAGTGGGTAAGATGCTTGCTGCTAAAAATGAGGACCTGAATTCTACTCCACAGGTTGTCCTCTACCTCCAGACAGGTGCTAACACACACACACACACACACACACACACACACACACACACTTGTTTAAAAGAAGAGAAAGTTTAGAAACCATCAAAAAATGAAAAATTACCTTTGGACTCAGATTTAAACAATCACTACAGATTTTGTAAGTTTTTTTTCTCTTAAAGTCTCTGCTATGAAAAGTTCAAACGTAACTGTCATCACCAAAAAGTAGCATACCTTTTTCCTTCTCCTCCTAATTACTGCCCATTTTCTTTGTCTGGGTGGTCCCCATCCACATCTCCATGGCAACCTAACAACACAACTATATGTACATAATAAATTACACTCAATCACTTTTCTACTGATACATGGCTAAAGAGCCCACCCCCAAATGCTCATCCTTTAAGTAATACTGTCTTTTAAGCATACTTGTTATGTACTTGTTCTATACCAGCTATAGTTTTATATGCTGGGCTCTGAAGTGTAAATTGGCACATGAAAGTCTTTGAAAAATTCTAAGTTTAATATATGTTGTGTCATTTTAAGAGCTGCTACCATACTACATGGTCATTCAGAGAAGAGAAGGGGGTAAAGAAGCAGACAGGGGTGAAGAAATATGGATCTCAGCATTCAGGAGGCAGATGCAGGAGGATCTCAGTAAGTCTGAGGCCAGCCTAATCTACACAGTCAATTGAATTTCAGGGCAGCCACACTACACAGAGAGAATTAAATCAAGTAGAAGAGGAGGAGAAGGAAAGGAAGGAAGGAAGGAAGAAGAAAAGACAAGAAGGAAAGAAAAGAAAGAGAAGAAAGGAAAGAAGCATGGATCTTCCATTTGCCTTGAACTAAGTTACAAGTCACTAAAAGGCTGGTTAATCTCTGGCCTGATACAGGATCTGGATTTCTGCTCTTGGCCACAGTGGGAAGTTGAGTTCCAATAATGACGTCTTAAATTGGCCCTACAATGTTAGTTTAACCACGACCTCTCAATTCCTAGCTTTGTCTCCTTTGCTTACAAAAAGCTCTCCCCCAGTCTCGACTCTCAGGAGACATTCCAGGTCTTTGATCCACCACCTGCCAAATGTTTGCTAAATCAGGCCTAAAAGCGTTCTCCTTCTGGGCCTAATGTCTTCCCGTGCCTAACTGCAAGCTAGCTCTGAGAGCACGGAGACGTCGCATTCCTTGAACCTTCATAGAGCATGTGCTCCTTTGTACACAGCTGGGAAAGATGTGCGCCTATCAGTGAGGTAACAGTACAGACATGATGAATCCCAGATGTTGAGCACCGCAACTTGCCTTGAACTTGCAAGATCACAACTAGGAACAAATGTACAGATTTTCTTCGCTTATTATTTTACATGAAGCTGAGGGGGAAACCAATTGGTCAGTCAGCGAAAGGCCGGAAAGCATTCTCATTTTGAAAGGTAGAGAGAACACCTGAAGGATTTTAATTCCCTCAACAGTAAAGAGATACATCAACCACCTATAAAACAGGATTTGCATCCCCTGAACTCTTAAGCATTCAGTGCCAAGTCTGGGTCCTGCCGTGATTATAATTGCCTTCTGCTTTTGCAGGTGATGTTTTACATTTCCATATTGCCCCCGGCAATATTATTTTTCATTTCTGACAAATAGATGCAGTTTGTGCTAGGGAACCGTGCTGATGGCGTCAGTAAACTACTGCTGCCACCTGGTGGTGGTTCCGGGAAGTGACCGATGCAAGCGGGAACCCTGAGCATTTGGGTACTGAGTCCTTTCAAGCCCTCCATGGCTTACAGGTATTTGAGGGGCTGTTTGAGATAGGGCCCCATGTAGCCTCGACATGCCTTTATACATGCTATGTAGCAGAGGATGGCCTTGAACTCCTGACATCCCAAGTGTAGTGTGGGGGGTTAGCTGAGTCTTTAAGGACACACTAGCCCCTTAGATTGACACACTAGCTCACTTGAACGGTGTTGACTGTAAATATGTTGCTCCTGAAATACTCAGTTCTTACAGTGAGAACCTGGAGGACTTGTGTGTTGGTCACTAGCCGGATGAGAACAAGAGCACACAGAGGAGTGCCTAGCTGTCCTTAGCTGTTGCTCCAGAGTCTGTGAGGTCCCACAAGCTCAGGTCAGCTGTCTCTATGGGTTTCCCAGTCATGAACTTAACCCCTTCTTGCTTATATAATCCCTGCTCCCTCTCTTCAACTGAACTCTCAGAACTAGAACTCAACCTGGTGGAGTAGCATCAAATAGTTTTTTGGGTTTTTTTTTTTTTTTTTTTTTTTTTTTAATATATATGTATACAGTATTCTGTCCAAAAGCCAGAAGAGGGCACCAGATCTCATAGATGGCTATGAGCTACCATGTGGTTGCTGGGAATTGAACTTAGTGCCTCTGGAAGAGCAGTCAATGCTCTTAACCTCTGAGCCATTTCTCCAGCCCCATGAGATGAACTCTTTAAGGAGTTTTAATCCATGTTTCACTGGTGACTAAAGAGGTTGAACACTTTTCAAAGCATTTAACTGCCATTTGTATTTCATGAGAACTTTGACTGGTCAAATGGTTCGTTTTTTTTTTTTTTTTTTTTTTAATTGAGTTGTTTTCTTGATGATTAGTCTTAATACTTCCTGTCACAATAAACATTTTTCCTCATCTATCTCCCACCCACCAGATTTAATGAATGTTCCTGGGTGGTACTGTTCAGCAGAGCATCCAATACAGCTGACAGTGTTCTTGTATGTCTGGTCCTACTAGCCACTGGCTGACCATGGCTATTAGTCACATAAGAGGTGGGGAATCTGAGACTAAATTTTTAACTTTACATAATTTCAGTCAATTAAGTTTAATTAGCTACACGTGGCCAGTGGTTGCTGATGGAAAGTTCAGCTCCAGAAGGGTAAGGGGTCAGTGTACTTCATTTACTTAAACTTTCTTTCTTTTTTGAGACATGTTTTCTCTGTGTAGCCCTGACTGTCCTGGAACTTGCTTCTACAGACCAGACTGACCCCAAATTCAGAGATCCACCGGCTTCTCCACCTGAGTGCTGGGATTAGCATTCACGGTATTAAAGAACCCTGAAGTCCCAAAGCCAATCAATAATCGTAGGTGTTCCTTTAATGAATTGATAAACAGGGAAGGGGAGGACCAAAAGTAAGAGATAAGATTTAATAAGAATTCAGGGGTGACGATTAAGGAGAAACGGTTGATGGGAGATGTCATTCTGTATATATGTTTCTCATTCTGGTTAATGAATAAAGCACTGTTGGCCAATAGGAAAGGAAGATAGGAGGGATAAGGAGGAAATAGGAAGGAGTAAGGAGGAGTCAAGATGTAGAGTCTGGGGAGAACAGAACCGCCGGCCCCCGCTCTCCGGTAAGACCACCTGGAAATACATAGAAATGGGTTAATAATTAAGACAGAGCTAGCCGATAAGAAACTAGTACCTGGCCAACAGTATTATATCAAATACAGAGTCTCAATGCGTTATTTGGGGCTGGCGCGGCGGTGGGACAAAACCGGCCAGGCTGGTGGAAAAACCGTACTCCTTACAAACGGTGATAAAATTAGATGGAGTATGAAGTGTCACCATCATCTTATATATTCAAGAAGAGAGCTGTGGTCCCACAGTGCTGTCCCCATGGCATGATAGGAACTGGCTTTGCAGGCAGAGGTTGGTCCAATCCTGCCCTGATGGTCAGCTGAATGCAGAATTCCCAAAGACACCCCTGTCAAGGAGTTCACAGCATGTGACATGGAGTTAGGAAACTCCCACCCGAATGTGTGCCTGTTCTAATGGGAACCCTGACTCCTTGGGGAACTACAGAGTTGGTAACAAAGACGGCACAGCTGTTGCAGGACCCAGGAAAGCAGTGTTGAATGCAAGAGACATGCTCAGTATCCTTCCTGTTCACAGGTCCCTTGTGCTTCTTGTCCCAAGTCCGTGCCATCCTTGGCTGAATAGGTGCCATCCTCGGAGCCCATCAAGGGTACACTTGTCCTTCCTCTTCCCCCTCTCTGTGCTCTGGGAGTACCTGCCGCCAGATTCCATGTACAAAACAGGCTAACTGAACACATTTAATACAGCAGTTCTCAGAGTTTAAAGGTCTTCCTTCCAGAACTGTTACTTCTGAATCACTCCCAAATCAGTCAAAAAGGATGACATAGACATTCCATTTCAAAACAAACACAGCCAGGCACTGAAAAGTACACTTTCTCTACTCGCTTCTCTGTGAACCATAGAAAAACAAATCCTCCAATTGACATTTCTTCAAACCTGTTGTCAGAAATAAAAAACGGTGGTTCCTTTAATTACAGGACTTGGCTGATGTGGCTATGTTTACAGATGAAGCACAAAGGCTTGGCACCCGAAGTTTAAAACCCTCCAACTGTGTGTGCCTTTAGTCACAAGGAAAAAAGAAAAGGTATAGGATATCATTCCCTCGACTGATGTGGAGTTTGTCCATCACTGTAAGATTTGATCCATAGGGGGCGGTAGGGGACCTTAAAGTGAAACAGCGGACCCTAATGCTCACTTCTGAATGTTGAGTCCCCAGAGACCTGAGGCTTGCTTCCCCAGCTTTGCTGTAGGGATGGTTGCATGGATGACTTGCCTGGGTACTGGTGAGGATCCATTCTGATTCTCTGGATTCGCTTTAGGTCCCAGAGCCCGAGGTTCTGCAGTCTCCAACAAGCTCCCAGCATTGCAGCAGCTGGTCGCCTTCCACACTTCTGTAACGGAATGGTTGGTAAAAGACAATTCCTCTACAGTTTCACAGAAGTCCAGCTGCAGCTTGTCCAATGCACGTTCTCTGGACGGCTGGTAAACACCCATGCCCAAGAGGTCCTGTGTGCTGGGAGGAGGCAGGCTGGGAAACAGCTAAACTCCGGTATATCTGTCCCTTGGTCATAGGGTGCAACTCCCCGTGGCCCAGTATTTCTGCTAGTAAACTTTAGAAGCCAATATTATTTGCTATCATCCTGACTCAAATGGGCATGGGCTTCTGAACATCAATTTAGTAGATTTTGCACAAAGAGTAGAATGTATTGTGTGAATGGGTAATGTTGTCAACTTGACAGAACCTAGCATATGCTTCCTAGCATACCACAGGGTATTATCTTGATGACATTAACTGATAAGTGAAGATGGGAGGGGACCATCACCTGGGCAAGGACTGTATAAAATGGAGAAAGCTGAGCACTAGCATTTACTCACGGCTCTGATGCCTAGTCACAGATGTGATGAGACAGCCGGCCCTACTCCCCTAATGATGGATGTGCCTTGAACTGTGAATCAAATCGACTCTTTTCTCCTTAAGTTCTTTTTTTTTTCTTCTTTCTTTTTTTTTTTTTTTTTTTTTTTTTTTTTTTGATAGACTCCATATTATATTTTTTTATTACTGGACAAATCATTCCTAATTTAAACATGACCAAATCTGCAGTTAATAATCTTGATCTCCATCCATCTGGCAGATGGATCATGTTGACCATGATTCAGTACAAACTCTTAAGTCTTGCCATTGTGTGAATCTTTCCTTACAGGCCCAGCTTGGTTCTCCTCCAGTGTCTTCTCTTGGAGTTGTACCTGATTTTGTTACCGGTTTTCATCCAAATCCACTGAGGAATTGGACGATTTTGCTTTTGTTTCTTGGCCAGGAATTGCTTGATTCTGAAAGTCTTGTGAGAAGACATGGCGAGAATCTGAGTTAGGCGTGTGCTGCCCGACGGAGGAAAGGCAAAGAGCTTAAGTTCTTTTTTTCAGAATAGTTTATTCTTTTTCTGACCTCCATGGACAAGAATTTGGGGGAGGGGGACTAAAACAGGCCTCTACTATTGTTGAACTGGTGGTTTAGAGTCACCTTCCATGGCCTTAGTCACATTAGTCCCTGGATTACAGGGGAAACGTTATCAGGGTGCACAGTGCATTCTCATGGCAACCCTTTGGGGAAACATGTGACCAGTCAGGAATAAAGGCAGAGATCTGAAGTGTGTTCAGTTTTGAATGTGAAATGTCCCAGTAAACTCATGTTTGAATGCTTGACTTCTGTCTTAGGGTATGTATTGCTGTGAAGAGACACCATGACCACAGCAACTCTTATAAATGAAAACATTTAATTGGAGTGGTCACTTACAGTTTCAGAGGGTCAGTCCATTATAATCATAGCAGGGAGCATGGTGGCATGCAGGCAGACACGGTGCTGGAGAAGGAGCTGAGAGTCCTAGGACTTGCAGGCAACAGGAAGTCAACCGATGCACTGGGTGGTATCCTGAGCATAGGACATCTCGAAGCCCACCCCCACAGTGACACACTTCCTCCAACAAGGCCATGCTCACTCCTGCAAAGCTAAACCTCCTAATAGTACCACTCCCTATGAAATTATTACATTCAAACTACCACAGTTCCCTAGCTGGTGGCACTGCTATGGAAGGTTATAGTACCTTCAGAAGGTGACACCTCGGCCGAAGAAGTGGGTCACTTGAGAGATTTTTATAGCCGGGCCTACTTCCAGTCCACTCTGCGACCCGACTGCTGGTGACGTGGCCGGCTCCCATCACCCTCACCTTTCTCACCAGAATGAACTGTATACCCTTCTGAAACTGTGAGCCACAACACAGCCTTCCTCAAGTGCTTTTGTTGGGCACTTCGTCCCCAAAACAAGAAAAGCAACTATTACAGAAAGTTGGCACTGAGGAGTGGGGCTATCGATTGGTAAACTTAGCTGCGGAGCTCCTTGGAACTTGTCTGTGGGAGGGATGGGAAAGAGATCCAAACTCTGGGCTAGAAAACTCTCGCTCGAATGCTGTAGGCAGAGCCTGATGGACCATGCTGTCTGGAACTCCAAAGGACAGGAATGCTGAGAGGCATGCAGACAGTAGAGGTCCAGCTCAAGAAGGGTTAGATGGAAACAAGAACTCTACTGGGGACTGGATCACAGCCATGTGTGTTTCATCATGCAGAGAATCTATATGCCTTCTGCTATGTTCTGTGCACTTCAGTGAAGCTAATTATAGTAAGTAATGAACCTGCAGCTGAACAGATAGCTCAGCAGTTGAGAACACTTGCTGCTTTTCTAGCTTAGTTCCCAGCACCCAGGTCAGAAAGCTCACAAATGCCTTGTTACTCCAGCTCTAGGGAATCTGATGCCCTCTTCTGACTTCCACAGACATGCAAACACAGCATACATTTACACACACATACACACACACACACACAAGCCAATAAAAAAATGATGTTTTGAAGCAATGGACTAATTTATTTGGTGGAGGAAATTTAAAGACATGATAACATTCAAGCTTTGGCATGGTTATCACTCAATTCTTTTATCCGGGTCTACAGAGAGGGAGGAAGAGATGGAGACAGTGAGAGAGAACAGAGGAGAGAAAGAGAGAGAGAGAAGTGAAGCAGAAAAGTATGAAAATAAGCTGTTTGGAGTGGAGAGGAACATAAGCATGTTTAATGTGGGCAGGGCAGTTGCTAGGAACGCAGCTGTCACTGTTAAATTAGTCCTATCAAAGAGGAACCTGGTGCTCTGCACTGGAACAAAACTGACTCTCAGTTCCCAGAGAGCTGGAGCCTAGCTAGGAGACTACTTATAAAAATGAAGGTTCATTTGGAAGGAGACAGCTGAGCTGAGAATGACTTTGAAGGGGTCCCCTGCCTAGGAAAATGTCTTCCCAGATTCAGTGGACAAACTACACAAAGGCCACTTCAGCTGCAATACAGGGCCCTGACTCTACCCGGAGCCAGCAACATAGCTCTGTAACATTGTCCACATGGCACTGGTTTTTTCAGACTTGAAAGATGCAAGAATGAGGGGTCTATGGCAGTTTGCACCCAAGTCCCAGAGAGTCACTGTTCCCAGGTGATGTGTAAACAGACTGGCTTTCTCACAAAGAGGCCCTGAAGAGGTGTTGCATGAAGCTGGGAACGTGGAGACACCAGGGCTCTGGGAAATCTAACAGAGAAAGAAAACTACAGGGATGAAGTAGAGACGGCCCAAGAGATAGGCTGTATTATAGGTATCAGCGCTGGAGGGGTTAGAATACCCTAGACGATTCCACCATAGCTCCAGAAGACAGGCAAGAAACTACAGGATGTGATGGGTGCTGGTCTTGCTTTGGATCACTTTTTCCTTGCTATATGCCCATTCTTCCCTTTTGAAGTGGAAATGTTTACTCTGTGCTGTTATTGTATGGAGGTAAGAGATTACCTCTAATCTCAGAAGACAGCAGAGACTTTTGGAATAGACGGATTTTGCATTATAAGATGGCCATGAGCCCATGGGGCCCAGGGACAGAATGTCATATTTTGAATGTGAAATGCCCCCCCATAGGCTCATGTATTTCAACATATGGTCCCCAGCTGGTAATGCTGTTTTGGAAGGTTGTAACACATTTAGGAGGTGGAGCCTGGCTGTAGGGAGTTGTTCACTAGGGAGCAGGCATTGGGGTTTGGTAGTTCAGCCCTACTTCCTGCCAGCTTTCTGCTTCCTGACTACAAAGGTATTACCACCAGCCTCCTCCACCAAGCCTTTCCCACCATGATGGATTGTGTCTCTTCTTAAACCATGGGCCCAAAAAAGCCTTCCTCCCTTGCTTTTTGTTGCAGCAAAAGCCAAACCAAACAAAACAAAAAATAACTGATAGAAGCATCACCAAGTGAAATGTGTTTAACCCACTTTTCAAGACTCAGATAGCTTGAGAATCCTTTGCTAATAAAATATGCCAGGATCCACTCATTGATCCATGTATTAAAAACATATCTATTGATTACCTATTGAGTTCTTGAGGCTAGTCTAGCAGAGCTAAATCTTGAGGTGCATTAACCTGTGGTGTCTTCCATAGCTTAACACCAAGAGGCTAAAGAGCCAAAGCCTACAGAGCCCAGCTACTGATGCCACTGGGTGCTGTTGTCTGAGTAGATGTATACAGAGCTATTCGTTTGGTGTTATCAGATCTACCCCTGGAGACTGCAGTATTTGTGCTGTGCTGTACTGTGGCCCTTCTTTCATTGGCATTAGTTGCAGCTTTAGTCTCCTCCTTGGCACACTCTGAGCTGGAGTAAAAACGACTGCACCAATCAACACTGTCTCCACCCTTCCCCTAACATCTGACCCTTCCTCACTTCCACACTCCCTCAGCTGGTCCATACAGAGGAACAAGGACCTGCTGAAGTAATGGGGGAGGGGCAGCAGAAATGCTTGCTCTTTAATCCAGCCTGGGAGTGCCTTCTGGTCAGGCTCCTGGAAAGCGAAATTCATATGAACTGCCCAAGATCTTACCCAGGGGTTTTCTATCGGGACCAGATTAACTTTAAAGTTTATTTAATTTTAGGCAAAACTGTTGGAAGTTGTTAGCAATCAGGACACAGGCTTCCCCGGGGAGGGCCTGCAGAGGCTAAAGGGGCCCCAGTGAGCTCTGGATTCAGTTGAGATTCTGTGTCTCCACCTGGGTTCAGGGAATGCACAGGGGCAACTCTCAAAGTCTACTGAGCACTTCTCAGTATGCAAAGAGGAATTTCACACTGCCCCCAACTCTGAAAGATTGTTTTACTACACATAGCAGCAATTTAAAAACCCAAAACCAAAAACAATACCCCCCCACATTAAATCACAATACTTAGATCCATGACAATGAACAAATACCTTGAATTTTCCCCTTTGTGGGTCTTTCTGCTGAAAACAAAACAAATCCTGGCCACCCCTGTGCAGAACATTTAAGGCTAAAAACTTCAAAAACAGCCTTTCTCTCCTGTTTTCCATTCTGTTCTTGCCCCCCAACCCCTCCCACACACACTCGTGGGATGACCTCACCTGATTTTTATATAGAAAATTGAGTCCATCTGGTGTTGGCTCCCTCCAGCCCCCTCATCTCTATTTGAATGCAATCTGGGAGTCCTTTGTCTCCCCTTTTCCTTCCCTTTGAGTGTAAGGAAAAGGAGCCCGCCTCCTCTTCTCCTCTGTTTGGTCTCTGTCCCTATGGAGGAGTGGGTGCCCTCTTCACCCATAGACTGCTTAGACTTTGAGGGAAAGAACCAAGGCGTCTGACTTTCAGTACTTTTCAAAGTTAGATGTTTCATCTTTTACAAATAGCAGAATGGACTGAAATCCTCAACTACTTCTCAGTACCTAGAACCTTCTGACCCCCTTCAGAGCTCTAGTCCAAGCATGGCTTTCTGTATTTTACAAGACCCAAAAAAAAGTAGCCAGCAGGGAGGTGGCAGGTGCCACGAGGCTTGGATCCCACCATGCTGGAGGCCTAAGACCAGCCCTTAAAGACAAAAGGTCAATTTACTTAATGATACATTTCCCTAAAATTCATGGTTGTGTAATCTGCTTCAATCACATGCTGAATGAACCTCTGACCTTTGACCTGCCCCTGCCCTTCAGCTCTGAGATTCTTGTGAGCACTTACCTGAGCGGTGAGTCACCATCTTCCTCCCTTTGTGGGGTACCCTGTCCCAGGCACAGCCTATGCATGTACCCACCCCCACACTTTTGGAGATATTTTGGATAACTTTAGATATCTGTCTACTCCTGTGTTTTTATAGCATCATCGTGCTGTCTTTCCAGGGTACCTCACCTTTATTTTCATGTCTTCAGTCCAAATTTGACAAATTCTTAGAATTAACTCAAGGTATCAAATTTATGTCTTTGAAGTGCCCCCACATTGTACTGTTTATAATTTGATTTACAGAACATGATACACTATAGTGAATTATAGCACACAAAGGGTTTGTCAAATTAAGGAGACCTGCCCAGATAGTTAGAAGAGACAAAAGGAACCATATGGTAGGAGGTGAGAACCAATTCATGCAAGTGGCCCTGTGACCTCCACATGCCCATTATGGTTCCCCCATTCATAAATGTTAAAAATGAGTTAAAATATAAACTCATTCTAGAAATAATGGGGGGTAGGCACAAAATACTTATCAAATAGCCAACCTTATTTGCTTGTGGTTTTTTTTTTTTTTCCAACTTTATGACCCGCCCCCCCAGCCCCATCCATTGTCTTCCTGGGACCCACACTCACCAAGGCTGGGATAATTGGAAAGGCTGCTTGCTGGTAATGTAAGTCTCTTCTCGGGGGAAGACAGGCAGTCTTCAGAATAATAAGACATGGGAGCTGAGCCAGCAGCACAGGCTAGCTGCTACGTCTCAGATAACCCACCTGGAAGCCAGATGACCACAATGGCCCGTTCCTTCTCTATCATATGGATCTGAAGCTCACCGTGTCTCTAGCAACCTAGTGGACGAAGCAGGGACTCCTGCTCCAAAGGTTTACACCGCAGACCAGCCATGCACACAAAGCCATGGCTAAGGGCTACTGTTTTACGGAGATAGAGGGTAAAGCAACTCTGACTTGGCGAATGCTTCCTGTTCGTGGGTAGCAGACAGACACGGAAGAGCTGCTGAGGAGACCAAGAAGTACGAATGTCCAAGAAGTGTGTGTAAGAAGTTGAAGGAGTGGGGCAATGTCGGTGCCACATGCCTTTAATCCCAGCACTTGGGAGGCAAAGGCAGGCAGATCTGTGAGTTCGCGGCCAGCCTGGTCTACAGAGTGAGTTCCAGGACAGCCAAGGCTACATACAGAAACCCTGCCTTAAAAAAAAAAAAAAAAAACCAACCAACAAAGACGCTGAAGGAAAGGCTGGCAAGTCATCCTCCTCTGGGCTGAGGGCAGACAGGGTGGAGGTTCCCCAGTACCTTCTACTTCAAACAGGACAACGTCATCACTCACTCGGTTAAGGACTGACTGGAAGGAGCCTTCACTTAAACAAGAAAATAAGATAGAGTGGCTTATGCCCACAACTACTACACAAGGGGTGCTAAAGAATAAGACAGAAACCAAGGGGTGACAAACTAGGCACATCAAAAATAACCTGGGAAAGTGGAGAGCAGTTGACAGTATGGTGCCAACATGGCTGAGCTATGGAAGCTGCAATCTGACTACAGGAAGGAAGGAAGGAGTGCTTGTCCAGAGCCTGGGAAGTGACACCTGCAGTGGGAGGAAGAGGACAGGTCGGGCTGTGCAGAAGGAAGTGTGAGCCTGGGGACAGGAGTAAAGCCTGGACGTGACATAGATGTGCTCCGAGTGGTTCGTTCAGCACGAACAGCCAGGGGATGACCCCTCTGCGGAAGACAGGAGACGGGGTGGGCCAGGTCCCCTTGGAGTCTACATATTTCCATCTGAGACTGATAGCCGTTCTCAGGGAAACCACTGAATTCATGGATCCAGGTGACTTGGTGTGTGTGACAGCAGGGAAGGGAAGACAGGATTTTTTTCAGAATGCTTGGGGCTAAACATGTTTCTATAAAACTAAGTAAATAGGAATTAGCTGATTACTTAAATGGTATGATAGGAGAAATAAAATCAGGAAGCAGAGAGTGGGATGGGGTGTTATCATGGCAGTGTGAGTGAGGAATGCCCCCTTAGGCTTATGTATTCCAACACTTGTTCCCCAGCTGGTGGTGCTATTCAGGGGGTGATTATAGAACAGTGGTTCTCAGCCTTCTCAATGCTGCTAGCCTTTAACACAGATCCTCTTCCTGTTGTGGTGACCCCAACCATAGAATTATTTCCATTGCTACTTCATAACTGTAATTTTGCTATTTTTAGGAATCATACTGTAAATATGTTATGCAGGATAGCTGATATGTGACCTTCGAAGGGATCAAGACCCCCAGGTTGAGAACTACTGTTATCAAACCTTTAGAAACTATAGCCTTGCGAAGGAAGTGTGTCACCACAGTGGGGGCTTTGAAAGTGTGTCCCTGGGCCACTTCTGGTTCATTCTCTGCTTTCTAAGTGTGGTTGGAAATGTCATCTCTCAACTCCTTGTTCGTTCTCTCTCTCTCTCTCTCTCTCTCTCTCTCTCTCTCTCTCTCTCTCTCTGTGTGTGTGTGTGTGTGTGTGTGTGTGTGTGTGTGTGTGTGTGTGTGAATGTCTCTGTCTCTCTCTCTCTCTCTGGAACCATAAGCCAAAATAGACTCTCTACAAACTCACTTTTGAATAATAATAAATACAGCTCTAAAATCTCAAGGCCCCCAGTGACCTACTTCCTCTAGTGTGACCCCTGCTCCTGTATGTCCCAGATTCTGCCTTAGCAAGGCCACTAGCTAAGGACCAAGTGTCCAACCACATGAGCTTTCCGGGAACCTCCTAAATTCAAACTACAGAAGTAGTGTGAGCAGTGTGTAGAAATGTTAAGAGCTGCAAAGGTAGAGAGAAGAGAGAGTTTAGACACCCTGTCTCCTGAGCAGTGGAGATGGAGAGCAGAAACTGGCTCAGGAAAGCTAGGCTAAGGGACTACTTACTTCCCTGTAAGCCACAGAGGGTCGTTTGACTCTGAAAATTATATACATAGATTGCTTCAGTAAGAATAAATTACATTTTGAAAAGGAATTTGTCTGACATTCCTGAGAATTAAGTATTTTGTACATGTGTGCGCTCTACACGGAGAGGGACTAGACCACGGCTTTACTCCTGCTAATTGCCTGCAGATGTGTAAATTTCTGCAGGGTATAAGGGAAGGATGGCAGAAACCACAGCATGTGACTGGCTGGAAGTTGCCCTGTCCTGCCTTCCAAGTTAAAAGGGCACAGCTGCCAGGGACCGCGGAACTCCAGGGCAGGCTCTTGCTCTGCCTATTTGTAGCTCTGAGCCAAGAGGCACCTGCCTTGGCAGATAAACACTATGATCTTCAAGGGGAGAAGGAGTCCCACCACAAGCACTAACCTTGGCCAGAAGGGAAGCTGCTTACACAGAGATAGCAGTGACACCTGGGCTGGAGCTGCTGGGAAGCAACCTGCTTGGGAATGTCCTGTCACCCGAGGATGTGACAACTCCTTGTTCTGTAACACAGATGGTTTCCTACATGAGCCTCCCAGGGGAGACTTGAGGAGAAGAGGCCATGAAACTAGTGGATACAACTTCATTCTATTATGTGATTTTTATTTTTATTTATTTAGCCTCTAGATTCCTTTATTTTAAAGGAGTTTCTTGCCAAGCATGATTGTGTGTATGTGTGTTTATAGGTGAGTGTGTGTGAGTGTGCACTTGTACCTACCGATGCTCCCACACGCATTGATTGACCAGAGCTGAACATCAAGTGCCATCCTCCACAGCTCTGCATCTTATTGGTGATACAGCCTCTCACTGCACAGAAAGCTAACCCCTTTGAGTAGACTGCCTGCCAGGGGTCTCCCGTCTCCTCCTTTCAGTGCTGGATTACTGACATGCACAGCCACACACGGTGGGTGCCAGAGACATTTTCACCGGCCACCTGCACCTTTCTGCAACTCCAACTGCTCAGTATCATAGACTGCTTTCTGGTCCAGCCACCTGCACCTTTCTGCAACTCCAACTGCTCAGTATCATAGACTGCTTTCTGGTCCAGGCTTGCCTGCCTTCTCACCAGTTTGATCTTTTTGTCGGCACATTTACTGAGTTTTCTCCACTTTTTTTTTCTCAAGACATTGTGGTGAGTTGTTTTGTTTGTTTGTTTGTTTTTTTCTCTCCATTTTTATTTGTTAATGAGAAAACAGGAGAGACTGCATTTGGAACTTCCTGGCAGATAGTTTTGAGACAAAAAGTAAAATTTCTCCTTCTGCTCATTTAAAAAAAGAAAGAAAGGGAGAGACAGAGAGAGAGAGAGAGAGAGAGAGAGAGAGAGAGAGAGAGAATGCATTTCACTATTATTTAATGTGTGGACTCCTGCATGTACTCCTGAAGGCCATAAGAGGGCACCAGATATCATTACAGTTGGTTCTGAAACGCCTTGTGGTTGCTGGGAACTGAACTCAGGACCTCTGGAAGAGCTGCCAGTGCCCTTAACCTCTGAGCCATCTCTCCAACCCCTTCTTAATTTTCTCTTTATTGGTCTACTAATAATGTTTATGTTTAGTTGCACTTTGTTGTTTTGTATTCTAGATCCTTCTAATTTTTCTGATATAATTTCCACATTATTTCATTAATATTTTAATATTATATCATCTTTAAGCTGAGTCCTATAAACAGCACCAGCTATATTTTATGTATTGAGAGAACACTTTAGCGTTTAGTTGGGCATCTTTGTGTATCAGAGCTGAGCTATTTGGCTCTAATTTGACCACTGTGTTCTGTGCATTCTGCCCAAGCTTCCTCACTGTTCCTTTTCATCTTCAGTTCCCCCTATTTCCAATTTTCCCTTCTTTTTCTCTGGTTTGCCTGTGGACTCCTTTTGCTCCAGCCATTCCTCAATGATAAATCAAGACTTTTCAGTGTTGCTCTGGTTTTTTAGTCTTTGGGACCATCTCTTCTATTTCTTGGGCCTTAATTATCTGCAGTCACTGTGTCCTGTCAAATCTATATGTCTGCTTATGGCCATGTGTGTTCTACTTAACATTTCTCCTTTTTTTTTTAAAGATTTAACTTTATGTGCATGATCTGTGTGTGTGTGTGTGTTTGGTGCCCTCAAAGGCCAGAAGAGGGCATCAGATCCCCTTGGAATGGCATGATGGGTGCTTGTGAGCCACCCTGTGGATGCTGGGAATCAAATCTCATCCTCTGCAGGAGCTGCAGTGCTCGTAACCACTGAGCCATTGCTCCAGTGACTGTTTAAGGCTTCTTATTCTCGTTCTTCAACTACAAATTGGAGATAGTAAGGATTGAATTTGTAAAATATTACTTAAGATTTAAAATTTTAAAACATAAGGAAAAGCTCATGTTTCTCTTACTAAGTCCTGCATAATATTATCAATGCCCTAAATGAGTTCCAGACTATACTTATATGAAGAGTAGCACATTGCAGTGTCTACTAATGTCACACATTCTGGCGAGTCTGGCCCCATGAACGGCTTAGAGAAGAATTCCTTAATAGAGCTGAAAAAGTTAAGAACCTCTAAAACACTTTTTGAAGAAGCTCTTTATTTAAAATTGATACACAGACCAGCCACCTGTGTGTGTGTGTGACCATCACAAAGTACCAAGTCCTCATTCTTCCGTGGGACAGTAGCAGGGAGGGGCCTGCCTGGCTCCAGACTGTGACCCAAATGAGGACTGAAGGGAAAATTGGCTCTAGCTTAATGCTTCTCACTCAAATGGGAAACAGTTCCCAGAAGAAATTTTAGGTTAGAGTGGAAAATCTAACACCTAGGAATCTACTGTGAGCCGTCTCAGGGCTGGCACAATTCTCCTCTTTGCCAATCAATAGTCAGTCTACCTCCTGTCTCAGAGCATCCCCAAGCCCTGCTTTCCTGTTTCGAAGGTTTCTGTCCCACCTCCCCAGGGTTCAGTCAGTTTGGACTGCATCATACTGGGAAAGGGGCAGAGCCTGTTGCTTTTCTGTTAAGGATGTACATTGCACGGAAAACACCAGAGCTCATTAAGGCCAACCACCACATTGCCAAGAAACACCATTACCTTGGAGGTGTAAGCAGGTCAGCCATCTCCTTCGGGGTGATGTCTCCTCCTTCCTATGCAATCCCCAGTAGCCATGGCCTCTTTGTTTCTTTAGTAACTTAGGGGGGAAAAACATTTGGCTCGTGTCCTAGAGAATTTATTGACCCAATATGACCCTCATACTGCAGATGGCAGGGGTAACCCAGCACAGGCTCAAGTTCTCAAAGACAGGAACTTTCACAAAGATTTTTATGAACTAAAACTGTGCCCAGTATGAAGTCTGCTCTCAATTTTCTACGTGTCCTAAATCTTTTAACTACAATCCAGATCCTGTGAGCTGAACAAAGGGCGAGGAGTACTTGAGTCACCCAATTGTCTCTCTAACTTTTCATGGCAGGTATACCCACCAGACTTCCTGTAACACATTGGCAGCTTACATTCCACAACCCAGGAGAAATCCATAGGGGCTGATCAGGATCCAACCTGATTAGCCAGGTGGGGAAAAAAAAAAACACTGCCAACAGCAATTGTTAGCTTCCAGAGAAATTACCAGACATCGTCTGTAAGACACCTATGTTGATTGCAGTACTTGGTCCAATTACTCCAATTCTGAGAGCATCCGTCCCCTTAAAGCCCATCCAGGATGCCCTGCATCAGGTGAGTGGTGGGATCTGAGCTTTCTCTGTGTACTTCACACACCCATGAAAGGCTGCTTAGAAGAAAGACCATATTGTTTCCTTCCCTCTTTGAGGATGCTCCTGCCTCCAGCTGAACTAGGGAGTGATCTGACAAATGAGGATAGCTGAGAGCACTCTGGAAAATCCAGCCTCTTGAAAATGTCCTGTGAGGATGTAGAATGGAAATAATATTAGGGTTGGACCAAGGAGTCAGAGAAGGCATGGTGTACAATGAGGTTGAAGGAGTAGCTAGAACCAGACCTGCAAGGCCCTGTAGTTATTGTTAAAGATCTGGGTCTGGATCCTAAATATAGTGAAAAATCTAATCAGCAGGCATGTGCTTCAGCCTGACCCCTGGTCATATTAGCTACATCTTCTGAGGAACTTTGGTACAAAGGGCAAGTTGGAGGGATCCTGGCTGGGAGACAACAATTTGGAAGCGAGTGGTTCTGGGAAGTAGGGGGATGTAAAGAGATTTCAGAGACATCCTTAGGTAAAGATAACAGGATTTATCAGTGGGTTGCATGATAGAAGGCATCAGACATGATCCTTTGTTCCTGAGATGCTAAGAGCTTAGCTTTTCTTCTCAAATTGTTTTCTGGACTAGTCAGACAGATGGATGAGGAACAGTACCCCAACTGCTGCTCATAGTCTGGGTTTTCCTGAAGTTCCCTGGAACTTGCTGGGGTAAGCACTGTGGAATGTGACCAAAAACACGAAACAGGAAGAACAGAAAGCATGCCTTGAAATGAGTGTCCCCAGAGCCCCCCATATGACAAAGCCTAGCATTATATCAGCTAAAAGGGGGGAACTGTTCACACACTCCTGTTCTACTGTCAGAACAGAACATCAAGGGTAGGAACTGAAAAAAAAGAAAACAGACAACTGGTATACATATAAATCAAAATGAGAACGGATGTTGCCTCACATCTGTCAGGGTGGTACTGTTGAAAGGTGAAAAGGTAAGTGTTGGCAAGGATGCAGACAAAAGGAGCTCATGCACACCATTGGTGGAAATACAAATTGGTAGAGCCACTATAGAAACCAAAAGGGAAGTCCTCATAAAAATTAAACCATTGTGTGACAAGGCTATCTTACTTCTAGTCAAATTCCAGAGGACATAAAGTCTTTATATGTACTAGTCACCCTCTGCAGCCCTGGCATACAATGTCCTCACACACAGGAGAAAGGGGTGGAATGTTTCCTCAGCTCACACTTTCAAGGAGTTTCATCCATAGTCCTTGGCTCATGGTGTGATAGAACATCAGGGCAGCAGAAGCCACTGGCCCTGTGGCAAACAGGCTTACCAAGTAAGAAAGGGTTCTAGGATAAGACACAGCCCTCAGAGAAAGTTCTCCAACTTTCTTATTAGATTCTGTGTCACTGTGCTGGCTAGTTTTATGTCAATAGGACACAAACTAAGTTCATCTGAAAGGAGGGAACTACAATTTTAAAAATGCCTCCATAAGATCAGGCTGTAGCAACTGATGGAAGCAGATGCAGAGACCCACAGACAGACATTAGGCAGACAGAAAGCCCAAGTTAGAGACCCCTATCAGGTCCCTCCCCTTGGGGCTCCTCCCTTGGGAAAGAAGAAGAGGGGGATAAGTGTAGAAGCAAGGAGGTTCCAGAACACCAGGAGAATACTGCCCACAGAATCAACGAAGCAGGGCTCAGAGGAGCTCACAGAGCCTGACCTGACAGCCATGGAGCCTGTCAGGGTCCAAACTAGGTCCTCTGCATATATGCTATGCTTGTCTAGCTTGGTGTTTTTGTGGGACTCCTAACAATGGAAATAGGGGTGTTTCCAAATCTTTTGCCTGCTCTTGGGATCCCTTTCCTCTTACTGGGTTGCCTTACCCAGCCTTAATGTAAGGGTTTGTACTAGTCTTACACTATGTTTGATTGGTATCCCTGGAAAGCCTACTCTTTCCTGAATAGAAAGGAAAAAGAAGTGAATCTGGGGGTAGAGGGGAGGTAGGGGGATCCTGGGAGGAGTGGAGGGAGGGGAAACTGTGGTTGGGATATATTACACGAGATAATAATGAAAAAAAATTCATTATATGCCTGCACAGAATGGCCTTATGGAACTAGAATAATTTAATATAAAAATAGGTTGCTTTAAAAAAAATCATGCTATAGGCAAGTTTGTAGGCCATTTTCTTAATTAGTGATTGGTGGGGGAAGAACCAGCCCACGTTTGGTAGTGCCGTTTCCTAGGCTGGTGGTCCTGGGTTCTATAAGAAAGCAGGCTGAGCAAGCCATGAGGAGCAAGCCAGTAAGCATCTCCCCTTCATGGCCTCTGCATCAGCTCTGCCTCCAGGTTCCTGCCCTGTTTAAGTTTCTGTCCAGACTTCCTTCAGTGATGAACAGATATGGAAGTATAAGGGTAAACACATGCTTTGGTCATGTGTTTCATCATGGCAATATTAACTCTAACTAGGACAGTCACCATGACTAATGTCTGACACAAAGGAGAAAATATTTATTTAGGCTCTTTGTGTCAAAGGTTCCAGTCCATAGTTCTTGACTCTGCTGATCCTGAACCCATGGAAAGAAGAGCATTAGACAGAGGTCATTCAGCCTGTAGCGGACAGGAAGTAGCCTGTAGAGGGAAGAGTAGCAAGTAAAAGGAAGCCTGAAACAAAATATAATCCCCAAGAGTATGTCTCCAGTGATCTACTTCCCCTAGGTAAGCCCCACCTCCTTGGCATGTGTCAGTCAAATTAAACTGATAATTGTGACTAGCCAAAACTGCCTCTTCAGAAATTATCTTCTATTTTCATCCTGGCACTATTTATCATAGAAAAGCCTAGAGTCACTGATGGGTAAAAGGATAAAGAAAATGTGGTATACAGACAATGACTATCTAGCCTCAAAAGAAGGCAATCCTGACATTTGTAATGATGTGGGTGAACCCAAAATGCATCAAAGTAAGTGAAAGAAGCCAGGCACAGAAAGACAAACATGGAACTGTTTTGTAAATAACGTAGACTCCTAAAAAATGTAAAACTCAGAAACAGGAAAATGGTGGCGGTCTGAATGAAAACGGTTCCTATAGGCTCATAGGGACTGGCATTGTTGGAGGAAGTGTGTCACAGGGCATGGGCTGTGGGATATCAAATGCTCAAGCCAGACCCAGTGTCACTTTCTCTTCCTGCTGCCTGCTTATCTGGATGCAGAACTTTCAGCTCCTTCTCCATGTCTGCCTGTGTGCTGCCATGCTTCTCTCCATGTCAATAATGGGCTAAACCTCTGAACCTGTAAGCCAGCCCCAATTAAATGCTTTCTTTGGTAAGAGTGCCATGGTCATGATGTCTCTTCACAGCAACAGAACACTGACAAAGACAGGAATGACCTTTAGTAGATGCTGGAAATAGGGCAAATCAAGGACATAGTGTATATGTTGATTACAGTTAGCAACACTGTATCCCATACTTAAAATTTGCTGAGTAAATCTCAAAGGCCTTTGCCACACCAAAGGGGTGATTGGTAAAATCTTGGCATGGTGGCAGTGCTAGCAACTGTAGTACTTGGGAGGTGGAGGCAGAAGGATCAGAAGTTCAAGGTTATCCTCTGCCACATACTGAGTTCAAGGGCAGCAGCTACTAAGCAGGACCCACTCTCAAAAGCAAAAACCAAGCAAACCAAACCATACAAAGCAAACCAACATTGTTTTTTTAATTCCCTAAAACTGGGACTATTTGGGAGGCATCAGTAGTCACCAAGTCCAGTGGGTTGCTTTTTAAGGACACCATTTTATAAACACTGTTGCAGCATGTAGAGTTTTTTTTTTTTTTCTTTTTACTCTTTCATCAACCATGTCACTTCTTCCTAATGGGAAACAGTAGCTGAACCAGGGGTGGCTGTGGTCAGGATCAATATCCCCCACTGAGATGAGCCTGTCTCAGAGAACAGTGCACTGCAGGCAGTTTTACTCACAGCTGACAGTACCAACAGATGCTGGAGGGGAACTAATGATTTTCTGTGTGGATCCTCACTTCCCTCCCCAGATAGAGAAGTCTGGCGGGATGTTAACTACATTTTTCCCATTCTTCCCCCCACTCCCGACTTGCTACGAGATGTTGAGTAGAAAACAGCACACGCTGGCAACTGTAAAACTTGGAGCTATTTTTTTTTTTTTTTTTTTTTTTTTTTTTTTTTTATGAAAACTCTTGTAAGGGCTTTTATAGTAGCATCTTGCCTTTGGGATGCAGAGAGGATCTGGGAGGACAACTACCTACCTTGGGGAAGGGAAACTATGACCCTATAGGTGTCTATGTCTTCAGCCTGCCATTCTCAGATTCTAGTTAGATCAATTTCCCAATATTCTCAGCCACTATAGCTACTTAGTTTCTCTAAAAAGAGAATTCCTTGATTATTATAAATCACAAATATTTTAATACAAATTTACAATTAAAATTTTGTGTTAGATTATATGTTTTTAAGAAAAACAAGACTATGAAATTATTTGAAATTTATGTCAGAGGCAATAGGTTTCTATCTTAGCAGGGTTAGACTCTATCAGCCAAAAGACTGCAGAGGCTGGCTGGAAATATACCAAAAGGAAAAGACAGCACAACTAACAGCCATGGACCCTCAAGAGTGCCAGGGAGGCATAGGGAGAATCTACCTACTACACTATCACTAATCTCTAATCATGAATTGTGTGCCCCCTAAATTCATATACAGAAATCCTGACTACAAAAGAAATTGACTTAAATGTCAGTAGCAGAGCTCCTAACCCAACATGGCCTATGTCCTTGTGAGAAAAAAACAATGGACACAAATATACATAGGAAACATTGGGGAGAAGACAAACAGCCATCTATGTGCCACAAAGAAAAACCTCAGGGGACACCAATTTTGTCTTTACTGTCAGCCTTCTATCCTAGAAGGCTGTGAGAAAATGCAGCTCTGTTATTGAAGCTGTGGTACTTGCCATGGAAGCCCCAGCCAATGAATATAGCCCAAGGCAGATCTGTTTGGCTCACAGATTATAAAATACTGTTCTGGAATCTTCTACCTGAATGTTTCTCCCATTATTGGCTTTCTTCTCTTTGTTCCTGGAAACAGGACCCCCCAGCCAATTTTGTGTTGCAGGGAAGGATGAACCACTCCCATTAGACTAACATGGACAGTTGTGCAACTTTGAATCACTAACCTGAAAACCTGAGACCACCCCCCAGATGTGGGGTATCCTTTGCATGGCCTACAGAGTGTGTATCCAATAATGAATCTGCCCCTTCTCTAATTTACTTTTATATTTGAAACATAATCTTACTTGGTGAATTGTTGAATTGCCAGATCAGAGTTTTAAATACAGTAATATGGGAGGTGGTGGGTCCAAGTTACAAATGTTCAGTCCTTAAAGGGGACCAACTGCATACTTATTCAATATAGGCAAGGCTCAGCTTCCCCACCGTAACACTAGGCCCAGTCCCCAAATCCCTCAGGATGAGCCAGGAGCTCCCAATGCCAGGAAAGTGCTTCCACAACATCAGGTGAGCTGTACAAATGAGAGGTAATTTGACAAGTCAGCCAGCACAAAGCAACCAGTCAAGTCAATGCAGAGTGCTTTAATGCACTTAAAAGCCCAGAAGCAAGCCCAGGCTGGGTAATAATGGCCTAAACACCACCAGGGACTTCCCAAGTCTAATTTCCAGCCCTGATGGCCATGGTGTTCCATCTCCATTGGGCTAATTAAGGCACAGTGGAGACAGAATCTGACAGAGAGGCTCACCCTGGCCTTGCTCTAGATTTATGAGGAAGAGAAGTTGCCAAGAAGGTAAATTAGACATCTACAGGGCTTCCCCCAGGATGATGAAATCTCAGGGGCATTAAGACCATGAGATTTAAAGTGAATATAGATCAATGCTACCCAGAGAGACTGGGAGACACAGCTAGAGCTAGCCATGGAGCCCTGATTTCTTTATCATTCAAATTATTGATTCCTTCATTTGTAAGGTTTCCTATCTCAAAAAGTCGAGAAATGAAATATATTAAATGAGCCCTACACCAACAAAAGGTAGCAACTTCTAGATCATGTCATTGTTCTCGATATTCTCTGCTATAGTGAAATAACCCCAAAAAGACCAACCTTCAGAACTTTTCAAGACCTGGAGTCTGTGCCCAGTCCTAACATATGTATGTGCTCTGTTGCAGAGTTTTACAATGGCTATGTATGTATCAAAGGTAGATATTTTCCTACCACCACAATTTATGCAGTTTATCCATTCCTCCTGCACTCTATTACCTTAACTCTAGCTGCTTCTCCCTGTTGGGAACAGCCCCTTGGCCTTCACTGTCATCCACCAGGTTGAATCAACATCCCAGAGAACCATGTACAGAGCAACCCTCGCCCCTCTCCTAATCAGCCTAATGGCTCACTCTTTCCAGACTCATCAAATGCATATAATGTCCTGCTCATGATCCCCTCTGATTTGCAATGGCTGAAACTCTGATATCAGGGAAGAAAAGAACGTTCATCTGATTAGATCAATCCAATGTTTAGTGCACACACACACACACACACACACACGCACACACACACACGCATGCACACACGCACACACACACCATCATGAGAGAGGAAGCTAAAGGATCACACCCCAAGTCCATGCCCTGGAATCCTTGTTACTGTTGAGATTTAGTTTATCAGATGATCAATAAATTAACTAATTTATACATTGATACCAATCAAAACCTCTTCTCTTATAGAAACAGATGCATTATTATGAAACGTATGCAGAAGTGCAAGGACCTAGAAGAGTGAGCTCACTCTTAAAAAGCAGAACAACACCTAAGCACACACACCACCCAGTTGTACTGTAGAGCTGAAATTGCACAGGAATGGGGAGAAAAATAGGTTAAGGGAAGAGAGAAAAGTTCAGAAATGAGTCTAATAGATGACTGATTTTTTCAACTGAGGCACCCACACAAGCCAATGGGAGGAAAGACAGCCTGTCAGTCAATGGATTTGAGACAACTGGATAAAAACACCAGACTAAACAAGCCTCAAAACCCTATTGTGCACATACACAAAGTTAACTGAGATGGATTACATATCCAAACATAAAAGCCAAGGCTATAACACTTCTAACATAAGAGAAGAAGAAGCAAAAGTATGGAAAGCAGTAAATATAAAAGAACATTTTGATAAATTGGGTAACATCAGATGGAAAATGTTGTACTTACAAAACACGCCATTGAGAAATGAAAGCAGAGATGCATAGGCTGGGACAATAGTTACAGCACACCTTTCAGACTTGTGTCCGGAATAGATAAAGAATTCTCCTATATATCTACAATAAAAAGACAAATAGCCTGATTCAAAACAGAACAACAATCTGACACAAACCCTCAAGACTGGGGACATCACAGGAAAGAGGTGGGAAGACTAAGAGTCGGGGAATGGGGGAGACAGCTGGGAAATGCTGTTTCGTGAACTCACAACGGCAGTGGCTACCTGCAGAAGACCTTCACAAGAACAATGCAGTCACAATTCCAGCAGGGATGGCAGAGGAGTTCATGAGTAACCCCCCTCTCTCTCACACACACACCGAGGAACCACTAGCAGTTGATGGAGTCTGGAGAAGGGGTAGTCATTTTCCTTTGGGGTTGTAGCCACTAGTAGGTTGCCCATGCTCCAGTGGATGGCCTCACACACATGCATGCACATATGGGTATCACTAGCTGGATACAGTGGGATATTTTTAAAAATCAAGGGAGAGGACATGAAATTGGGAGGAAGATCTGTTAAATGGGCCCCGGGGGAGCTGAAAAGGGAAATGGGGGGTAGATATGATCATAATACACTAAATGTGGATATCAAATTCTCAAAGAATAAATTTGTTTTTAAAAATTTGTGAAGCTCTGAACAAATATGAAAGAAGATCTATAATGACCACTAACCACGTGGAAAGATACTCATTGTCATTTTTCATTGGGGTGTGCAAATCAAAGCCACACTGTGATGCTATCTATCACTGGAGTAGCTACAAGCAATACAATTTATAGTATCAAAGCTGACAAGAACATGGAGCAGCCGGAGCTCTTCTATGTTGCTGGTAGGAACATATGATAAAACAACTACTTTGTAGATAGTTTGGCAAACCTTTGTAAGTTAAGCACACAATCATCCTACTATGTGCTAGATATTTACCCAAGAAAAATGAAAATATTTGTCCTTGAAGAGACTTGAATACAAATGTTTATAGCAACTTTATTCATAACAAGTCACAATCAAATGTATTTGCACGGTGGATTACTTCCTAGCAATAGAAATTAATGTTGCAACCAATACATGCCACGACATGTATAAATCTCAAAATATTACATTGCATAGAAGCCAGACACAAAGGAGAATGTATTGTATTGTATTTTCCACTTGCATAAAATTCAAGAACAGACAAATTAATCTGCGGTATTAGTAGTTGCTCCCATGTCACAGGCATTTACTGAAAGGAGGCAAGAGAATATGGGGGCTGATGGAACTTTTCATAACTCAATTATAGTGGTGGTTACATGTGTGTTTACACAGAGCAAATATCAACATATACTTAAGATATGCATCTTATGCATATAAACATCACCTAGAAAACTAACAAGACCTAGGGATGAGATGGGTCTGTGGGTGAAAATGCCTTGCCATAGGAGATGGCCAACAAACTGCATCCAACATGGTAAAAGAAAGAACTGAGTCCTATGACTCCCACATGCATGCCATGGCACACGTGTGCCAAAGCACTCACACACATATATGCCACCCACGTACATGCACATACTAATAAGAATTTATTAATTTAAAATAATAAAAAGACCTTTGCATTCAAACAATTCTGGTTAGTGGGTTTGTTTTTTCATCCTAGGATAACTTAGGAATTCAAATATTATTTTCTGTGTTCTGGGCTCCAGAAAATAAGGAAGTCCATTTTGACTGAATAAATACATACAGACACACATAAGACAACTAATAAATGTAGAATAAACCATAGCTTTTTCTAAATGTTAGTGGGCATGACTAATGCATAGTGTTCAGTAAGAAACAGGATATAAGACATATATCCTCCATATGAAACATAACATGAAAGTGTTCCCTATATTATTTATTAATTACAAAAATAAACAACGACATTAGAGAGAAGAGGCTTGGTGATACCATTTTATCCCAATGATCAAAATTTTCATTATCACAATGGGGGCGAAATGTTGTCATGTCCCTCCCAAAGCAGTATATAAATAACATGAGGCCTCTGCTATTACATGTCTGCCCCAAGTGGCGAGGAAATAATGGTCTGAATCCAATGACGAGGAAATAACTCAGATGAGGGACATCCTATGAAATAACTGCTTTAAGCCCTTGACAAATGTCAAGGTCAGGAAAGGTAAAACAAGACTGAGGAACTATTGTAGATAAAAAAGATAAAGATTCCTGAAGACTAAATACAAAGAATGACCCTGGGTTGTGTTTAGGGCCAGAGGTGAAGAGGGACAAAGGACCTGATGGGGCACAGGTCAGTATTGAATATAGACCTTTGGCTGACAAATGGTACTCTATTGAGGTAAATCTTCCATCCCGAGTATTAACACAGAAAACACCTTGGCTCTTGGAAAATACACGTGGAAGTTCTTAGAGATCAGGAAGCATGGTGTAACGTCCTGACAACGGCCTTACTGCCTCCTGTTGGGAACACTAGAGCTGGAATGGCCCTTTGGAGATGTCCCAAGTGGTGGCAAAAGGCTGGCCCTCTATAACCAGATACCCTATGTGAGCTACTCTAGCACAGCATTGCCAACATGGCTTTCTACAGGTGAGGCAATTTCTTTAGTCCTGAAGGGAGCCTGGACAGCAGATTCACTACTATACATTCCAAGCCAGCAGGCTCCAAATTTCCCCCAAAGTCATTGTTGTTGCTATGGAAACTCCATGGGGCAGAGTTAAAGGTCAAGGGTCATTCCTACTCCTGAACTTAATGGCTTAGCCAGCTGGGAAGAGATTCCAGAAGAAAGCAGGACAAAAAGAGGGCTGGCAACAGTGGTCAGATCAGTACAGAGGGACAGTGAGACTTGGAGAACCATCCTTGAGTGGCTGCAAAGACCTGAGTGCTGGTAGGAGAACAGGCTCCAGGGCAAGAGGCACATAACCAAACAAGTAAGTAAATAAGAACACCACAGACAGGCCTGGCAGTGGTGGCACACACTTGTAATCCCAGCACTCAGAAGGCAGAGGCAGGCAGACCTCTGTGAGTATTTGAGGCCAGCCTTGTCTACAGAGGAAGTTCCAGGACAGCCAGGACTGCATGGAGAAACCCTGTCTCGAAAAACTCCAAATGTTCTGCTGTGCTTTAGTAAACAACCACATTTAACAGATATGAAATGCAAACTGCGCCTTTGCATTAAAAATGAAGAGCCAGCAAGATGGCTCAATGGCAAAGGCATTCGCTGCCAAGCCTGACAACCTAAGTTCAGTCTCTGAGACCCACACGGTGAAAGGGGAAACAAACTCTACAAGTTGTCCTCTGACCTCCACATAGGTGCATGGCAGGTGCACTCCTCACATACATACATAATAAGTATTATTTTTAAAGTTTGGATAATATGAGTTTGAGGCCAACCTGAGCTATAGATGTGTTCTAGGCCAAGTTAGAATATGATATGAGACCCTGTCTCAAGAAAAAACAAACATGACAAAGTAAATTACAAGAGAGGCAAAAAGAAATTCAAAGACTTACAAAGGAGTTTACATGAATGACTATTATCTCAAGAAAATTACCCAGTGTGCTGAATAGTTTTATATTAACTTGATACAAGCTAAAGTCATCTGAGAGGAGGAATGTCAATTAAGAAAATGCTTCCAAGAAAGAAAGGAAGGAAGGAGGAAGGAAGGAAGAAAAAATGCCTCCATAAGATTAAGCTGTAGGTAAGCCATAGGTCATTTTTTTAAATTAGTGATCAATGAGGGAGGGACCAGCCCATTGTAAGTGGGACCATCCTGGGCTGTTGGTACTTTGTTCTATGAGAAAGCAGGCTGAGCAAGCCATGGAGCACAAGCCAGTAAGCAGCACCCTCCATGGCCCCTGCCTTCAGGTTCCTGCCCTGCTTGAATTCCTATCCTGACTTCCGTTGATAATGAACAGCCATGTGGAAGTGTAAGCCAAGAAAGACTTTCCTCCCCAATATGCTTTTGGTCATGGTGTTTTACCACAACATTAGTTAGGAACCCTAAATCTCCAACAAGATGATTTGTCTCAAAGGAAAGAGACTCAAAATGATGCAAGAGACAGAGATGCCCCAGCTGGTGATGTGACAACAGGGGTGGAGCAGAAGCTAGCACTGACCTGAAAAATAGATGAAAAACAAAGACAGAAACAGTTCAGAACCACATAAAGACACATCTGTAAACACTCCCAGGTTCATAAGGATGGCCATAAAGAAATCACTAGAAATTAGTAAGAAAAAATGGGACTGAGATTACCAAAGAGATATAGATACAGGAAGTAAACAAAAATGAATTTGGTGTTCCTGAAGAAGAGGGAAAAATCAAAGATACTAAAGAAAAATGTCTTTAAAATTATTTTAAAAGGAAAAAATGACATAGCATGGTCTACAGCATGACACTTCTTACTGAAGAGAGTAAATTTAGATTATACAAAGACGTTCTTGTGGGATCCATAGGCACAATCTGATTACATATGTAGACAGGGGCAAGGGATCAGATGGACCCCAGGTTTCTCCACAGTAGCACTTTGAGAGAAAAGACCACATTAGTGCAAGGAAAATCAAAGATTGCCAGAGGGTTTTGTAACCAACTAAGATGTCCTCTGAATAGAAAAGCAATCAGGAATAGTCTCAAGCAAAATCTTCAGGGTTATAACCACAGTCCAAAAATATGACTCAGGGACAGAAAAATATGCACGCATTCAAGTCATTTAAATAATAGTAACTAGTCATATATATTGGCTACTCATATGCTAAGAGCATTGTTTTAAGGTTTATGTATATTACATCATTTAATCCTTAGTAATTAAATAAGATTATTTAAAAGGATTTATTTTTACTATTTTTAATTATGTATGTGTTTGTTGGAGTTGGGGTATGTGTACTTGAGTGTAGGTCAGAGATGTCAGATCTCCAGGATTTGGGATTGCAAACAACTATGAGTAGCCTAAGGTGGGTGCTGGCAAAGGAACTCTGGTCCTCTATAAAAATAATAGGTGATCTTAACAACTGAGCATCTCTCCAGGCTCCCCCAAACGGTCCTTTGATCTTTTCACTAACTCTGTAACTTGGGTGCAATACAGCTATGCTGGACAATTTCAGGAAATACCACTGATTTATACAGATGTATTTCTTGCATTTCCCCTTTATGACAACCGTTTTAGATTTATTGATAAACAGAAATATCCAAGGGAGGAGACAGAACAGAAGTTACAGGATAGTTGCCATCACTCAATCTCAAGAGAGACTCAGTCCAGACTGAGGTGTGAGGATGGACTTACAAAGGCAGGTGCACCTGAGCAGGACAAGGAGGGTAAACACCTTAAATAGAATGTAAGGGTATCAGGTAAATTATTCATAAACATCTAAAATTTCAAACCTGTGTTGAAATTGAAATGAGACTCTCTGTGCTTCCCAAGTCTAGTTTAGCTTTGAAACTTGCACATAGCTGAGTTTCCCTCCCATGGATCAGAAGATACAGTAAAAAAGCTAGAAGGGACAGAGGTGACATCACAGGTGGAGCCCTGACATTGGCTGGTGAGAGAGTGGGTTTGTCACAAGTCTAGTCTGAGCTCCTGAGCCTGACACAGCATCCCTAGCCTCTGTGCAACTCATCTCGAGATGTGGACAAGACCTATTGCTTGCCTCTGAACCTGAGTCCAAAGGGTTTGCAGCTGCCCGGGACTGACAGCCTTGTTCTGTATGTTTTATTAATACATTTTCTCTCTCCCTTGCTGTGCAGTCAAGACACTCAAAACCAATTGATTTTATCGGAGCCAGCAAGCAAGGAAAAGTGTGATTGGAATGAACTATGTAATTCAGCAGTAAAGGCTGTCCGTCTGCGTGGGCCAGGCCAGTCTCCTCTCCTCGCTCTATCTTGAAGGCAAGTTTTCCAGCAGGAGAGCAGTTTCCCTCTCTCCTCAGCAGATCCAACCTCATGCTGCAGGCTACACATCCTATTTCAAAGAGCTGTGGATTTTTGTCCTTAAAAAAAAATCTTTCATGTAGTATTTTCTTTTATGCCAGCCTTCCTCAACACTGGCACTATTGACACTTTGGGCTGGGTAATCCTTTGTGGTCCTGGGGAATGGAAAGAGTCTGCGGGTGGGAGAATGTTTCCCAGCCTCTCTGGCTTCTACCGCTGGTTACCAGCATCTCTCCCCGCTGACAGTTTCAACAATCAAACATGTCTGTAGTGTCAGATGCCCCATGGGGCAAAACTGTCCGGTTAAGAACTATTATTTAAGATGGAATTGTAGGAAAGATTTCAAGTATTTTGTAGCTGCTACGCTTCATAGGTCATCTGTTTGCTGGTCATTCAAAGCTTTTACAAAAACCGGCTTGAGGTGTAATCTTGGAGCATCTGCCTACCTCCGTATTTGCACATTATAATGCCTCATTGATCCTTCCTTTCATAAATTCCATTATCCATTCATATTTTGACTCTAAGAGATGTTTGCTCAGGTCACGTCTGCTGTGTCTAATGGTCCTGGGAACTTAAAAGCTTCCTGCCAGCATGCACTTCCCACTATCGACTGTGGTCTTCTGGAAAAAGTATGTGGCTTTTGCACAAGTATGGTTGGGTCCCCCACCCCATTCCAAAGCTTCAGGTGTCACCGTGTCTACAAACAAGATAACTGAGCTCAAAGTGTCTGTGTTCAGTTATTTGCAGCTGGAATCTGGAGAAGCCAACAAGATGGCTGCCACTGCTGCTGCCACAGCTTCTGGGACTGTCTTTCTCTGCCTCCCCCTTCAATTCTGAATGGTTCCTGTTGTTTCATTTTTGAGACAGGATCTTGCTATATAGTCCAAACTAGCCTTGTACTCACGAGCCTCCAGTCCCAGTCTTCCAAGTGCTGGGATTACAAGCGTGCACCAGCACAGCCAGCTTGGGTTTTCTTTCTTAAAGGATGTTTCTGTTTCAGACAAGGTTTCCCTGCTGGTAGTGCTTGGAGACCCATGCTGTATTTCACTCTTACCAGCACATGGTCATTTTGTGATCTGGAAATGCTTGGGTGGCAAGTGTTGGGCCACTCAACTTCACCTAGAAATTAAAAATAAAACACACTAAAGTCAGACCTAGTGATACAAGCCTGTATCACAGCTATCAGAAAGAATGAAGCAAGAGGATCACAAGTTCAAGACCTGCCCGGGCTACAGAGCCAGTTCAAGGTCAGCTTAGTCATCCTAGCCAGACCCCATCTCAAAAGCAAAACATTTAACTGGGGTTGGAAGTTCAGCGCAGTTGTAGAGCACTAGCCTACAAATGTGTAAGGTCCTGCGTAAAATCCCAGTATGGGGGGGGGGAGAGAAAAAGGGGGGAAAGAGAGAGAGGGAGGAAGAGAGGGAGAGAGCACATGCCCAGGAGCTAATTTGCCCAGAACAAAGGCCTCACTCTGAGTTGGCTGCCTCTCTTTCTACTTCTAGCAAAGCTCCATGGCATGTGCTGTGTGTCCCAATCTTACCTACTAGGTCACAGCTTGAATAATTCTGTTCTTTGTTTCTGGTAACTTTAACCCTTACATCATTTGCCATCACCCCTTGAAGAAGATTAGTTTCCACACAGAAGCAACGCACACCTGTCAAAACACAGAGCTATCTCCGACGTGCCACATGTGCTAACACACTTTTGGGTCTCTCGCTGTTCTTCAAGTTGACCCATGGAACCAGACCATCTCCCCTCTCTCCTCCTCTCCAGCCCACTCCTGCCTCTGAGAGCCCTTAGCACCCCTCCACGGGGTCCCCTCTCCTTTGGGCTCCTAGGGCCCCACCTACCCTTCACTTTTGGTTCCCCTGCCCAGATGGATATCACTTCCTCACTAAGCAAAGTTGCCTGTCGTTTATTCCTAGGGACCAGCTGTCGCCTCACCTGCCCTGATGCCTTCATTAGGATCTCTCTCCCTGGCCTCTGATGTAGCAGGAACTGTGCACTACAGCAGGCCCTCATAGCTCCTGTTCAGATGCAGACTTACTGGTTCACTTTCTTCCCACCAGAAGATAATGTTTCTCAGAGAGTAGGGACTGTGTATTCACTCAGCTCTGAGTCGGAAGTTCCCAGCTCCACGTGGAAAAGCTTCTTTCTTCTTGATACTCAGATAGAGCCATTTTCTCTCCTCTGGTGGCTGTGGCTTTAGTTCAGACCAGTGCCATCTCTTCCACGGTCAAACAAACCAAGGTTTGGCTTGTTTGGATTCCAACTGAAGATGATAGCAGTTTATTTGGGGGAAGAGAGAGACTTCGAGATGACTTGGAAACGAAGCAACAGGACCCGCTTAGGAGGTGGGTGAGACAGGAGACAGGGGGGCATGGTCAAGACCTTTCATTTCCTCCAGGACTTTCAGGTCCTAAATTCCTCATGTGAGAGCTTATGAGCTCCCTGGTCTGGCTCCTATTGCCCACCCAAATTTCACTTCACCCCCAAACTCTTACTCATCTTTTACATTCCTTCCTTAATTCCAAGCGATAGCCACAAACATCAGTGTGTGGATCCCTGGATCCCCACAGTCTCAGGCAGCTGCATCCCACCCTTCATCCAGCTAACACTTCTCACAGACATCATCTCTCTCAGGAAGATGGGGCTGATGGCTCTCCTCCTGTGTGTCCCCTTGTATTATTTACTGACTCTACCCTTGCCTTCAACTCACTCTGTTATTTCTACCTCCCTTCCTAGATTATAAATCCCCCAGCAGACTGTGACAACCTCCCAGGATAGCATAGCATGTAGTCCACAGTGTAAGCCTAATTGTCTTAAGTAGTAAGGCTTCCAGTGAGGTCCAGAGAGAGAATGACTTTCTCAAGCCCCTGGACAGAAGTAGTAGAGCTAGGATTCATGCCTATATAAATCAGATATAGCATTTCTGTCTTCTAGTCTTCTCTTCTAAAGAGAGGGAAAAGTATTAAGATAGGGATCCTGTATTGTGGTCAAGAAAGAGAAATTCTAGAAGAGGTTAATTGATCTCTTCCTTCCTGGAACTGGCATTGACAGTCAAGAGGGTGGGGGGAGAGTCAGGTGTCAAGTGCCAGGATGGGTGGGGTAGGAAAGGCCTGGATATAGGTGAGGTGACTACAAAAAGCAGTACTAGGCGTCCCAGAGCAAGCAAGTCTGGAAGGGCAAAGGACCAGACAGCCACCTCACTGCCTTTCTGACCCACTAGATCTGTGAGGAAGAAATGGGTGGGTGTGTCAGACATCTCAGGTACCCTGGCCCTTCCGGGATCTTCAGGCCCTCCTCTCCCTCAGCTTGTGCCTACTTCCCAGAATTCCATGAGCACAGCCATCATGTAAGACCCGTTTGAGGCCTCTCACTGCTTGAAAGAAAATAGTCCTGTAGTGCAGTTAGAAAAGAAGGTGGCTGATTTCTAGTCCACCTGGCTGTGAGCCAGCAATTCAACTTTAAAATTATTATGTGTATGTCAGTTGTATATTTGTCTTTATCTACAAAGATAGATAGATAGATAGATAGACAGACAGACAGACAGACAGACAGACAGACAGACAGACAGACAGACAGAGGTTTGAGTGGAGGGGAGGGACAGTTCATGCATGTCCCACAGTGCATATGGAGGTCAGATGACAACTTATAGGAGTTGATTCTCTTCTACCATGTGGGTCCAAGGATCATCAGCCTTGACAACAAATACCTTTACCCTCTGAGCCCTCTTGTTAGCCCTTGTTTCTTTAGCCATCTGGAAGGAGGAGACTCTCCAGCGCAAGAGTTTCTGCACATGAAGATGGTACTCCTATGTGGATTTGTGAAAAATTATCTCAGGACTTTCTTTTTGTTTTCTAAAAGCTGCTGGCTACGAAGTTTCTGCCATGTGAAAAATATGAGGTTTTTATTTTAAAATTAGATCCTAGGGTTGATTTTCAAGATTATGCCAAGTGTATGCTCCAAATCCACTCATTCCATCTGACCTGCAGGAACACATCTGCTCCAGGCTCGCCCCGCCCGACTTCTGACGGTGGCATACGTCTGATTCCTTTGATTAAAGAGAAGGGTTTGTTAGCATGTCATGTACAGTATATCAAAGGAGATCAGGCACCCGTCTGCAAGTCAGATGACAAAAGGAGTGATCCGGCTGGGTACAGCTAAGCAGAGGTTGTGAAGAGTCAGCTCAGAGGATGAGTCATAATTTGGAAGTGTTCATTAGCAGCGGTTTGGGTAATAATCATGTAGGAGTCCCAGGGTCTTCGGTGTTCAGTGAAGCGAAGCAATTTCCCAAACATCCATCTGTCCCTAGCACAGAAGAATTCCGACTAAATTGGAGAACCACCATGGTCAAGGAGGCTCTGCAACATTTGGCAATCATTTCCTAAACTGGGATTTCTCCAGCTGTTCAGTTTAGATGGATCTAGGTTAAGACCATAGCTTACCTTTAATCAATTCATGATGAAAAGCTTTTGTTTCTGAAAAGCAAGCCTGCCCCCAACACCATGTCCTTTGTATTTAAATCAAAATATACATGTTACACACACACACACACACACACACACACACCAGTTACATATACTCATAGAGAGAACAGTGGGGCCAATAGGAAAGCCAATCAGTTTAACCATTAATGTA
The DNA here is from genome assembly GCF_943737965.1 of Phodopus roborovskii. Classification (NCBI taxonomy): domain Eukaryota; kingdom Metazoa; phylum Chordata; class Mammalia; order Rodentia; family Cricetidae; genus Phodopus; species Phodopus roborovskii. The sequence continues at coordinate 7,765,934 of NW_026126625.1, read as the reverse complement.
TGAAATACTTGATTCCATCCCTGGCCCACCCCTTTACATTTTTTGTATATATCTCATGGGATGTCAGCTATCTGTCTTGGTGCTAAGAGTCAGGAACAGAAATGCAACTTCTTCATGTAGTTCCTTCTAAGGCCTTCTAAGTCCTGGCTACCCACAGTGCAAGTTTCAAAGTACCCTGAATGCAGCCTCTAAGACCCCACTCACTGATCAAGACCCCCATCATCAACCACAGTTATGGGGAGCAGATTCATGGGTCCAAAGATTGGACTTTCTCAAGCATAGCATTCTTTACCTATTTCATGGTGTCCCCCCCCCCCCCGAGAAAATGACTGCTTTCCCTTTAATAATAGTTCAAGGAAGACTCTTCAGAACTGTTTATATTGGCCACTCATCAGATCACCTGTTGAGTGACAGCAGATGTCTGATCCTGTAGGAAGAGCTGAAATAAACCCATGAATGGAAAAGGTTCTGCCTGACCCCTGTATTTCAGAGGAAGCCTTCCTCCCTCAATCTTTAGTCACGTGGCCAGTCTGTTTCCAGGTGTGGCATCCTTTAGTAAACAGTCTACAGGGTGGAGTGGCAGGTTCACAAGGGTGCTCCCTTGGGCCCTGTGAGTGTGTAAGCTGCAGCACAGGAGATGGAGAGGGGTTTCCTATGCTGGGTCGGAGACAGCCCACTCCCCTTCCCCCAGCAGAGGCTCCATCCAGCATGCCTGGGGATAAGCTACCCTCTACCTCCACAAATGTAATATTGAGTGTAAAAAAGCAGAACAGCTTAGGGGTTAAACCCAGCCTGTTCATGGAGCCGCAGGGAGCCAGGGGAGACTATTGTGAGCTGTCTCCTGTATCTCAGCCTTGGCAAGGCCGGCAACACAGGGCTGCCTTCCCACTGCCTCAGTGATCTCTGGCAGGAATGGCTGGGATGCACTGAGAAGCTGAGGCCAGGCACTGCCGAGAAAGCTTGGTCAGTCAGTCCCGCTGCAAAGCCTCGGGTGGGGGCCAGCAGGGATGCCAAGCCTACTTCTCACTTAGTCAGTGTTGTTTTACACCAAGAGGCCCAGAGGAATTAGCTGCTAATCCAGCCCATCAGAGCTGTGCTTAAAACCAGTCCTCCCATCCCAGGCTCTGACACGCTCCCTTCCCATCCTGTGCCTGTAGCTGGCACCGATTATTTTTCTATTTGCAATTCTTCGTGGATATTTAATAGAAGAGCAGGAGAGGAGGGGCTGGGTGCCCATCCTTTATTCTGCAAATCTCCACTAAATCAAGCAACTGCATTTTAAAGAAAAACACTAAATAAACACTGATTAAAAGCACCTTTTAACAATTTAAAGAGTTTCCAACTCCTGTGGGTGTTTTTGTTGTTTTTTCTGGGGGGGGGCCAATGAATGGAGTTAGAGCACAAAGGTCATCCACGTGTATCTTTCCTTAAGAGCTATCTACTTTGTTTTTTGTTTGTTTGTTTGTTTGTTTGTTTTTGGGGTGTTTTTTGGGTTTTTTTTTTTTGTTTGTTTGTTTGTTTTTTGTATTGCTTTGGCGCTTGTGCTGGAACTAACTCTGTAGACCAGGCTGGACTCAAACTCACAGAGATCAGCCTGCCTCTGCCTCTGGAGTGCTGGGATTAAAGGTGTGTGCCACCAACCCCTGACTTCTACTTGGTTTTTGAAGCAGTGTGTTTCGCCAGCCTGAGATTCTCAGACTGGGATAGCCAGGCTGGCTAGCAAGTCTCAGCCATCTGCCTGTCTCCTCTCATCCAGAGCTAGGATTGTTCCTGAACTCTGTCACACCTAACTCTTTAGGTGAGCATTAAGGGCAGAATGTAGGTCCTCATGTTTACTGTTGGTTCAGTGAGCACATTGAAGACTAAGTGGTTTCCTAGCCCTTGATTATTTTTTGAGACAAAATCTGGATAAATAGCCCAGGCTAACCCCAGGCTCAAAATCCTCCTGTCTCAGCTTCCCCAGAGCTAGGATATGAGTGTGCCATCACTGCCTGCGCTAAGAGCAACCACCTTAGAATCTGGCAAACCTAGAAGTAACCCTTCTAACAAGAAACAGGCCTAGATATCCCTATTTCTCCTTTCCTTCGTTTCTCCATCCCTTCCACAATCCCTGAGCCTCTACTGTGGGTAGAACTCAAAGTCATAAGCAATAAGGCCCCCTCTAGAGGGATTTACTGCTTAGCAGTTACCATGGTTACCAAATTAGGATGTTTCTTCTAATGCAATCAGCATGAAGAGCACTGGAGTGGAGACTAGCTTACCAGTTTGCATCCATCATTATTTTGTTTCCTGGTGGTACTTTGGATTAAACACAGGGTTTCAAACACATTAGGCAAATGCTCTTCAATGGAGCCAGTTCCCTCAACATAACTGGTCCTTGTTTTCAGGTGGCTGAACTGCACTCATTGACTGGCCTATGGGGTAAGGCACAAAGCAGGGCAGGCCATACTGTAAAGAACTTATGATGACACAAGGACTTTTCTTTAAGACATATGACAAGCCAGGTAAGACCAGACCCTCCACAGGTAATTATAATTGTTAAATACAACTCAGTCCCGTGGGTGCTAAACTAGCTTTGAGAGGGAAGCCTCTTCCCAAACATAAGACACTGGCTTCATTTCTGATGTTGAGCTAAAGTATCATGACAAAGAGCAACTTAAGGGAGAAGGGGTTACTTCAGTTTAAGGTTCCAGATTAGCATGGATAAATTATGGTGGCAGGAGCCTGAAGCAGCTTGGCATATCATAGCCACAGTCAGTAGCTGACAGAGTGAATATCTGCATGCTTAGTGCTCAGCTAGCTTCCTCTCCTCTTATGTACCCCAGGGCTCTGAATCAGGAATGGAGTTGCCCACTTTTAGGCTGGATCTTCCCACATCAATCAAAGTAGTTGTGACAATCCCGCAGAGACATGCCCACCTGACCTAGGCAATCCCTCACTGGGATTCTCTTCCCAGGTGATTCTAGGTTGTGTCAACCAATCAAATTAACCACCACATATGACTATGCACAAGACATGTCATGTGCAAAAAGGACAGCCAGCCTGGAACCACAAATGTCCTAAACGAAAACCTTAAAGCTCTTCTCCTTCCCCTCTGGGGACTTTGTCATCTCCTTGTGGCAGCCACTGACCATAGACACTGCCCAAGAGTGGTCTTTTTGAGGAGAGTCCTGAGGAAGGCATAGAGGAAAGAATAGCCAAGTCCTCCATAATCTCCAAAAACTCATTTTCTCACTTTCCTTTGCTCAGCACGAACAGCTGTCCTTGCTACACGATGCCCTGGAGATGGGAACTGACTCTACTCAGACAGCTTCTATGCCACAGACACAGCCACCCTACAGCACCATGCCTTTACCCAATGTCCTTCCCATCATCCAAAAGACTGAAAACTGAGTGACCACCTGCAGCGTGTGCCAGAGAGGGCATGGTAATACACACACACACACACACACACACACACACACACACACACACACACACACCCTCTCATCTGTATATCAACCTTGTGATCTGGAATTCTAAGTGTACATTCTTTGGTCCAAGACAACCAGGACAGCTACGCTGGTTGGCTGATCCAGTCCACCTGCAGCACTTCCAGTGGGCATGTAACTCAATTCATTCTCTGGGACACAGAGTGAGAAGCTTCTGGAAAATGCAAATGCTTTTCTGCTGTTGTGACAACACTCTTGAAAGAGATCTCACCCATCCTTCAGAGGGCCTGGTATGCATACATAAAGGCAGCTGTTTTGCTACCATGAGAGAGAGCAGGTTTGCTTGGGGTGGAGTTTCCAGAAAGACTAGAGTCAGAGCCCAGAGATTAAGACCCCTGTTCTTCACTTGCTCACTAAGCCACCAAAGCAAAGCAGCTATGTGTGCAGCCCACCCTGTACTTCTGCTCTTCAAGTCCTACGAGTCCATAAATCTTATTATCTGAAGTCTTCTGAGTTGGGCTTTCTATTGCTTGACCCCAAGCAGAGATTAGACAGAAAGGGTACCTTTCCTGGAAAAGCCAAAGAGTTGTTCTTTGGGGCACCACACACCTCCAAACATTCTTTTATTTTATTTTTTTCCAAAATAAACACACTGGATAAAAATGACCCTTGAGCAAACACATTACGAATTTAACTCTAAATTAAAAAGTTGAAATGGATAGCCAGAATCCATGGGTACTTGGAATCCCTCCCTCAAATGCATATCACTTAAAGGACTGAAGGGGCCTGGGAAACAGACTAAGCAGAGGCATGATCGTGTTAGCCCATGCTCCTTGATTTTTTAACAAGCTTATTTTCCCAATCTCTGACACTCTCGAAGCAATGCCCTTTTTGCTTTTAAGTTCAGTCTTTTTAGCAACAGCCCTCCTGTTGCACAGCACCCCAGCCACAAAAGATGATGCAGCATCCCAGCCACAAAAGATGATGCAGCACCCCAGCCACAAAAGATGATGGTCTCAGGAGGCCCACCATCAACTTTCCCTCACATCCTACCCGGGACCCCAGCCTACCCACCACCGTGTATTTTGCACATCAGAGTCCATGCCAGAGCCTCACAGCAGACTTAAAACATTTAAGCTCCAGGATCCAAGATAAGTCTTCTTAAAATAAATAAAGATAAGCAAAGACATGACTGCCTGCTTGGATGTTTCTCCTGCCTTGGTTCTTTTATCTTCTTTGGCTGCAAGAAGGAGCTGAATCTTGAACCTGAATTTGAACCTGAGTGTGCTTGGTACAGTTCCAGAAACATCAGGCCCACCGGTCCTCCAGAGCGTGGAGGGGTGTGCTTTCCTGACAAGAAAGAATTCCAGGGGTCCTTGGGAATCCTGGGGTTATCAGAGGCCTAGGCAGTCACAGCAGGGGAGGCATCCAGATAACTTCAGTCAACCCTCCCTGGTCCATACTTGCAAACTGGAGCTAGCACGGGGCTCCTGGGGCTCCTCCAGAAAGTTCTGAGATGGAAGTACTTTACAGCACGAAGACAGAATCAGGAAAATCCTCCATTAAACTGCTGTTTCAGGAGCTTTCAACCACCCTGAGTGGCACGGCTACACATCCCTCTGTCTATAGTACCGAGTCCCTTCCTTCTTACAGCCTAGGTTGCAGGAGTAGCAACATTTATGCAGGAGTCAGATGCATTTGCACTATCCCCCAAATGTCTTTCATGTTTGGACAATTAGTCTCATTGGAAACTTGTAAAATCTTTGAAAGGTGAGTCCCACTTGGAGGTAGTGGGTGACTCGGAGGTGGGCCCTGAGGTTTATAGTCTGGCCCTGTTTCCTTTCCCCTCTCTATTTCCTGCTTTCATAGAGTAGAGTACACGATCTCATGTTCCTACTTTCACAGCTACTCTCACACCATGGCAGCCCGCCATGATGAACTGCACCTTCAGACCATGAGCCAAAATAAACCTTCCTCCCTCAAGCTGCTTGTCAGGTATTTTATCAGTGACTACAACAAGAAAGTAAGCACTGCACCTTCTCGAAGTGTATTTCAGCTACGCCCCAGCCTCAGCTCCATCTGCAGTTTCTGTTCTGCAGCCAAAGCCATCCATGATATAATGGCCTAGTACAATGCTCCAACCACAGTAAGATCTCCTACTGCCTGCCACTCTTATGCTATATCTGTCCTTCCCTGGGATACTAGCACAAATCACTGAAAATCACCAAGAATCTAGTTCTGCACAATAGTTATTCACAAGTATGCAGCCCTTGACACCAAACAGTCATTTTCAATTCCCTTCTTATTCTCTCCCGTCAATATGCAGAGGTGTGAAGAGGCTCAAAGCCAGGGATATGAAGCAGTCCCTGGTCAATTTTCCATGTGATTCCTAACCCATGACCAGGGCCATTCACGTCTCTACCTGGTAACTCTAGCAAGGGTCTCTTCTCTTACTGTCACACTATTCAGGGGCTGTGTCCTGCTCAACTTTTGTGGGATTAAAACTGGCAGCTGCTGTGCCTGGGGAATGGGGAATGTATCTGGTGACCTTGCCACTCTCTGAAGCTGGGCCAGGAGACCTGAAAGAACTTCCCGGCCTTCAGACAAACACCGGGCAGGAATGGTGGACATCTGCCCATGGCAAGCTGTTGTATAGCTATTTCCTCTGAATTGAAACATCTCTGTCTTCATCTCCTTCCTGTTGCTGTGATGAAATACTTTCACAAAAACAACTTCAGGGAAAAAAATCACTTTTTTAGATCATAGTTCCAAGTTACGGTCCACAATGACAGGGAAGCCAAGGCCATGGGAACCATAAGCAACTGGCCACACTAGGGAAGCAGTCAGGAGAGGGCAATGAAGGAATGCTTACAGCACTCGGGATCTTCTTCTAGGGTGGGTCTACCCACAGCAATCAAGAGAATCCCCGAAGACATGAACTGTGGTCCTTCTCCCTGATGATCCTGGACACACACTATGGTCCTTCTCCCTGGGATGCCCCTAAGACTGGAGAAGGGAAGGAAGTTTACAAAGTTTAGGAAGCTAGTGAAAGAAACTAAGACTTACAAGTCTCCACCTCACAGTTAATAACTGCTGACGGGGAGACTCCAGCAGAATCACTGGTAAGTTGCAGAGCTCGTGGCATGCAACTTTTGTTATCTGTCACAAACACTGGGGCAGGCTTTGCATCACCCATGTTCCTGTTAGTGGCTCAATAAACCCATGAGTTCCCCATTAGAGTTGTGTAGAATTATGTCTCTGATCTGTCCTTAGTGCCCTGTCTGGAGTGAGTAGATGGCTAGTCACATTTTTCAAAGAAAATTCACATAAGAGCCTTTGCGTCCCCTTGCATGACCAGTCATGTACTCAAGGCTTCATTGCCAGCCAAAATGACTTTGGATGCTTTGTGACCAGTGTGAATTCTAGAATCCTACCTCAGCTCCACATTCTCTCTCCTGACACGTTCATACCCAGTCTCAAGCTTTTATGATCCCCTCCCACGGAGTTATGACTCTTTCCTTTGGTAAGGCATGTGTTTCTGTGTGACTGGTTGATTAAATTCTGTTGGCAACAACAGACTTTCAGTTTTAGGAAGTTGAAGACCATGCCTGATTTTGCTTCCTATTATGTTCTAAAATAATTCTAACACCTAGAAGAAGCCACAGTATTTGCAGAATGGTTGTCAGTGAAGAAGGGAATGATTTTACTACCACATTAGAGAAAATTAAAACAAGGAATTCTTCAAAGAATAACACAGAGACATGTTCAGCAACTTGGGGTCTGAAGAAACCATCAGGGGTCAGAGTTCAAGATTCAGAGTTCAGGCTTTAGGACTCTGGGACTTCTGAGACTTCTGGCAGATTGCCTGTTATCTGAGGATAAAATTAGAGTCTGCTATGCAGGGGTATTGTGAGGATGACCCAGATGCCAATGATTTAAACAGTGCCTGGCCCCGGCAAGCACTCAGCCCTTTGGGAAGGGAAAGCTGACAGGTGGGTAGAAGTTGAGAAAGTTCCAATAGAATTTCTATTTTTGCTTCAAGTAGACAGTGAGTTATCTGCAGGCGATGGGAGAGAAGATTGAAATCACTATTGCAAAACCAGGTGCTGCAGGGCCAAGTGGAAGGTCCAGCTGAAGCTGACCATGGGTTTGGAAGAGCACCAACTGGCAGAATCGAATTTTTCACCAGCAACTGTCATCCACAAGTGGAGAGAAGGGGTGGGGTTTGCACTCTCAGAATAAAAACTAAGGATACTGGCAAGAAACTAAGACTTGGTCCATATTACCAATTTAGGCTACAGTGAAGGTAACAATTCAAATAAGAATATAAATATTCTTCAATACACAATTCAAATAAGAATATAAATAATCTTCAGTACACAATAACAATAGTTACTGCAGAACTCCTTGAGGGAAAAATAAAAGTAGTTTTTGCTACTTTAACACACTAACACAAATTATGTATTCATTGCAGTTGAAGGTGGTAGAAAACAAAACAAATAGATGGCAACACCCATGACCTTAGCATGGGGGAAGTCTTTCTGGGCACAACAACCAATTCAGAAACCATAAGGAAAAGTGACTAGAGAAAGTTTAAAAATTCAATATGGCAGAAAAGAAAACTATGAAATCAGTCCTGAGAGAGGGAAGTAGGAGAAGATATTTACAGCAAAATTAACAAAATAGCATTTCTAGTTTCAACATATAAAGTATGCTTTCCCTTTATAAAGTGTGCTTTCCAGTTAATAAGAGATGGGTATATGTATTTATTCATTAATAAATGAATAGATTAACTTGCATTTAACTAATATATGGAAATGGTTAGGAAAACCAACAAAGTATTAATCAAAACAATTAAATTTAAATCTGTGAAGAGAGGATAAAGTATCCAATAATGTTGAAAACCCCAATGTGGTAGTGCACGCCATTAATTCCAAAGTTCTGGTGACAGAGGCAGGGGGTCTATGTGAATTTCAACCTGGTGTATATAGGGAGTTCCAGGCTAGCCAGGTCTACATATTGAAACCCTGCCTCAAAATGATGATGATGGTGATGGTGGTGAGGTAATGATGCTGGTGATGATGAAATTGACCCGATTGTTGAAATTTTTAATTAATAATGTTGCAAGAGAGATGCAAAAAGAATTAAAGATTTAAGTTTAAATGAGGAAATTATAGAAATAGCTGGGTAATATGCACTTCAAAAAAATGATGAAAGGAGACAGTCACAAAACTGTACTAATAGAAGAGTCCACTTTCCAGAAATGCCTTAAGAACAGCCAACACCATAGAGCCAGGGGAATGGAGGACAGTGTCCCAGTCCTCCTTAAAGCAGACATGTCAAGATGAATGGTGTTTATGGTTGTCTGACATTATTTAAGTATCATCAAAGAGCTGGGAATGGTGACACACACTTAATCCCAGCACTTGGGAGGCTTAAGCAGCAGGACCACAAATTTAAGGCCAGCCTGGTCTGCAAAGAGAGACCCTGTCTAAAAAGTAATAATAATAACAATAATCAAAGCAACCAGCAGTGCACACACTTAAACACACCTATAACATTTATTTATACATGTTATAAATATATACTGTATAAAATCTACCAACTATTTTTCCACAAAGATACTGGGGAACAGGTTGAGGTGAAATAGAAAATTTTGTTCTTGTGCTCAATATGAGAAAATCTTTCACAACTATGACTACAGAAAATATAAAACTTCAAAAGGCAAATATACATTCAAAGTCAAAAGACAAACAATATTAAAAACCTTCAAAACATAGCAAGCAAGGTCTCCTAATAATGCATAAAGAACCATAGCTTCCACAACAAGACTCTTCTTTTCCTTTGTCTTTGTTTTTAGTTTTGTTTTGGTTCTTTGTTTTGTTTAGTTTTTTGGTTTTCCTTTTAAATTTGGTTTTGTTTGGTGGGGGAGATTACAAGGGTAGGCGGCAGATTCAGGGGACAAGGAGATGAGTGGGATCAGAATACATGGTGTGAAATCCACAAATAATCAATAAAAATTTTAAAAAACTCAGAAAGACATAAGAAAGCAGAACTCATAGGAGCAAGTGTTCAGTAGAGTAACACAAAGGCTGTGAGAAGAAAGTTACATAAGATAAAAAGATGCTCAGCTTAGGCTTGCTAATAATCAAGGGATAGGAACTTAAATCTTACCAAAAAATAAACACTCTGAGAATAGCAAACTTGGGCAAGGGTGTGGGGAAATGAAACCTGTCACATCTCATGGGTGGGAAGTGACTTACATAATTTGTGTATATCAAAAAAAAATTTTTTAAAATGCCACTATTTAATCAATCATTTTCTTCCAAAAACTCACCCTAAGGAAGTCATTATGTCCCGGTGCACAGAGCTGTTAGTGCCTGTGTAAGGACTTCATAGCTAGCAGGTCTAAGCAACCTTTACATCTAACATAGTGATCTATTAAGTGGTTGTTTCCAGACCTACAGAAAGGACTGCTCAACTACCGTTAAAAAATAAAGTGAGGATGTTTACTGACATGTGAAAAGATTCATGATATACTTTTAAGTGGATAATGTAAATTACAAAATAGTACAAGTAATCTACCATGTGGAGAGCGGTCACCTCTGAGAAGTTGGTGTCCTTTGCTGTACACAGCTCCTCTATGCTGGCCAAAGCTTTTTCATAAACCACTGCTTTGTAATCGTAGTAAGTGCTGTTATTAAAAGACCTATGTGTCTATGTGTGTGCACATGTACGTTGAGTGCTTGCATGTACACCACTTGTGTGCAGGTGCCTTCAGAGGCCGGAAGAGGGTGTTGGATACCCTGGAACTGAAGGAATAGGTAGTTGTGAGCTGACCCTTGTGGGTGCTAGGAACCAAACCCAAGTCCTCTGTAAGAGCAGCAAGTGCTCTTAACCACCGAGCCATCTCTGCAGCCTCCCAACCCCTTTAAACTACTCATATTTGGAGTTGAATAAAACTTTTAAGGATGAAATACAATACTCTTAAATCCAAGTTTCTCAGCTCTCTCCCCAATACATCTAGGGGTGCGTTATCAGCTATGTTCCTGCCTCAGTGGCTCCTGACCATTCGCCCACCTTCTCTTCCTGGCTCGCCACAAGCCTCGCTATGTTATTTCTGGGCAGAGAGATCAGCCACACAGGTGCTCATTTTCTTTGACCCCATCCCTCATTCTCCCTTGGGCCTGCTACAGCCAAGCCACTTGAGGGTTCATCCCACTGTGGCAGTGACACTGTGGTCACAGGGACCTGTCAGATAGATTGCATGCCCCAGGACACTGTCTCCTGGAGCTCCCATTAGCAACCCCTCTAAGTGGGGCCCATGGAACCATATGTCCAAACACCGTGAGTCCTCATCTGAGTCCTCATTCCTATTCTAGTTACACCTTGATACTTGCATCTTACCGGGGTATGGATCCTTGCTCCCCACCCCAAACATGCTCATCACATCTGTATGTAACCTTACTATTGACACATGTCATTTCAGGGTCCTGACCAATCAACCAGAGCTTGCTATTTCTGACATCATAAATCAGCTCCCTCCTGTCCCCAGCTACCATCCCCTACAACTGCTAAAGACTGCCCCCCAGAAAGAGTAGAACAGGACCGCTAGGGAGACTCACTTCAGCAGTCTATCCCACCCATGACAGTGTAAGAAAGTTGTCTTTCCCTCGTGTGCAAGGGCCATGGTTACAGAGCAGCAAACGCCCTGCTGTACAGCTGCCGCCCCAGCTCCTGTCTCAGCAGAACCACTGGTGTTAAGTGTCCTACCCATCTCTCCCTACCTACAGAGAGACCGATTTTGTGGCAAGTACTCACATTCTTGGCCTAGGAGTCACCTGCTAATTGTATCTCCAAATATTGTTGATTTTGCTATGTGAAACCTTTTCCCTTGTAGGAGGCTGTGTATTCCTGGGGGGATGGGGATGGTCCCAGGACACCTCTGGCCAAGAGGTCTCAGTTTCAACAACAATTCTGCCAAATACTTGGAGAGGAAGCAAGATGGGTGTGTTGGGACCAATCCTCAGAAAAGCAGTCTTGTCTGTTGCAGACAGCACTGCCACCAAGTATGCTTGCACAGGTAGCCACCGCCCCTGCTGCAGAAGATGGTGACTATCTGGCCGTCTGCAGTGGCGATCCCAAAGGGCAGGGCCTGGCACTGCCTGGCAATGACTGCCTGAAGTATTTGGTGAGTCCCATAGCCCAAGGACTGAGGTGAGGGCGGGGATGTCTCCAGTTAGTGTTTAAGGGACAGGAAATTCTGAGTGGCACGATGACCTCATGCTGACAGGGCCTGGGCTAGCCGACCTGCCCCAGGCTCATCTGGGATGCCATACCTTATCCCAGGATAAACCAAGGCCATAGCCTATCAGTTCTTCTGAGGAGGGCAGGCCCAGGAAGCATCTTCAGATTCTTGGAAAGATAAGAATCTTTCAGATCTGGGAGCCCGATTCCCACACTTACAAGCAGCCCCTGCCTCAGCCCTTTCTCTGAACCCCACCCCATGGGGTACCTGAGAAACCTGACCCCACTCCAAGGTGTCTGTAAAAACTATCTTCCATTCCAAGACCAAGTTCACTTGAATGATTCCTTCATCTTGGATAAAATAGTGGAGGGGAACTCGGGCAAGTTGGGCTAGCTGTCCGTAGGAAGGGGTCTTGGACGGGAGGTGTGGCCTTGCAGCCAGAAGCAGGTCAGAGGGAGGGGCAGGCGCGAGTAGGTGGTCAAGTTAGCTCATTCCCTTACCTTGGACCTGGTTCGGGATGTGAGGGAAGGCAGGCTGCAACTCTGGAGATCCTGTTTAGGACATCTTTGGATTGAGGATTTACCCTCTGAGACTGGAGGCTACAGCCATTGGCCAAGGCCAGGATGGAAGGCTGTGATATGAGCCTTAAGGATCTTGCTCAGCCTGAGACAGAGGGTCCTAAGCATCACCAAGGGCTGGGGGCGGGGCGGTGCTCTCCGCTGAGTGCAGGCTCCTGCCTGGCTTTCTCGTTCCCTCAGCACAGGTGTCATTCATCCATATTCCTTGATCATTAAAAAAAAAAAAAAAAAAAAAAAAAAAACACTGACGTTTGCCATGCAGCAACCAGAACACTATGAATCAGAATCTATGCCCTCGGGACACTCCCAGCCCATTGGGGAAAATAGACAACGAGAGATGTCATCCCTGGAGTGAACTGTGTAGGGACAGGATATTCGCACATAGGAGAGGCACAAAGGACAGGGCTGGGTGAGCCCCAGGAGACATCACCCAGGACTTAAAAGTGGAACTCAAGTCCTAGGCAGATCTGGGCTTGAGTGCCAGCTCCACCCTAGCATACACTGGGAAAGTCACTCCACTAAGCTTGGGATCCTGGAACACCAAGAAGATGGGATAATGTTCTTCCGGTGATATGGTATGGAGATAAAAATGCAGGGACTTTCCACTAAACGCTCAGTCAGGTGCCTGAGGTCAGTGGTGGATTTATGGCTAAGGTGCTACAGAAGGTCCCCTGGGATTAAGTGGGGAGAACTGGGTCTATAGGTGGTGGAGGTCCTACCAAGCCTGAGTGTGCAGGGAGGAAAACTAGTATTGTTGCACCCACAGCCTCTGTTTGCCCCAGGAAGGAAAAGACGCTGTCTGGTTGTAACACGCGTAATAAAAGACCCAGAGGCTGGAATTAGGATCCAAGCTTCAAGCTGAAGATCAGAGAAGCAAAGCTGCCAAGCCAGTAGCTCTTAGCTCTACCCAGTCTGAAGCAATCCTGCCCTCAATATGGCTGGAGACCAAAATGCCCCAGACTGAATATCTGTTCCTTCTTATACACCCCTCTAGAGCTGGGATTAAAGGCGTGGGAACCCAAGTGCTGAGATCACCTTTGTGTGAGCTCTGTTTCTCTTTTAGGCTGATTCAATCTTGTGTAGCCCTGGGTAGCCTTGGTCTCACAAGAGGTCCATCTGTCTCTGTCTCCTGAGTCCTGGGACTAAAGGTGTATGCCATCACTGCCCAGCTTCTATAGCTAACTAGTATGGCTGGCTTCACATTTTGATCCTTCAGACAATCTTTATTAAATTATAAGTAATATATCAGCATACCTGGTGAGAAAGATGAGGTCTGAGTGGGCAAGATGGGACACATTTAGAAGCATCATGCTGGAAGTAGGTACAGAACCTATCAGGAGGAAGTACCAGAATTGAGAGCATCTGTCAAAAGACTAGTGGTTCAGGTGATAACGCTAATATTCATATGTGTGTGTGTGTGTGTGTGTGTGTGTGTGTGTGTGTGCATACATTTATATATATATGGGACTCGGCATGCATGTAGGTGTGGATGCATGCAGAGACCATAGGTCAATGGCTTCCTCAATCATTCACTTTGTTTTTTAAGATAGGGTCTTTTACTTAACCCGGACCTCACTACTTCTGCTAGACTGATTGGCCAGCAAGCCCTGAATTTGTATGGAATCCCACCTTCCAGCTCTGGGATCCCAGGAGTGCAATGCCATACCAGCATTTTGTGTAAGTGTTAAGGATCAAACTTTGGTTCCATGCTTATGTAGCATGCAGTTTGTGGACAAAGCCATACCCCCTCTCTCTCCCTCTCTCTCTCTCCTCTCTCTCTCTCTCCCTCTCAGACACACACAGATGAGCTAAGATTGTTTGGTAGGGGCTGGAGGAGATGAAAGAGCATCCTCCTAGACCTTTTGTCAAAGAAGTTGGCTATCAGTTCTCACACTTGGTACCATACACAGATATTCTTTGTTTTTCAAGCAGGGTTTCTCTGTGTTGCTCTGTACACCAGGCTGGCCTCAAACTCACAGAGATCCACCTGCCTCTGCCTCCTGAGTGCTGAGATTAAAGGCGTGTGCCACCAACGCCCAGCCAGATATTTATTCTCTCTCCTTTTAAGAAAGCCACATATTTCTTATTGTAGAGGTCACAAGTATTCATGTAGAGGACAAAGGATAATGTTCCAGAGTCAGTACTAAACCCAGATCATCACACATTATCCATTGAGCCATTTGCTGGCCCCTATTCTTTAACTGCTCGGATGAAGGAACATAGCAGAGGAGACCAAATTCTAAATTAATGCTGAAAAGTGCTGAGAGAATTGTTGCAGAAGCTAGTCAATGCTTGCTCAATCCACTGCTCTTAGAGATGAAAGGTCTCCCGTGCAGCCTTATCCTCGGGACAAGTACAGTGACAGCCTGACCCACACAGAGCCATCCAGTCCCCTTTGCTTTGGTTGGTAAAAAAGACACAGGGTTTTTTGGGTTTTGTTTGTCATCCGCTTTCCTTCTACCCTGAGCCACTGGTGTTGAAGACGACAAGGCCTGCAGCAGCTGTCAACTCTAAGGGACAAAATTCCAACATGCTTCGGACAAGGATGGGAGTGTGCAGAGCTGGAAACAGCCCGTGTCTTCCACAGCATGGATGATCTGTTTTCAGACTTCTGGTTATGTAAATGGTGGCACATCAGATTGAGCCCTCAGCTAGCTTAATGTCACTTCCAGCTCTCAACATGTCCTAACTGGCACATGTAGAGTCATCATGTGACACAGCTCACACTGCTGGCAGCATGGAAGGACCCCGAGGTCCCCGAGGACTACGGAGTGTGGCCTCTTGTTAGCTGGGGAGGTTGACAGCTTCAGAAGAGATCTGAAGGTCTTGAAAGTTTTGGATTGTGGCTTCTGAGGATTTGAAAAGAGGAACAAATCTGCTCACGATTCCCAACCTCCTCCTGTAGGCATTTGACGGCTGCTGGCCTTGATGGCAGTGTGGTATTCCTCACTTACACAGTCCCTTCTTCATGTGGAAGGGAGAGGTGCCTTCCTAAGGACAAGTGACTGATGCTCTAGAAAACCAGTAGGTGAAGAGCTACGGTGATGGCCCACTGCTATTCAAATGTGAGGAATGGAGTTCAGACCCCAGGACCCAGTAAATGGCAGTCTACCTGTAATTCCAGTGTGTGGAAGGGTGGTAATAGCGGGTATGGAGTGAGTCAGCTACCACAATCACTTTATTAGTGTGAGCCCTGCGTTCAACCGAGAGACCCTGTCTTCATGAAGAAGATGGGGAGCACCAAAGACTCCTGATATCAACCCTCAGCCTTCATGTGCACTTCCACACACATGTGCCCACAAACATACAAACATGGTATTCTGAGACTTTCCTGTCTTCACGGTGGGAGGGGGCAACAGACACTGCCTCCTTTTTTCTATGATTCCAATGACAAACTAAAGCTCAATTACACCACAGTTCACCCTGGGGAACCAGTGTATTTATTATGCTTACAGAGCAATGGGTAAGGGGTGACTTTAAACAGCCATGCTAGGTAGTGTGTACCCTCCATGAATGGTAACTCCTCCACTGGTGTTTAGGTGGAATTCTTTTCCTAGTCCTCCCCTGAAGCCAAGGCCAGTGCAATTAGGGCAGAATTGAATTCAACAGGTTAGGAGGAGAGGCTCAATACTCAGGGGAGGGTCCCATGAGCATTTCACGAGAGTACAACAGTCAAGAAGCTCAGCTGGACTGGGTGTGGCATAAGCACTCAGGAGGAAAAGGCAGGTAATCTCACTGAGTTTGAAGCCAGCCTGGTCAATAGAGTGAGTTCCAGGACAGCTAGAGATATTACACAAAGAAACCCTGTCTTGAAAAACAACAAACAAATAAACAAAACAAAACTCAGCTGGGATGATCTTTTGCAAGTGGTCACAGATGAATTCCTAAAATGGTGGTTGCTTGGTCTTGGCCTGGAGGATAGTGCTGTACAACACACCACATGCCACACACACTCACCCCCCAACCCCATGCCACACCACACATACATACTCACACACACACTCTCAGAAAAATAGCCACCCCTGGTGAAGACCACAGATTCTTAACCCGAAACTTGACTGGCTTCTAGAATTCCCATGGCACATCAGCAGAAACAGGTGGAGTCTGTCTGGGGTAGAGATATAAGAGTCCCCTGGAGGGACATCCTGGACTCCTGTGGGTTGAAATGCAGGTAGTGGCTTTTCTTGCTGGCGACCCTGGGCTCTCAAGATTGAGCATTACATTGACTGGACTGCTATTACCAGGCAACAGGAAAAACCCTTTCTCTGTCCATTACTACCTTGATTAATTATTCCTTATACCTGAGGGTACAGATTCAGATCCATGCATATATGTTCAGCCTCCTCTCCTGTCAGAATTAGAAAACATTCGAGTTGGAAATGTACTATATTTTGTGATTACTTTAGTATTGGGGTCAAATTTCTCCTATACACACACATATATCCATACACCAGAGACCTCTGATAGTTCCAAACTTTGGAAAATTGCAGCTTATCTGATCGTTTCACTTGGACTTTGTACAATGGATGCCAGGTAGGATGTGTGTAACTGGAATGTACCTTTGATTGTCTTAGCTTTGTGAAAGACCAAAGTTCCCAAGGACCATCTACCAGTCTAGATTAATAATGTATTTTTACATTATTTTAGGAGCAACTGAAATCCTAACCACAGAGCACTTCTCCCAAGGGCTCTTGGGACTCATACCTTTCTTGTGGACTAAAAAGATGTCTTGGTGGCTCAGGCCAGCTCACCATGGCATCACTCAGCCCAGTGACAGACACCTGGCAGGTCCTCAGCCACCCTTAAGGAATGGATAAATGTTGACCCTGGCTTTAGTTAGTGGTGCTTGAATCTGTGGTTAGAATTCCTTGCTTTTACTACAGAGCATATTAATGATAGCTAGTAATGTTGCAGACAGTATGCTTTGACTAAGATAAATGAATATTAATTATTTAAGTCCATATAAAGAACTACAATCAAGTCAAGTACAGCAGGAATTGAAAAGCATCTTAGAGATATTTAAGAGGAGGTCAGTGCTGACCTGGGGGAGGCTGAACTTTTCAGTGGAAACAGCTCATCTTCACAAAGTCCTCCCAGCATGGACAACAGCTTCCCATGGCAGTGTGATGAACTTGCCCATTCAGGCAACCCTCCCCCCTCTACAAACTTAGGAGGGAGGTGCAGGCAGGAATGGCTGGAAACTCGGGGAAATGTCCAATGACTGCTCCCACTTTGTTCTCAGAAGGAATGTCACTAGCCCCATCTGAATGCCTGTTTTGGATAATAACATCTGATTACAGTGATGACAGTTTCTATGCTTGGAGGACGGTATGCCACCAAAATCACATACTTCTGGAGGGGCTCCATAGACCCCCAAAAAAACCCACAGCAGGGTTTCATGAACTTCAACACTGTAGTCCCAAACTCAGGGGCTGAGGGTTTGGCAAAGGGTCATGAATCTAGAAGCGCTTTCAGGAAGTTACTCTGAGAGAGGCCTTAACCCTCCTCACCTGGGGATCTCTGACAGGTCCATCCAAAGCCTGAAGAAATGCCCATGGGAATTTTATAGGGTTTGAAAATTTAGTCTGATTTCCTCTTAAAACCTAGAGGGACTCTACTGAGGAAGGAATGTTCTGGCTCTCTCAATCTGGCACAGGTGTGATATAACATGGTTGGAGCCAATAGAAAATTTCCCTCCTCTCCTCATTGAGATGAGGCAGCCAGACTGTCAGGATGCCAGGAGTCTGGAATCTGGTCCCGGGGCGGGGCAGCAGTGTACCTGGCAGGCAGAGACCCCAGATCAGACATGAGGGAGGAGACATGAGCCATTGTTGGTCCCCTCTGACACGGACCTTTACTTTGGCACCTGCAGAAGCTGTGCGTCATAGCAATGTTGAGAGGAGCCTGGAATGCCCACAGTGTTGATTTGAAGAATCTTTCCTTCCAGATTCCCTGTGTCTCAAGCTCAGCTTCTCTAGCCTTGGGTCTGGTGCTTCTCACCAAGCATGCTTGGCAGTGAACGCCTGTCACATTCCCAGTCAGACTTTCCCCCATCAGACAGAGTCTCATGTAGCCCAGCATGGCCTTTAATGTAACTGTGTAGCCAGGGGTAGCCTTACACTTCTGATCCTCCTGGATGCTGAGATTGCGGGAGCTCACCATCACATCCAATTATATAGTGGTAGGGACCAGGGGCTTTGTGCCTGCTAGGCAAGCAGTCTTTTCTTTTAAATATCTACTTGTTTAAATACTAGTATGTATTAGTAGTAGGGACTACTAATGGGAAACCTTTTGGGGAATGTGTGACTTCGTAGATTTATCATTTAAATAAAACTCTCAGAACAAAAGGTACCAACAGGTCCTCTTCACCTAGTACTCCTTTAGCATCCTTCTTAGGCCAGCCCGCCTGGGAGACAGGAGCATCTGCTGCTGTGAGTTCTTCCTTTACCGGATGGAAGTGTAATAAGGTGGTCTTCGATATAGCTAAACCTGGGTTGAGTCCAATCTCCAGCACCCCCCAGGCAGATGTCCCTGGAAGTCACCTCATCTTTGAGGTAGTTGCCTCATTGTGCAATGGTGCTGACAGCCTCTAGTTTGCAGCTGGGTGGCTTACATGAGATACCATACCTACCAGTACCCACCACAGCGTCTAGCACTTGGACAAGGGTGTTAAGTAGATGTGCTTTCTCTAAGCAGAAAGGGGCTCTGATGGGTGGCTGGACCACACACGAGGCTGGCTGGGCATGCTTCTACACCGGGAAGCAGAGGCGGCAGATGGCACCGTGCAGAGCAGAGCAGGGGCTTCTGGGAGGTGAACAGCAAGCTGTTTCTTTTGTGGATTCCATGGGCTTGTGAAAGGAGAGGGGCAGGAGGGGAAGCTGGTGCAGAATTGCACAGGCTGTGCCTTCCAGGCTGCAGAAGCTCCACCCCCATCAGGGAGAACTGTCTGGAATGTAGAAAGGTCAGGAACTTTGTGGGGGCAAGTGGTTATGTCCTTTTGGATTTTGTACAGTCTGGGTGGGTTAGAAGGACTAGGTGAGTTGGCATTATGAAGTGGCTCTGCTCTGAACAAGTGAAATGTGAAGTGCTTGTGGATCTGCCTGGAAATCCTCCTCCAGCTCTGCCCCCCAGTCTCCTGCCCAGCCAGGGGTTCTCAACCTGCTATACTGAACAGGGTTAGCAAAGAGCTTCAGACTTCCCCCAGTGGCCATGGTAGAA
This sequence comes from Phodopus roborovskii, assembly GCF_943737965.1. Classification (NCBI taxonomy): domain Eukaryota; kingdom Metazoa; phylum Chordata; class Mammalia; order Rodentia; family Cricetidae; genus Phodopus; species Phodopus roborovskii. The sequence goes on along the minus strand of NW_026126625.1, from coordinate 7,746,459 downwards.
ATAAGAGAATTCCCTAGAGCTACCTAGAACAGGCTGAATCAGACACTAGGAAGGCCCCGGGATTGTGTGTGTCTGTGGGATTCTCCAGGTGATGTGATGCCCTCTTAAAATGGGAGCAAATGAAAATATTGTACACACATCATGACCAACGGCTGGAAAGGTTTAAAGATTGTCTGGGGATGGAATGTGAGGGAGCAGGAAAGATAAGTGCTGTGGAAATGGAGCCTGGAGAATAGCATAGCAGCTAGCGAGCTGCAGGAGCCCGGAAGGGAACTTTGCCGGCCAAGTAATTAATTCAGTTGTTAGAGCTTCCCTTTGACTCGCAAAAGAGACTGGAAACAAAACACAGGAGTCTTTTCTGAAACGATTTGTTTCAGTTCAAAGCTATCTTTTATTCTCATCCGTTAGCATGATGTTGGAGCCCAACGTTAAGTTAAAGCTGGAAACCCAATGAAATGATCATACAAAAGATGGGCCCACGTCAGCGTGGAGCATCTGAAGGGAAATTAAACCCTAGGCTTAAAAAGACTGCCGCTTAATTAGCTCTGCCACTTATCAGCACATCTCTTTCTTTAAGAGTTTTCTAGAACAATTATCCCAATTTATATTTTGAATATGAATGGAAGTTACCCCTGAACTTTCACCTACCTTCCACTTGCCAGAAATATTAGGATGTTCTCGGAGAGTCTTTTTCTAATGGTCTCTTACAGAGACACAGTTCTTTGTATTTTAAAATAACACAACAGGTAGGTGAATTCTACCTCTGTGGAATCAACACAACTGTCTTTGAAATGCAAGATTAGAGACAAGGGCTCCATTTCTTAATAGTTAACACTGCGTTAATCCAATGAAATCCGAACCTTGAAATTAAGGTTTAGACTCACCCCGATCTAGCAAAATAGAAAATCATCACTGAATCCAAGATTTGAAGTTCCAAAACAGAATTAGAGATAAGTAGTAACTGAACCACTGCTGATTAAAGAGAACTCTATTGTGAGCCAGGAGCCAACACTGTTTATGTTAACATCTGTATTTCAAGACTTACGCTTTATAGATATGAAAGTATTTAAATTTGCTGTCACATTCCGTATAGCCTTAAATCAGCAGAGCCTGGGGTTCTGCCATGACCAAAACCAAATGTTATTTTCGAAAGCAGAGAGCTGCAGGATCAGGGAAGTGTCAGGCCATTCATCAGCAGAAGGAGGACACCATGCAAAGGCAAGCTGGTGAGGCTTCAGGACCCACTGGGAACTTAACCCTTTAGGTGGAAACTATTTCTTAAATGGAGCAAAGAACATTCCTGGATTCATACCTTTTTCCCTGTTTAAAGAACACCTGGGATCCTATATTGTAATTTAGCAACCAGAGACTGACAAGATCTTCAGAGCTAGGCAATTAACAGATGAGGTGGGGGTGGGACAGGGGAAATGAGCCCAGGTCAGTGGCAGGATTACTTCTGTGTGCCCCAGATTCCCTCCCTCAGGTGAAGTCATCTGCTGGAGTCTTCACGCCTATGAAGAATTCAAAGTCGAACAAAAGCAGTGCTTCTAACTTGTGAAGTCACTATCGTAATTTATTTCAATACATGCCCAAGTCCTAGAAATTGTTTCTATGATCTCCAATGTTAGGATCAATTTTTAAACTAAAAAAACAAAACAAGAAAACCCATCTCATGAATGCACAATTTTCATTTTGAGTATGAGTAGATGACACAGTTCACAACGCCAGTTGGATATAATTCACTAAAGATGCATGAAGAAAGCTGAGAGACTGCTTGCTCAGTTGAGAGAGGGGTTTCCTTGCAAGCACCAGGAGTTTGAGCCCCAGGACCCACATCAAAAGTCAGGCCTTTGGATAATGATGGTGCATGTCTTTAATTCCAGCACTTTCGAGGCAGAAGCAGGCAGATCTCTGTGAGTTTGAAGCCAGTCTGGTCTACAGAGTGAGTTCCAGGGCAGCCAACACTACACTGAGAAACCTTGTCTCAAAAGAACAAAACAAACAAACAAACAACAACAAAAGGAAATTAGGCCTGGTTTTGCACATTTGTAACCCGAAGGGCTAGAGAGGTAGAAACAAACAGATTGGGGGGTGGCTGGAGGGAGGCTCCCTGGCCAGTCTAGCAAATCAACAAGCTCCAAGCCAGTGAGAAACTCTGTATTGGAAAACAAATTAGATGGTATCTGAGGAACAATACCTGTGGCTTAACTCCAACTTTCACGTGTATGTGTACCCCATGTGCATATTTGAACGTAACACACAAGCACGGTTTTTAAATTTTGTGTGAAGAATCTTCTTATGTGGCTCTCCTTCTAGGTGGAGAGGAAGACAGCCAGAGAGCTAGATATTAGAAGCCTTTCTCTGTTCCCAAGTACATCTCTTCCCAGCTCTGCCTTCACTTGAAACTGGCCATGATGGCAATGCTTACACTCAAGCATGCTGTAATCAGAGCACGGGGAGGCTGCTGGAGACTGTCAAACCAGTGCCAGGTGTTGTAATGCTCCCCGTAATCCCAACACTAGGAAAGCTGAGACAGGAAGATACAGGGTTTAACATCAGTCAGGGCTACATAGTGAGACTATCTCAAAATACAAAACACGGAAAAGACCATATACATAAGACATACTACACACACTATATACACACCATGCGCACGGACCACATATGTAATACACAACCACAACACACTATACATACTACACATATACCATACATGCAGGCATAGATTACATGTACAATATACAACATAATATGCATATTATCTCATACAAAACATACAGACAACACACGCATAGATGACACACAGAATGCATGCTCAACTAAACATGCATCACCCACACACATCACTTCCTCATATCACACACACACTATCACAACCACAATTACATGAACAAACACCAAACCCTCATAATACACACACAGCACTAAAACCCCATACACATACACATCGAAACCACTATAACACATATATAATAACACATCACACATAGATCACACAACACCCATGCCATTCCAACACCCTCACAACACTAACATATCACAGTACCATTTATATACCACACAAACACATACCACAAACATACACATACGGATACACACTCTAAAATGAGATGAGAACTCCATTTCACAGTGTATATTCCAAACACACTCAGCTCATAGATTATATAATATGGGACAGTTTGGCCATCCAGGTGCTAGAGCCATTATTTAGCACTAAACTTCAAAGACAGGAGACGAAATGAAAGAAGCCAGATGTATAAGACCACCTACCCTTTGAATCCATTTGTAGAAAATGTCCAGTTAAGGCAAATCTACAGAGACAGAGGTAGAGATTGTGGTTACCTGGGACTGGGAGCAGGGTAGAAAAGTAACAGTGAATGGATACTTAAGGAAGCCCGGGATGAGTAGAAATGTGTCCTAAAAATAGCATGTGCCTATAATTCTATGAACATCAGTCACATGGATATATCTGTGGGTACAACTCAGAGCTAGAGCTTAGACTGCATCCAGGCCCCACATTCACTACCCAGCACTGCATCACTGGCTACCCGTGTGTGTATACATGTATATGTACCTATACATATACATCATCAAGTCTATTAAATTGTACTAGTAAAATGAATTTATCGATATGTAAACTATACAGTTTTAAATAACAACACAAAAATAATTTGTCATTAAGTGTTTCTCCTCCTGTAATAAGCTCCTCTCCGTCAGCCTCCTGCAGTAGTGCCTAGTGCTGAAGTGGACAAAAACCATCTCAGTGCACATTACAGTAGTAAAAGCTGTTTTCCGATTACCTGTGGTTCAAGTTTTTCATTCTCTTTAAAGTAGTCTTAAGCCTGCCAAACGAGAAGAGGAAGGGAGACGTGGGAAAAGAAAGCTCCCAAGGAAAAGGAAGAAGAGCTTTGATGGTTTTAAAAATAGCTGTCTGACCAGGCTTGCTGCGGAAGCAGCAGGCGATGGAAAGGGTTAACCCCCGGCCTCAGAGTGAGGGCGTTGGCAGCGCCAAGCCGCGGTACCAGTCTGTACAGGGGAACTGTCCTGCCTGCTGATTTATCATTCCCTAATGTCACGGGGATGGGATGTTGAAATTGTGGCTAGAATGTGAAATACGAAAAACACGAAGATTATGATTTAGCGTCTGGGCAAGATCAGCACCGGCCCTGGAAGAGCTGGTCCCGGAACTTCCTTGGCTCTGGCCTGTGGTTTTCCACTCCAGCCCTGGGAGAGGAGCAGGAGGTCAGGGCCACTGTGTGCTGGGGTAGAGCAGACAGGCAAAGGTGGAATGAAAAACACTTAAACCACTTCTGTGCGGTGCACGCCAGCAGGACCAAAGTCAACTTTAATTAAACGGAGACCTGATGTTGAAGGATAAACAAAACAGCGTGGGGTGTAAACAGCTTAAATCGCGATTCAAATGACACCTGTGGTGTCTAGACTGAGGTGCGTCCTGTTAATTTGCAGTCTCCTGAGAAGATGCAGATGAGTCGGATAATATCCCCAAATTTTGCTCATTAGTAAAAATAATAGCTTGAATTTTAAGGAGGCACCAAATAAGAGGGTGGGATCGGTGGGAGACTGGTTTCAACAGTTTGATGCAGAGGAAGAGGCAAGCTAATAAGAGAAGACCCGCACAAATCTTGCAATGAAATAAAATAAAAATTAAAGGTCACTGCTCAGTTCAATCTTCCTTCCTTTTGTTTTTCCTTTCTGGACTTTGCATATTGTTCTAAAGTTTACTTTACATTCCCACTTGTCATCATGGCCCCATTTGCAGGGGGGAGGGGAAATGCAGTTTCCACATTGTTTGTTGGTTATCAAAATAGGCGTTGACAACCATTCTCTCCCCTGTATGGCTTATTTTAATTGCTTCCTGTCATACCAAATGCATCTACAAATATGGACTTTAAGAACTGGCCTCAAGACATGGGTGTGCATGCGAAAGTTAACTAGGGTATCGAACCACTGAACCTTGAGACTCATTCATTTGTTCATTCATTCATTCATCCAGAAAAAGAAAAAAAAACTGCCTCAGGCACTGTATGGAAATATGTCAAAAATGCCTTCACAAAGCAGCCAGTCTGCATAGTGGGATGATATAAGGTGTGTGTGTGTGTGTGTGTGTGTGTGTGTGTGTGTGTAGCTGGGCTAGCCACCCAAAGTTCTGAATCTATTTTGTAGCTATAGATGGGAAAAGGTTTGATTAGTCTTTTTTTTTTTTTTTTTTTTTTTTTTTTTTTTTTCTGTCCAGCAACATTGGGCAAAGGAACTAAGCTTAGAAGTCAGTACTTCAGATAACTGAGAACAATCACTCTTGAGAACCAACATAAAGGCCATAGAGAAGGCACAGTGTGTAAAAGTACTTGGCATACAAGCCTGATAACCTAAGTCCAGTCCCTAGAACCCATGATGGAAGAAGTGAACCTGCTACCAAAAGTTGTCCTCTGAGTTCACATGTGTACACACACACACACACACACACACACACACACACACACACACACACAATTTTTTTTAAATATAATTTTACTTTTGAGACAGAGTCTTAAGTAGCCCAGGTTAATAGCCTTGAACTTCTGATCCTTTAGCCTCTACCTCCCAAGTACTGGGGTTAAGTGGTACTGGAGACTGTGTGAAGGCTTCCTTCCTGCTGGGCAAATACCCTACCAAATTACTCCCCTGCTCCATCAAGAAGTTTTTGCTGGGACTCACTCTATGCATAACTTGCGTCTAGGCCAGCCTCTCTTTTCTTTGCTATTATGACCCTCAGTGACAGTCAGTTTGGTCCAGTCAGGACTGGGAGGTTCCTGTTGTATATCATAGACTTAGTCTGTCACATGATTCGAGGCAGGCCCATCTCCTCTCTGACAGCTTCTCAGTTGGCTGGACAGGTGGGCATCACAGCTGTTCTTTAGAGGACTGGCCTGGTCTTGATGTTTTGCTGCTTATCTTTGAGACATGGAAGGCAGTGCATGGCCAGGAAGCATCCTGGGAACCCGATGCTGTGGAAGGTCCACTGGGTGCAAGACTGTTAGAAGTGTAGCTGAAACAGCCGGCTCTAAAGGAAGCCACCCCCCCCCCATCCCCGGAGTTCTTGGAGGTTTGAAACCCAGGGCAGTTCACACTTATTGGGGTGCTTGAGAGCATTTTTCTCTTCTTTGCTTCCCCCCTTCTTTCTTCCCTGTGGTACTTCCTGCCCTCCCCTTCTCCCTCCTCACCTCCTTCCTTCTGTTCCTTTCTTCTTGGTTCCTTTCTTTCCCTACCTTCCTTCCTTCCACTTCTCTTCCCTTCTGCCTTCCCTCCCTTCCTTTCTCCCCTCCTTCCCTCTCTCAACTCTCTCCTTCCTCTTACTTTCTCTCCGTCTTTCTCTTCCTTTCTTTTCCATCACATTGCATCACTTTTGTTGTCTTTTGATTTTGTCCTGGCCTGGAAGACTAAGACCTTTTATATCTCCCCTCAAGGGTAGATGGAGTCTAATCACTCCTATATAACCATCAACTCCTGCTCTTTGTGAGGCAGCGAGAACTTCTATCATGAACAGTGAAAAACACACTCTACATTTTCTTTAGGTCATATGGCAGTGCTCAAGTATTCCTGAGCCGTGGAGGCCTGGGGCAGGCACCAGGGAGGGATACTACAGGAACACTCAGAGCACAGCCCCAGGAGAGACAGACAGACAGACAGACTGAGAGACCGACCGACCTTGGCTTTGAAGTCATGACCCAGAGGTGTAACACTCAGGGCTCTCTTCTGGAGTCTGGGTTTACTTTCCAGAGGAGATCTTTACAGCGAAAGGATGGAGAGGCCTTGTCTAGGAAAGGGGAATCACGGCAATGAGGGAGTGTGTGAGTGAAAGGTGGGTTAAGGGTAGGTAAAGGACAGAGGGCAGAAGCCTCCAGGAGGAGGCCATGCCACCAGAGACGCATCAAGGCCACCAGGCAAGGCATTTATCACCTGAGCTGTTAGTTAGCTCAAAGCTATGGCTTTAGTGCTGGGTGTGGGTGGGCTTGTTGCTCTTGCTCTTTTCTCCCCCCACCCAGTTTGCTTTTAATTCTGAATGTAACATTATAGTGTCATGCTTTACACTATGGTGAGTTACTGGATAACCTCTTAATGGGTGAGGCATTGTGTAGCTATTCCCTTCTTATTTAAGATGAATCTATCCAAACTTATTACAAAATTAAAAAAAAAGAGCCTGTTTTTCCTTGCTTCGCTGTCCTCTAAGCTCCTGGTTGTGCGCCACGGTCTCCAGGTAACGGCAAATTAGATGTGGTAATGCTCATTTGTGCCAAATCAGAACTTGACCATCACCCAGAACCCGCTCCCTGCAGGACTCCTGGCAGCAGCCCTTCCATTCCCTTCCAGAAGCAGAATCAACACAGCTTTCACAGTCTCTGCCAAATAGCCCATTCCTATGTCTGAAGATAAAGTCACAGAACCAGTTTCCAGGTAGTACCAAGTCCCTTCTTCGCCCCTCACTGGGTGCCCATCAGCTGAAAAAAAACAAAAAACAAAAAAAGATCCAAGTCAGCTGAAAAAAATGCCAACCTTTTATTAAACAAAAGGCTTAGAACATAAGAAATAGCTCAGACAAAAAATAGCTTTTACAGAAACTTACTCTTTCATTCCTCTTAACCCCAATATCCATCTGTCCATCCATCCATCCACCTATCCAAAGACTTGTCTATAGTATAGAGGCTGAAACTAACCTGGCCATGATAACTCTGGGCACCTTATAGGAACAGAGAATCACATCCCACAGACAAACCAGGAAGTATTTATTGTATGAGCTACAATGCTAGGTGCTGTGCAGGTGACTAGAACTGGAAGGAAGGGATGGGCGGGGTGTGAATGAGAGGGGACTGCTCTCAGATGAACAAATGACTTCAGCTCTCTTGTTGCTGTCCCTCCTTCACAGTTCATAGAATGTCTTGGGAATATTTAGAGGCTCATCTTCAGGGTGGGTGGGCTTGGCCCTGGGACAGGAAAACATACCCTGTTGTCATTAGTTCACTTTTTTGTTTCCTCTGATCTTTTGAGGCATGGAAGATCAATAAGCTGGTTATAAAGATAAAAATCAGACTACTAAATTCACACATGAATGAAGAGGTTCTCTTTATGTACATAACTTTTACATACATCCATTGATCATTTTTATTTTTTAACATTTTTTTTTTTAAAATAGAGTCTCATGAAGCCCATTATGGCCTAGAACTTGCTATAGCCAAGAATGATTTTTGAACACGTGATCCTCATGCCTGTGCCTCACAAGGGCTAGGATGCTCATTGGTTGCTCTTTAAGTAGAATACTCAGGGGGCTGGAGAGATGGCTCAGGGGTTAAGAGCACTGGCTGCTCTTCCAAAGGTCCCAGATTTAATTCCCAGCACCCACATGGCAGGTCACAACTGTCTGTAATCCAAATCCAAGGGATCTGGCATCTTTACACCAATACACATAAAATAAGTTTTTGGTTTTTTTTATTTTTTTAAATCTGGCAGACTCTCAGAAGAATAAGGTAGTCGTTAGATTGATTTATGCTGTCCAGTCAAATTAATTGAAACCTTTGTGGTTATCAGTAACAGAAAACTGAACCATATAGCCAATTTATCTGCTCCTGTGACTGGAAAACCCTGGCCAAAGTTAGGCGTCAGGCACATCCTACAGCTTAACAACACAGCACAACTACAACTCTGTTCTCCCAACCCAGTGACTTTGTTCTCAGGAGCCCCTTCCTTCGGGTCAGAAGGCAGCTGCCTCAGCTCAGCTTCAAATCCCTACTGGGAAAGAGCTGAAGATCTGGGCCCACCCTGGGAGCAAGGGGTGGAGCTAAGATTGAGGAGGCCCAGGGGCCCCACAGAGCATAGGAGATGCTACACACACTCTCCTTTAGAAGAAAGATAACTAGATGGCAGTCTCATTGACCTCCCACCCCAAATCCCTAGACTTCAAATGTTAATTTTTTTGATGGGACTCATATACAGGATTTAACAGAGGAGGGCTGGAAAATAATGAGAGAAATCACTCAGTTGGGTCCCTGCCTTTTGGTGCAGGACCTGTCCAGATCTTTCCAGACAGATGAAGATGTGTAAACATTTCCAAGCAGAGAACTGAGCAAGGTACCTGGCATCTCGTGCCTTAACTGACAGCCACCCCTTACCCCTCTTCCTCTCCTCAGCCTTTCACTTGAAGAAGAAATACGTTCCATTTTCTCTCTCCAGAATTAATTCTGCTTGGTGCTGTCTTTTCTTCTTCAGATTCCACAGTAACAGTTTGGGTCACATCATTCGATCATTACATCACCCAATCACCCAGCTTCCTTTGTGGTTTTTCTTTCATCCTAATTCAGGTCCTCTCTCTTGAAAGCATTCCTGAACTTTTATGGAAAGTATAAAGCAGATGCTATATAAAATGTATTTTTTTCACAGTAAATATTTTCCCAAAGTGTTTTCAAGTCTCTCTTTCTCTCTGTCTCTCTGTCTCTCTCTCTCTCTCTGCTTGAGATGGTTTCTCCTTGTAGCCATGGCTGTCCTAGAATTCATTCTATAAACTAGGCTGGCTTCCACTCACAGAGATCCACCTGCCTCTGCCTTCCGAGTGCTGGAATTAAAGTCATTCTTATCCTACTACTCTTGGCCTAGACCTGTCTCTTTGGGAAATTCTCGTCTTCATTCAGTAAAGTTGTTTTCAGATCTGTTTCCTCCAGCACCCCCAAAAACACAAAAAAAAAAAAAAAATGAAAGCTGAATTTTTCATAAAGCCCCCTCTGAATGCACTAGGATGATTGTCGTGAAAACGAACCATAACAAATGTTACCAAAGATGTATTCCTGGTATTCCTGGTGGGGATGTACATTGTGCAGTCACCCTGGAAAATAAGTAATTATAAGTACCTTAAAAGATGAAACCTAGAGTTGCTAAGTGAGTCTTAAATTCTACTCCTAGGTGTGATTTCAAAAGAACTAAAAATAATATCCACAAACACATGAGTGTTTGTGCTCATATCATACCTGATCATATTGTCACTATTCACATCACCCTGAAAGGTTCAAATAGACCAAATCTTCACAAATGAATGGACAAACTGATTACAAATTGTGGTATAAAAGTAGTTATTCCAGCATTAAGAAAAAGGAGGAACAGGAGGAAGGGGGCTGGTGAGATGGCCCAACAGGTGCAAGCATAAGGACTTGAGTTCAGATCTTTTTTATTTGTTTGTTTTGTCTTTCAAGACAGGGTTTCTCTGTATAGCTTTGGAGCCTGTCCTGGAACTAGCTCTGTAGAACAGGCTGGCCTTGAAATCACAGAGATCTGCCTGCCTCTGCCTCCTGAGTGCTGGGATTAAAACATGCATCGCTAACGCCCAGCCTGAGTTCAGATCTTTAGCTGCCCTATACAAAGCCTGGCATTGCACATGCACCTGTAAACCCAATGCTCATGGAGGGGAGAGTCAAGACAGGAGGACTGCTGAGCTTATAGACCAGCCAACTCAGCCAAAAAATAGCAAGGTCCAAGTTCACAAGAGATCCTGTCACAAGGGAATAAGAGAGGAGAGTGATAGAGGCAGATACCACACACCTTCCCCTGACTCTGCAAGCATGTGTATTGGCATGCATATCCACAAGGATCCATGCACATGAGTGTGCACACATGTGCATGCATACATATGCAGATACACACAGATAACCACACACACACACACACACACACACACACAGATGGAGTACTAGTATATGCTACAAACATTATGCTAAATGAACAAATCCCAAAACATTATGCTGAGTGAAAAAGTCACATACTATATGACTATATCTATATGAAATGTTCTGAATGGAAAAAGCCAGAGAGACAATCAATGTGTTAGTTACATTTTCTGGGGCAGTGTCTGATGGAAGCAACTTCAGGAGGAAGGATCATTTACACAGTTTCAGGGGATTTTACATAAAAACAGGATTACAAACTGCTGAGTCCAGAGAGCCCAGAGGACAGTGAATGGGAATGAGTTTAGTGAGTGAGGGGTTCACTTTGCTGACAGAAATTAGTGTGTGATGGCCCAGCATTGTAAATGTCACTACTCTATTCACTTGAAAGTGGCTAATCTATGTTTGTCAATCAATGAATTATTATTGTAAAAGTGTATTAAAAGCTTATGTGTGTGAAAGTGCCTGGGTGTATGTCTGTACACCACATGAGTGCAGTGCCCACAAAGGCCAGAAGAAAGGCACGGGATCCCTTGGAACTGGAGTTATAAGTGTTGGGAAATTTAAGTACTTGTCCCTTACAGCTCTCTTCCCCCCAGCCAGCTATAGAACTTCCATGCAAACAAAGTTGAGCAAACAAGGTTGTTTTCAGAACTTTCCCATGTGCAGTGCAGGTGCCTTGATCCTCCAGGTGTGGGCAGTGCATGACTTCCTCCTATGCTTAGCCCATCCCCTGGCTTGGGTATATAAGCCCATTACTCTCTGTAATAAACAGTGGTAGCAGCTTCTTCTTAACTTCTCTTGGTGATCTGTTAAGTGTTTCAATCCCGACACCCTCCACAGATTCTCAGTCCCAGGCCATGCAGACACCACAATAAGCAGCTATGAGTTGCCATGTGGGTGTGACAACATAATCCCCATCCTCTGAAAGACCAGCAAGTGCTCTTAACTACACAGCTATGTCTCCAGCCCTGTAAAACTTTATTTAAACAAACAAACATTTTTTTTTTTTTTAATAGGATTGGAGAGATAGTTCAGCAGTTAAGAGCAGTGGCCATTCTAGGACCTGGGCTCTATTCCTAGCACCCACATGGTGGCCAACCACCATTTGTAATCTAGTTCCTGGAGATCTGATGCCCTCTTCTGGCTTCCTAGGACCAGGCACACCTGTGGCAGAACACTCACATCCATGAAATAAAATAACTAAAGCAACAAACTCAAACTTACATTTAATGCTTCTTGACTCGATACTCTGGATGCATCTGGTCCCATACAGCAGCTGTAACACTTGTCTCCAATATCATTGTAAATCCTGGGCAATTCCCTAATACAGCCACCTGTGGAGACCTGGCCCTGGGACATCTTTGTTTTGTTGTGTGTGGTTGCTTTGTTTTGTTTGGAACATGATCTGTCATTGTGGTTGTTATTGTTGTCATAGTCATTGTTTGTTTCCAATACTAAAACAGGCCGGCCTCAAACTCAAGAAATCTGCCTTTCTCTGCCTCCTGAGGGTGGGGATTAAAGGCATGCACCACCGCCTGGTTTGAGACTGGATCTTATAATGTAGTCCAGGCTATGATGGAATTTGGAATTCTCCTGCCCAAGTACTATGCTTTACAGACATCACCCACCGTGTTAGGCTGGCCCTTTCAGTCTCTTGAGTCTCCCAAGGACCCTGTGCCTGGTGCAGCGATAAGTCTCCTCTCTCTCTTGCATGCTCATCTCACCCCATGACTTACCAGCAGCCCCCACACCAGTCTGAGTCACCTGAAGCCCAAGGCTGAACAAAGTCTCAAGATGGCTGCCTTTGCCTCCAGAGGCTGCTGGCCAGACAGCTAGCTGTGAGGAGAAAGCATCTTTCTTTCTGGGCTCTCTGGATGCTCCTAGGCCTTCAACTTCGTGCTAACCTAAACCTCAGGCCCTAGCCCTGAGTCTCCTCCCCTAAACTAGAAAGCATGTATGACTCCCAGGATCTGCTGGCTTCTCCTATGAGGCATTGGTGCTTTCTCAGGAAGTAAAATACCATGAGGCTGTTGCTTCCATTTCTTACCATTTGTTCTCATCGACAGATTTTGCTGAAATTTTTTGACTCATGTTTGCTGCCCCTCCCCCCAGCTTCTAGAACAAACCCAGACTTACCTGATTGCTATGTGTCTCTAGTACTTTATTTAGGGTTGAACTGAAGGACCACATTGTCTAGTCTTCTAACAAGCCGACTCACTCCAGAGTGAAAACCATTACCTTGAGAGCGTCTCTTCATGTTCATAGTTCCCGCTGTGGGGGAAGAAAAAAAAAAAAAAAAAAAAAACGTATATTCAACATCTTTTTACAGAATGTTTTCAGATATTGAAGCCTCAGTTTCTGGCATGCCCAGCACCCAGCCTGTGGACTTGGGGAACAGTGATTAGGAAAGCGCAGAAGGGAGAAAGGAGGATGAAATGTGGCATCACCTCCCTGATGCAGGGTCCAGCAGGTCAGGGCTTCTGAGCCAGACTGTCGTCAAGGGCTCGGACTTGCCTGCACTGCCTGGACGGGAAAACAAAAAGAGGCTGGTGAGCCGAGAGAACGTTAAGTGTGTGACCACTGCCAAGAAGCAGAGCCAGAATCCTCTGGTCAGACTGCTGCTACCAGGCCTTTCTGCCTGAAGGAGGGTGGAGCCAGGCCAGGTGAGTTCACCTGACCACATCTGGGTGTGCAAGCCCGAGCTTAGCTTTAGAAAGTGCGTCCTCCATAGGATCCTATGGATCCTCCTCAGTCTGCGTGTGGATGCCCACGGGTGCCCATGGTATTGGAGCTGAGACAGTGCTCTCGGTGTGTCCATCCCCAGAGGCAGTGTCTTCAGAGGTGTGCGGTGCAGAACTTGCACCTCTGTCTATCATGGCTCCTGAGTATCATCTCTGCAACCCATTTCTTCTATAGGTTTTTTGTTTGTTTTCTTTCAATTTTCTGAGACAAGGTTTCTCTATGTTAACAGTCCAGGCTGGCCTAGATCTTGCTTTTTAGAACAGGCTGTCCTTGACCTTAGAGATATGTCTGCTTCTGCCTCCCGAGTACTGGAATTAAAAGCATGTGCCACCACTCCCCACCTTCCTCCTTCCTGTCTACCCTCCCCTGCCTCCCTTTCTTCCTGTGTCTCATTATAGGCCACATAGTAGCCATTAGGAGTTGTGCTATGAATTGAGTATACAATTATAACAAAGCTTGTATTGCTCTTCCTCCAGAAAGCCTTCTCAAACTGCACCCCACAATTGCATGAGATATCTGCTTGCTGATCCACAAAGATCTGCAATTGCTCCAGGACACCAGGAATCTGAGGAAGGCAGGGGGAGCTCAAAGTGGCCTGCCTAGAGCTAAGGAACTCCATTCCTTCCCACTTCCTGTCCTTGGGAGTGCCCTGAGGGCATTTTCCCCCCCTTGCCACTCATTAGAGGAGCAGCCATTAAAATGGGCCCAGAGCATGGCTTCTGCTTGCCAAGAAGGCCACAAAACTCCAGAAGGTCCCAGGAAGAAAAGGTTTACCACCCAAGCCTGCCTCCCGGGGTGCAAAACAACCCCTAATGAGTCCTCTCCAGGGGAGGGTGAAGTCACCTGCAGAGAGGCAGCTGAGCCTAAGGTGTTCTCCAGGAGCCTTAAAATAGCCAAGGCTCCCTCCACAAACACCTTCCCCACACTGTTTAGGCAGGTGAATGCCAGGAAACTAATGAATCGCAGCTTAGTGAATTAATTGTTGATGAAATAATGCGAATCGTGAGCTTCCTGCTCATCAGTCTCTACAGAAATTAATTAGCCCCGCTTGGCAGCAAGCTGGATCAAATTTTCAACTTAATTTATGAATTTGGCCAAATTGTCTATGGGAAGCCTCGCCTGGAGGACCTTCTGTGGCCGTGTCATGTCCCAACAGGCCTTGCCTTTCATAGAAGTGATTGCCTTAAGAGAACAGGGTGGAGGAGGGAGGAGGGGACAGGAGGCTGAAGATGCTGCTGGAGGCTCCAGCCAGCCCTCTGCCCACTCCTGTTGTCTGACTCAGCCCACCCCAAGGACTCTGCACCAGAAGACCGACTGCTGGCTAGAACTGAAGGAGGATGAGTCCAATGGAGGGGTTGGATGTAAGCTTTGGTTTTAATTCTAATTAAATTGCACTAACTCATATTGCAAGATTGGGTGAAAGACAAATTAATGAGAAACAAGAGGAGGTTAAAATAAGAAGCAGAGGACTTGTGTAGTCAGGGACATCAATTTGAGAAGGTGATTTTTATGGTGGTGCAAATTAGTGCCTTAGGCCTATAGGCCCTGGGACTGGCAAGAAAGATGCTGGCTGCTGAGGTGCCTGGCTGGCTTTCACTGTGTGAGCAGGTCCTGGGACTTCTACTGAGCAGCAGAATATGATGTTAGCCAGCTGACTGTGAAGTCACAAGTCCTTGAACTGCTTCTTGCGAGAGTGTGACCATGCATCTATGTGTATACGTGATCTCTTTATGTCCCTAAAATGTCAGCTTTTTTTGTGGAAAACCCTGTGAACCAAAGTTCACGGTTAAAGCAGAATGAAATTTCTTATGGAGTATGTTCCAGTCTAAGAGAGGTCCTAACCAGCCTCAGAGTCAGAAAAGGACATCCTAGAGCCTTGCGGTCATTTTATCTACTTAGAATTACTTGCTAATTCAAATAAAATTACACACAGGGAGCATGCAGGGGATACACGCAGGAAGCTTATCTGTGTTGCAGACATAAGTACAAGCCAGAAGCATCTGGTCTCAGACACCAGTTTTTTGTTTTGTTTTGTTTTTAAAGACAGGGTGTCTTCTAGCCCAGGCTGGCTTTCAATTTTCTATGCAGCCAAGAAGACATTGAGCTTGTTATACTCTTCCACCTCCTCCCATGAGCTGGGATTACAGGGCTTTGTCCTATGCCCAGGATATATAGTGCTAGAGAGCAAACCCAGGGCAACTGAGCTACATTCCCAGCCTTTTCTATTAAAATGTTGACGTGGTAGTTTCTCCTGGACATCATTTCTCAACTCTGATTCTATACTCTCTTGTTTTCTAAATGCAGTGTTCAAAGCTTGATATATAACTTACACTATCACCTCTCTTGTGCATGTGTGTCTGTGTGTTTGGGCACGAGAGAGAGAGAGAGAGAGAGAGAGAGAGAGAGAGAGAGAGAGAGAGAGAGGTTGTGTGTGTGTGTGTGTGTGTGTGTGTGTGTGTGTGTGTGTGTGTGTGTGTGTGGCCCACAAGCACATGTAGGGGCCAGAGACTGCCTAAATTTTAAGACAGGGTCTCTTACTGAACTTGAAGTTCACTGATTGAGCCAGACTGGCTGACCAGAAAGTTCTAAGGTATCATCCTATCTTGGCCTGTACCAGTGCTGGACTTGCAGGTATGTATCCCCGAGACTGGCTTTTATGTAGGTGATAGGATCAAGCTTAGGTCTTCCTGCTACTTGTTATGCCATCCCCCTAACCCCTGTAGGTTGCACTCTTGACTGACTGAGATCTCAAATCTGACTATATGGAGGGACCTCACTGCCTATCCAGATCTGTTGCTTCACCAGACAGCATATTAAATGAGGGAGTGTGCTGGAAGTTCCTCCTCCTCTCCCCCTCCTCCCCTCTGTGGGCGTAGTGACTGCAGCCAGACTACCCTTCCCTTCAGGAATTTGTGATGTTATTACCAGCTCACCCCGTGACCTCGGGCTGTGTCTGCCTTTTGTTTACCTTTATTCTCACATTGCCAGGTACATAATTCCATGGTTCCCTCAGGTAGCTTCTTGAGAGCCGATGGATTGCAGAGGTGTGTGTGTGTGTGTGTGTGTGTGTGTGTGTGTGTGTGTGCAATTCTGAATGGAGGGCAGAGCATTGGGCAAAGAGATAGTGTCTACTAAATCCTAGGCATGTTTTAGTCCAACTTCCCAGCTAATCAATGTCCCTTACTCTCTCCCACTCACCCCCCCCCAAGGGAACTGTAGCCTAAGCTGTCATTTTCCCACCTTCTCAGATAAATGCTTTTGGGGCCTGGTGCTCATGCTGGCCATCCTCTGCAAGGGTGCCCTGATGGTGTTTTCTAGAATTTCTCCTTTATTCTCTGGCCCCATACCATTCTTGAACTATTAAAGCTGGTGCATTATCACCAATTTTCAAAGTCCCTGTAGGGAAAGTTACACATCTATCCCTCTCTCTCTCTCTCTCTCTCTCTCTCTGCATAATGTGAACACTAAAGAAAGACTGTGTGTCTCTGTTCTGTGTCTATTCTCTCCTCCACCATGGGAACGTTTGAGGACAAATTACTGTTTACAGACTATGATGAAATCTAATGAAGGAGGTCTTAATGTTAATACCAATCCTGCTGAATATCCAAAAGGTTTTCTCCATTGAAAGTGGATCAACAGAGTAAGTCTCCTTGATGCCTATCACCCAGAAGTGTCATTTAGCAAGGTTTGTCCTTCCCTTCTCTCCCTTGTTCTTTTTGCTATTATGTCACACCTACAAAACAGAGAGAGAGACTAACCAACAGTGAACCTGGGAATTCAGCTGTCCTGCTGTCTCTTACTAGCCCAGGGATCTGGTACAACCCATTAAACTTAGACAATAATATAGTTTTGCCTCCCTGGCCTGGGTGGGGGAGGACCGTGAAGGTTAAATGAGATGGTGTGTGCACTCAAGAGTGATGGTTACTGCAGTGGTTTTAGTACATTATGCTTTGGTAGACAATTTTTGGCAAGGCAATATTTTGCACAGGCATTTCTGATTGTCTTGTTATTATGCAGCTGAGGGGAAATGAATGAATTGTTTAGACTTGGCTGGAAGTCATAAATAGGCTCCTGAACAGATACTGAATTTATCATGGGAACTTTATTGCCTCTACCATCATAGGCACTTCAGTGCACAGAGACAGCTCCAGGGTTTCATCCTTATTATCTATCTCACAGTTCTCCATGGTTTAGTTCATTTTAGTTTCATATGTGTTAAGTCTCAGTGGAGCCATGTTTGGGTGTTCAGGAGACTTGCTTTGAAGTGAGCCTTGGGAGTTTTCATGGAGAAGCGTATGATGTACCTAATTGTGTAAATCTTACCTTCAAATTCCTGGCTGGGGTATGTGAACTCTTATTTATTTGTTCTTCATGTATTCACCACTATAGACTCAATATATTGTGTGATGCCTGGTCACTTGTGCCTGTTTCCTTGAGAACTATGAGGATACCTTACATTCAATCACGCAAGTCAGAGGTCCCAGGCAAAGCCAGAGGGCTGCCCGTGGTCCTGTGAGGTGGAGGATGTTCATGTATTTGTAAAGAGATGGAAGGTAGGAAACTGAGGAATAAATTCTTGGTACCACAAATGTCCTTACATTTTTCTAAAACCATCTGTCAGTCATGTGTAAATGCTACATTTCAATATCCATATTTAAAAGCAGCCACTCTAGCTGTAGACATCATTATAATAGAAAGTACCTTCTAAGAGTCACTGCTTGGCAAATAGTGCTTTGTGAGATCCTGTGGACAAAATAAGCTTATGGAAGCTTCACACATCACATCGAATGGTCCCTATTCTTTTCTCCTGACTAAAGGACTTAGTAGCAAAGGAACCAACTATAAATGGGAAGCAGGTGCCATGGGACTTCACTATTGTTCTTTTACTGCAGCGAATGCCTATAAAACACAAACACAAGACTCAGCAGCCACTGATTCCCAACAACTATGTCTATGAAATACTAAATTCCAAAAGTAGGATTTGGGAATAATGTTTTCTTCTAGTCAGAAGCAAACTGGACTGGAAAAGAACTCAGCTATGAAATTACTTAGAAACTCAGTCTTAGATGGGGTGGTGCTAGCCCAGGTCCCCTTGGCAAGTGAGGGGCAGGACTGGGCTAGGACCACCCTCAAGTCTTCCAAGTTAAACCTTCACTTGACCATTTTGCTTTCGTTTTCACAGCTTCCAGTCTGTTTACTTTTAGCCTGTGGCATTTTGGATGAAATCGTAAAACAGATTGTGCTGGCCAGTTTTAGGCCAACTTCACACAAGCTAGAGTCATCTGAGAGGAGAGAACCGCAGTTAAGAAAATGCCTCCATGAGATCAGGCTATAGGCAAGCCCATTGGGCACTTTGTTTGTTTGTTTGTTTTTCCAGGCAGGGTTTCTTTGTGAAACAGTCCTGGAACTCACTTTGTAGATCAGGTTGGCCTCAAACTCACAGAGATCCACCTGTCTCTGCCCCCTGAGTGCTGGGATAAAGATGTGTGCCACCATCACCTGGTTTGGGCATTTTCTTAATTAGTGACCCTGGGTGCTACCATTCCTAGGCTGGTGGTCCTGGGTTCTATAGGAAAGCAGGCTGAGCAAGCCATAGGGAGCAAGCCAGTTAGCAGCACTCCTCCATGGCCTCTGCATCAGCTCCTGCCTCCAGGATCCTGCCATGTTTGTATTCACGCACTTACTTCCTTCAGTGATGAACAGTGATGTAGAAGTATAAGCCAAATAAACCCCTTCCTCCCTAACTTGCTTTGGTCATGGTGTTTCATCACAGCAATAGTGACCCTAACCAGGACAGAGATGCTGAGTTCACCATGGGAAGTTCATAGCCTCTGGACTATGACAGCTACTTCAGTGGTTTTGATTGCTGTTACATCACAATTCCCTGTGGTGATAAATTAAAATGAAATTTCTTTGATTTAAATTTCTCTGACAAAGGAGTCATCAGATCTAAGGATCTCCTATACTTCTGAGGCAGTAGCACTCCAGTCCAAAACCTGTTACTCTTGATGACTCTGTCTTCCAGAGTCCCTTCTGCCACAAATTAGATACTAAATGTGTCTGTTGAGGTTGCCTAGGAGCAAAAAGTAAGCAAAAGAGAATTTTATCCACTAATCCCCCAGTTATCAAATATGACTTCATTGCCCTTAGTTTAGGAGTAGTTACTGAGGAATGAGGCCCTACAAACTGGCTGCCTTCTGAACTTTAGTGATAAACAAGTAAATAACTGCAAATTTTAACTGCAAATGAGTAGATAGAAGGGGACTGAAAGGCCCGGCAGTGGTGCACGGCTTTATTCCCAGCACTGGGAAAGGAGGCAGAGGCGGGTGGATCTCTGTTAGTTCAAGGCCAGCCTGGTCTAAAGAGTGAGTTCCTGGACAGCCAGGACTACACAGAGAAACCTGTTCTGAAAAATAAAAAAAAAAAAAAAAGGGGGGGGGGAGTGGGTGGGTAGGGGACTGAACATACAGAATATGTAATGAGGATAAAGTAGAATATCCTAAACTTTGTAGAAAGATTATAAATATAAACTCAGCAAAACTTGTCAACATATAAAGTAAGAATATAAGTGATAAAACAGAGGACCCCATTATTAGGCTGATACTTGTATGCACCTGGCCCCCAGTGTGATGGTACTTGCAGGCGAGTGTTTCAGGATGTGACTGGGTTTAATTTGATGAGAGCCTACATGGGAGCTTTGTAAAGGAAAACTTTCTGAGTCAGAAGGCTGGGGACATTTTACTGCCAAAGCTTTACCATCATTTATATTCAAAATCTATTTGGGGAAATTTCAGCTATTTAGCGAAAGGAGCTAGTTTGTTCAAGTTCTTTCTCAGAATTCTTCTCCTCAGATATGCAGGTGACTCATTGCTAGTGTGGGACGTCCCAGCCTGGATACTCTGCCAGTCTTGTTCAGATTATCAGGAGAGTCTCTGTCAGTAAAACTGAGGCAGAAAATGGGGCTGTAATTGTGGTCAGCAACTGGAAAGAAAAGTGCATGACACAGAACTGGCGAGTTCTGTTTCAAGTACAAGATTTCTAACATCTGGGGAGAAACTGAAGAGAGAGCAGAGTGAAGGGACTATAAATGGCTTCATCTCACAGACATGGTCCATAGATTATGATGGCTAAAAGTTAGGGCATGAAGCATCTCTAAGGCCATGCTGGAAAGTACTCAGAATCAGCTGGTGATGTCTGCTTTGGACACAGGAAGAGAGAGTAGAAACACATAGGACAGTACCAATAGAAAAGAAGAGAAAGATTAGGACTTCACTATTTTTAAAAAGATGTTACCTTTACTTCCTTTTCTCCACAAAGTGTATAGATAAACATGGTACTCTGTTATCATATCTCTAAGAGTTCATTTTGCTGACAACGGTGATCAATGGCTTCCATGAGTCACTCCATGCATTGTGAGTAAGAGAGGTGACATCTGAGTTCTCCAAGTAGACACACACAACTTGTGAACACTGATCTGAGTTAATGTTTAATCTCAGTTCTTTTAATAAAGACTTATTCTGGAGCTCTCATTAGCCGACTGATGAAAATGTTAGTAGTTCTCTCTGCCAGTTTAAGTGCAATGAAATATTTATTTTCAAGGAGTCCAAATCATAAAAGAAATGATAAGAATGGTTTTCCAAGGAGAAAGGGTCTGGGCTGCAAATGGGAAGTTAGGTCCTGCATAATATTTCCTAGTTGGCTCTCTTCTCAGTCAAATTAATCCTTATGAAAATCCAAAGCCTTCAGCAACAGGCAAACCTGCCTTTGTCAGATGCTCATCACATCAGTACCTGGAGAAGGGGAATTTTATTGGACAAAGCAAGGTTCCAACCCCACTTTTGCTGTCCTTACCCCTTTCCCCAGTGTCCTTACACCAAGCTCCCTCACTTGCTGTTTTGGACCACCTGATGCACTCACAGGTTTCCATCCCTTGGCACATGATTTCCCTTCTACTTAGAATTATTTAGGCCTTCCTCTCTCTCTCTCTCTCTCTCTCTCTCTCTCTCTCTCTCTGTCTTTGTTTTTTGTTTGTTTGCTTGGTTTTTTGTTTTGTTTTTTTTTTTCTGAAACTTGCTCTATAGACCATGCTGGCCTCCAACTGACTTATAGAGATCCATCTCGCTCTGCCTCCTGAGTGCTGGAAGTAAAGGTGTTTCCTACCACTGAATATCTGTTCAAAATCAATTTCTTATTCCCTCCAAGTGTGAAGGATCCCTAAGAAGGTGTTGGATCCCCTAGAACTGGAGTTATGAGCTGTCATATGGGCACTAGGAACTGAAACTTGGTACTCTGAGAGAGTAGTAAGCACTTATCTACTGAGCCATCGCTCCAGGCACAGAAAAATATTGGAAAACACATCTGCATTTGAATGTACACAGACCCTTTCTTGTATATTCTCTAAGTAATACACAACTATTTATATAGCATTTATATTTGATTAGGTAGTATATGATAAGTAACCTAGAACTATATATGAAACGCATGGAAGGAACTCAAATAGAAAAAATAATCAAAAATAAAATGAATACAGAAGAACACGTCAGTGACATGCAAACACTATGCTGTTTTACACAATGGAATTAAGTATAGAATGTTTGGGTATCATGGAACGAAGAACACTTCACAAATGCTAAGGGGTGACTAGCTGTGTTTTGTTTTCCACTTTGAGGTTTCTTCTCCAAAGTTCCCCAATGCCTTCTAATGTATCTATTATGACTCTCATCAAGTTGGATTAGCACTACTCATATGCAAGAACTTATCACTTGCAAGGGTAAAAGCATGACCTTGTCTTTGCTTCTAGCCCTGTCTCCTGTCTTTCATACTTCCTACATGGGAACGTTGAAAAACAAATTCAGCATTCACTCTGGTTTGGCTTCTCACTGAAAGAGAAATCAAAGGGGAAAAACAATTGGCAGATTTAACTGCATTTTCTTTTTTTTTAAAGTTTGAGAAGTAGAATAGACTTCTTTTTTTTTTCTTCAAGAAAACCACTTTTAAGACCCAATTTCAAAATTAAAGACAGTCCTAAAAAGTAGATACACTGGCAATTCATATAGGAATGTAAGTTTCTAAACAAGTATGCAATGGAACTCAGGTAATGTAATATAGTATTATAAATCAGGTTTACAAAGTCTTAGAGAATATTCTTATGGAGTAATGTTGAGAGAAAAATACATACAGATTATCATGCCACAGAAAGGTATGCATAGAAGAGTACATACTTCAGGGGCTGGAGAGATGGTTTAGCAGCCAAGAGCTTCTGTTGTTCTTGCAGAAGATGTGGTACAATTCCAGCACCTAAATGAACACTCGCAAGCATCTGTAACTCTGGTTTCCAGCAGCAGGCTGAGGTGTTAGGGAAGCAGACAGGCCTGGAGGAGGGGGGTGTGATCCTGGAGGAACCTCCACCCTGCCCTTCAGGCTTTTATCAACTGTTTGGAAAGAGGAACCCTGAAGGAGCAACTCAGTAGCAGGTAGCAATCACCTAGGGCTGTGGAGGAACAACATGTTGGCACTGTCACAGATGAGTGATACACCCAGGACTTCCTTTGGAACCCTTGAGTCTGTGACTCCAGAAACAAGAGAGAAACTTGGAAATAGGGGGGCATTCATAGAGACAAAAGCTCAGCTTTGCCTCACAGTAAGAAATACTAACACACGCCTCGTGGCAGGGACTGAGATCAACAGTAAGCAATGGTATTAGAGCTGAAGACATTTGATTTGAGGACTGTGTGTGTGTGTGTGTGTGTGTGTGTGTGTGTGTGTGTGTGTGTGTGTGTGTGTGTGATGCAGGCACATGTGAACTATGCTGCAAATGGGGGAGGTCAGAGGATTGCCCCCACTTTCAGTTCACAGCTTTACTATGTTTAAAACAAAATCTCTTGTTTCTGTTACATTCACCAGGCTCTGGTCTGCAAAACTTCCAGGGATTCCCTGTCTCTCCTCCCATCTTGCCATAGGTACCTTGGGACTACAAACAGGCTTGTGCTACTAGACCCAACTTCACATGAGTCAGGAATATCCAAATTTGGGTGCTCACACTTGCATGGCATGAGCCATCTCCACAGGTCCCAGAGTGCATATTCTTTTCAAGGATACACAGGAAATTTTATCACAATTGATTTTGTAGCACAGGAATGAAATCGTAGGTATAAATGAATCTCAGAAATTTTATTATATAGGACATGTTCTAATATTATAATAAAATAACTTACACATCTATGAAAATGTAACAATAAAATCCTCAAATGTTTAAATGTTAGTATACTCCCTTTTTAAAAGCATGATCTCATTCTGTTGTCGACTAGTCTTGAACTCGTGAAATCAAGTGATTTTCTTCCTCAGTTTCCCAAGTGCTGAGATTTCAAGTGTATACTACCTCACAAACCATATACTTCTGTAATTACACATACATCAAGGAAAGATCATAATGGAAACTGGTAAATATTTTAAGTGATATTGATGTATGATACCACAGTATGTGAGCTACAACCAAAACAATGGTTAAAAGGAAGTTTACAGGTTTAAATGCATTTAGTAGAAGGGGGGGTTCAATTTTCTGAAGGGTCATCACCCTTCAGAAATCAGAAAAAAGAACAAACTTGCTTAATGTCTGTTAGCCTTGGGTTTTCTTTCTATGGGAACCATGTTTAGCTTAATTAACAGCATGAGCCCCCATCTGGTTGTGTGCTGTGTGAGGACTCAAAGTGGGATCTGTCACTGTCATTGCCTTAAAATGCATCATGTCCTCAGTCCCATCTGATTATGAGGAGGTATAATTAGAGTCCCTCTTTCCTCCTCCCATTCATAATGTCACAAGGGTACCTCCACTACCTGCATCTCCACCTCCCTTCTTCACTTATAGCTTATCTCCCTTGCATAATCACACCCCCAAGCATGCTAAGATCCACCCTGGCCTTCCACTGGTGTCCTTCTCGGAGCTCAAGGATTCAAGCTCAGATTCTAGCGTCTAACGAACGAGCTTGGAACATGAAGCTCCTCGACTTGCAGATGATCTTGTGCCACCCCATTTCCTTGTCTGGGTTTAGACGCACCTTACAGGATGATAGGAGAAACAAGCTTGTAGGAAAGAAGCTTATCGGTGAGTCTCAACTCAGTGGAGGCACAGAAGCAAGAAATCTTTTTATTTGCCTGAAACCTGCCGATTGGATTGCTTTTTCAAGCCCGGCTTTCCTGTGAGATTGTAGCCCCCTTACTGATAGTTCATGAAGGCTCTGTTCCTCCTTGGCTGTTTTCATTTGCTCATTTTGCTGTCATTTTTATTGTGGCCTTGAATCATCTTGTTTCTTTAACTCTTGTTCAGCAAATAACTACAGATTCTAAACTGGCTGCCTGGGCTGGAAGTGTAGCTCTGCCACTTGCTGCGAGCGTGGCTGATTAACCTCTGTCCCCAGCCTCTTTCTCCGCAGAAAGGAAGTAAGATAGAAACTGCTTACCGTGATCGCAGGAGTGGATGTGATGACAGCCTTAGGACAGGTGGGGCGGGCACAAGGCAATGCTCATGTGCCTGGCTGTGGCTGCTGTCAACTTAGAACGCCTTTTCTCTTTTGTCCCTCCCCTTGTCGTTTCCACTCCTTCCATCTGTCCAAAATAAGACGGTATTCAGTCATTCAGGAAGAAACAGAGGACAGCTGTTATTACCTGACTCAGGAGAGAAAAACTCTCCTCCTGAATAAATAACACACTACCAATGGGCTTGATGCCAACAGGTGCTACCTTTAGTCTTTAGACTCATGGCTTTCTTCCCCAAATCTCAGAATCCTCCTTCGTGCCTCTGTCCACACTCAGTGGAGTCCTGGGTTCCCAAACTCACATATCCTCGGCTCACCAAACTCAGCAGCCAGTGCAACCCTTATGAATCCGTGTTACATTCCTATTTAGACCAAAACTCCAGTCCAGGGAGCAGATGACAGGAAGATGGGCCCCGTCCTCTCATCTAACTGCAGCTCTACTGTGCAGCTTCCCTCTCCTAAGGCTGCATCAGGCTTAGGGACTCACTGGCTCCTAGATAAACCAAGAATATAGAGAACCCACACCCTTCTAGCTTGACCAGGGCTTCCCCTGTGGCCTCCCTGCTTTGGCTTTTAGAGAGAAGCAATTCCCTCCACTGCCCAAGAGGCCAACTGTGTTTTCCAGTCCCCACCCCCACCTGTCTTCCCTCACAGCGAGTATGCAGGCTGGACGGAAGCTAGTGTTGACAAGTTTTCCCCAATAGCCCCATGTCATGGTTCCCTGACCTTAAAACATGGAATCCTTGATCCTTTTATTACCTGTGGCCATCGGTTACTTACAAGTATATGTCAGTCAACACCATTCTATGACATAAAAAGAACATTGAATTAATTAAGTAAAACAGGCATATTAAAACATATATGTAGTAACAGGGTCACAAATTAAATGACAATAATAATAAAAGTGCTAAATATTATAAATATTATAACTGTGTAAAAGTTATTTATCAGACAGGTGGTGGTGGTGCATGCCTTTAATCCCAGCATTTGGGAGGCTGAGGCAGGTGGATCTCAGTGAGTTTGAGGCCAGCCTGACCTACAAAGCAGGTTCAAGGACAGCTAGTACTGTTACACGGAGAAACCCTGTCTCACAAAACAAAAAGCAAAACAAAACAAAAAAGGTATTATCATTAAACAAATACTACAATGAGCCAGGTAAACTTTTGGCAGAGGGGATCAGGAGCTCAAGCTCTCCTTAGCTCTATAGTGAGTCCAGGACCAGACTGGGCTACAGAATACCTTGTACAAAGCAAGAAGAAACGTACACAAATATTCAGCTAACCCTCATGGTAAGCCTATAAGAAAGTGCAAACTGTCATCAAATCTACATTAGAGATGAAGAAACGGAGGCATGATGTCTTGCTTCGAATCTTACCAAGTCCCCGCAGATTTGAGGCATTGGAGCAGAAACCCAGGAGGACTGGCTCTTGAGGCAGTAGTCTGACAGACACTTGGCTCAATGTATGTATGGCTTTGCCATTTGATTCCAAGTTCAGGAACAGATGATGGAAGGAAACCCTAGAGGGCCAACACTTAGGGTTCCGTGGCAAACGCAGCCCACAGGCAAAAACTGTAAGAGCAGTTCACCCTGGGCAAACATGCTTGGACAGACGTGGCACCGTCACCTTGGGAAACTCCTCTGCCTATCTCCTCCTGTCAGTCCTCCCATCAGGAAAATGGGCACACACATACACACTGTGCACCTATGGCAAGTAGATGCAAGAACTAATTAGTGCCAAAAATGTGTGTCAAGCTCACCTAGAGATGTCACAATGGGGGCAAGGTAGTCTCACATAAATTCCAGGTTTGCATCCTGTGGCCCATTCCTCTCTGGGCAGGAGGTGGTGCCCCGTCTTGTTGAGATCTGATTTCTAAACGCAACCATGTGTTTTCTTTCATCCAAATGACTGTGCTCACCTCAGGAGCAGCCTTTAATTTTCTTCTTGGAACCGAGGACCATCCTTACAGCAACAAAAGGTCCCTAGGATGGTGAGGTAAGATTTGAATTAAGATACCTTGGCATGTTGCACTCCACAGCAATTAACGGGCAACAGGTTTTTAGCAGCACCCACTCTCTCAAGGGCAGTTACCCTTTGTCTTTAAAATCCCTGTCTATCCTACTTTCAAGCACTCTGATGAAGCAGCTGGCTCTCTGCAAGGTGCTAAGTGAAGTCACAGAGGAAGGAGCCTCTTCCCCGTGGGCGGCCATGACTGAGAAGCCATGTGGTTATCAAATTCCATTTGGTGACTTTGGCATAGGCAAGGTGACTTGACTCAGAGGAGGCTGGCCATCCATCTGGCCCAGTATCTTCCTTACTCTTACCTGTCTTTTGCTCTCAGCTACTCATTAATACCTTTCTCATGGGGAGAGAAGAGAAAAGGGGGGAAAAAAGCCAACTTTGGCTTGTCCATTTGGCTCCTTGTCAGCAACTCTGCTACGTGTGTAATCTGATGGAGCCATGGTCCAAGGTGGAATTTGGACTCTTTCCCTCTCCAGCCCCTTGCCAGGCATGTGAACTCCTGTTGAGGCTTCAAGTCCCTGCCTTCCCAAAGGCCCCCAGGCAGTCAGAAGTTAGTCACTCCCTCCCTGGTTCCTGGAGCCCCCTCCAGGACTGAGAACACTCACCACATTGTGCAGTAATTATCCGGGCCCTTGGCTGTCTGCTATTGGATGGGAGCTCCTAGAGGGTGGGGCTGTATTCTTTCCTCAGCTCAAATCCCAGGGGCTTTGGGCCCAGTGCTTGGCTATGACTGCTAGGTAAGACATGGCTTCACGAAGAACAAATAAGTCCCAGTAGCCTTTATTCTAAGGAAGTTTCCTCAGAAAAATCAAAAGTTAATTAATACTTTTAAGGGTTTGTGAAGGGTTTTTGGTCCTCATCTTTTTGGGGGGATGTTGTTCTTTACTTTTGTTTTGTTTATTAATTTTTTAAAGGAAATCATACCAGGACTTCTGAAAATGAGAAGGCTTTTATAACAGATGTACTCACTGCATTTATTCAGTGATTTTTATCCATACTCTGTTGTGTACTGAGTGCTGTCTTAGGTCCTGGAGAAACAAAACAGGCAAAACTCCATGCTCTTGGAAAGTAACATTCTTGCAATGATGTCCTATCTCTGTTATAGTTTCCCACCTTGTATTTATCTCATGAGGCCTTTTCCCTGAATAAAACAAACAATTTAAATAGTTTCCACAAAATATGCACAAAGATCCAGAATCCCACTTTGAAGAAACACTGGAAATACCAGGTCCCCTTTAGGAGAAAGCAGGCATTAAAGGAAAGCAGGGATGGGCAATGGGACTTTGGTACTCCATCAAAATCTCATCACCTCCTTAGGCTTGGTGGCAGCTAGAGACACTTGGGCCACTTGAGGAAAGCCCTCAGAGCCTTCCTGACATCTAGCTTTTCCCCAAGGGCTGTCCTATCCTTTGTCCTTTGGGGCTAGACATCTCCATCTTTGCTCCATAGACATTTCTCAGAGCTATGTTCAGATGGACACTGATTTCTCTGAAAGGTCACTCATGGCTCAGTCAATGAATGAAGCTGAGCTAAGGGAAGGAACTGTCCCAAAAGTAGACCTTGGGCTTTCTTAGAAAGCAGGCAGAGACCTTCCGACATGTGAATTCACAAGAAAGGAGGAATGTTGTGTGCATGGCCTATGCAGGAGAACCTCCATCAGACTTGGGTGTAAGGAGCTGAAGGAAATAAACAGACCAGGAACTAGGACTGTGAACAGTGTTGGGTGTCATGGGTCTCCAGAAAAACAAAACAGAGAAAGGGTGGAGGACAGAGAGAGCAAGAAGAGATTTACAATTCAAGAAAACTGGCTCACACAATGGGAGGGGGCAGCAAGTCTGAAAGCCCACAACACTGGGAAGATGTTTAGTGGGTCTTTTTTAAAAAGATTATTTATTTTTATTTTATGTGTATTAATGTTTTGCCTGTATATGTTTCTGTGTGAGGGTGCCAGTTCCCCAAAACTAAAGTTACAGACAGTTGTGAGCTGCCATGTAGGAATTGAACCTGGGTCCTCTGGAAAAGCAGTCAGTGCTCTTAACTGTTGAGCCATCTCTCTAGCCACTGACTAGGAAGATTTTTTTTAAAGATACGATTTCGAGACAAAATTTCTTCTCTGGGAAATCACAGTTTTGCCATTAAAGCCTTTGATTGGCCGAAGGCCTCCAGACCATTGGTGTAATCTCAAGTCTACTGAGTGTGGCGTTAATAATCACATCTACAGCCTTCCTTCCCATCAGCCTCTAGATTAGCGTTTGACCAAACAAGTGGTCCCTCTAACCTAGCCAGTGGATATATTCAATGTGAAGTCACGGGTGAAAACCAAGTCAGGGTATAGTGTTTAACAAGATGTGAAAGCGTCTTGGGAAAATAAGAAGGAAGAGTGTGTGTGTGTGTGTGTGTGTGTGTGTGTGTGTGTGTGTGTGTGTGTGTATAAAAAGCCCTCTTGGAGGTAGGGATTCATGGAGTGGCCTCTGGCATAGGAAAGGTTAACTATAACGCCTTCACTATACAGACTAGCCAGAGAGTCTTTCAAGTCTGTACTTACTTAGTCTATAGTTCTTAAGGAGTGGGAGACCCACTTTAGGCTAATGTCTTGCTTCTGATTCTTGCCTCTGAATCCAGCCTGGTTCTAAGCCGGTGGCTGAACAAGAGACAAAATCTCCTTCAGTTTTGCCTGAGTCAGGTCTTTACGAGGAAGATCATTTAGTTTATCTAAAGTGCTGTGAATTCCCACAGCCTTAGGCAGACCCGTATTCCAGCGTAAGCACAAAAACAAATTCTAAAGCCAAGCAAATGACTGGTGATGAACCACAGGTATGTATTATCATGACCGCTGTTCTCCCTGAGAACGCTCTCTGCCAGGTGAGCAGAATCCACTGCACAAACAGGGGCACAGCCAGCTGCTTTGGCGACTGCTTTGTGTGTGTGGCACTGAGATGGTGCTTATTGGGGAGGTGGAGGTACATAGACACCACATATGTTCTTCCATGACCTAAAGGAAAGCTGGACATCTTACGCAGTGCAGCTCCTCTGGTGCTTGCCCTTCTGAGCACCACCGGCTTTTAGGCAACCAAAGCCATGATTATACAAAGTTAGATCTTTGTGTGGACTGAGAGGCAGCCTTTTTTTTTTTTTTTTTTTTTTTTTGAAAAGCTACAGTGATGATTGAAGGTCTTTTGGCTTCCTCGTGTCTGGGTAGAAACACAACAGGTGTGTGCCTTTGCCAAAAATGACTGTAGAGCCTGTGAATTGTGTCCTCGACAGCACCAGAGGATTGATGCTGTGGGACTTCATTTAAAGCAATGGGGACATAATACAGCCAGGTTTCTGACCAACTGGTAGCAGCCACTGCTGAGAAGCACCTCTGTATCTGCCCAACTGTATCCACCTGTGAGAACATGCCTGGACATCTTGATGTAATATTGGTAGCCAACCAAGGAGATGCAAGCACAAATAGCTAGTTACCCTGCAGTGTCATATCAGTATCTCTGAGTGACAGTACGTGGTTGCCCATGTCTCACTAATACACAGAAGGCGAGGGGATTTGCACATAATTATACCCCTTACACCATCAGAGAAGGCAGAACTCTTACAAAGTCAGTTTGAGTGAGTTTCAAAGGTTTATAAATTCAATCCTCAGTGCTTCCTATGAAAGGGAGTGGTGAGTAGGCTTGCTAGAGAGAAGAGAAGGTCATACCGACAGGCAGCTGGGGCCCCTGGAGAGCCACACTAGGAAAGTGAATCCTGTCACTACTCAGTTTTCCCAAATCAGGCCATCATGTAATCGCATTCCCGATGCCCCCAAATCCTGGGTTACTGAAACACACCTGTGTGCCTTGGCAGCTGGCTGAAGTCTGTGACACAAGGCTGGGTACAGGGAAAGGCATTTCTGCCACTCTGTGTGTGATTCCAAGCAGCCTTGGAATCAAGCTGACACTCACCCCACATCGTGAGACCGCAGCACTGGGTTCTCAGGAAGGGCTGAGTATGTGCATTAGGTCACTGAGCTCTGTTGCCATTTAACCAGCCCTGGCCTGTGTCGTGGTGACACACATCTGCTGACTGGATGCATCAGTGCACCGCATTGTAGGCTGACTGGTGGGCCATGCTTGGAAGACTCCTGGCGTGTGGCCCCGCCCGCGCTCTTCACTCTTGACTGAAAGCATATGCTCGGCACAATCGGGACAGTGTTAACATGTAGATCCAAGGGCTTCCTACACATCTGGCTGAGGCCGGCTGAATCACTTCCCCCCAGGAGGGTGGCTTCCAGCTCTGTGACATCTGTCAAGTGGCAGGAAGTGTCTGGATTCATCCCTGAGTGATTTTTATCTCCGCATGCTTTTCTAATTTCATCAGGGCCTCCATGCTACATTCCAAATGACATGTCCACATTTGCCACGGACGAGAAAGATGGATGGAGAAAAATCATCTTTGACCCTTAAAAGTCAGTTGGTCATGTTTTATAAGGGAAGAGCTTGGGCACAAAAAAAAATATTCTGAGTGTAGAGGTGGCTTGAAATATCATACAAGTTACTCATGGTTAGCTTATGGAAATGCTCCCTTTCAAATTACCGATTTATTGAGGCATTTAAAAGTGTTATTATTATTATTATTATTAGTTCTGCAAAAGCATAGCTTACATGGAATAAAAATGCAAATGTCATGGATATATATTTTAATGACTTTTTTCTGAGACAGCCTCAGCCTGCCTTGACCTCCATTTTCATTCACTCACACATTCATAAGAGTCGTCATCATCTAGACCAAGGTTTAGAGCTATCTCTACTCTTCAGAAAGTTCCTTATCTCCCCAACCCCATGCTCTATAGGAAGTCCATCCCCAAGAGGTTCCCACTGGTATGGCCTTTGTCATCATAGAGTAGTAGAAATGGCATTTTTATTTTGGAGCCTCACTGGTTTAAAATGTCTCACCACACACAAAGGACATAGACTGTCACATACTGACATGAAGAACTAGAGGTGATATTTCAGATGAAATGATTTTTTAGCACCCATATCTTATACCATGTAACTATGGGGGGGGGCTTCTCTCCCTATTCAATAGCTAATGTTTTGTCATCAAGGAAGAACGTGTAAATGTTTTGTCTTTAGCTCTGAGGGAGAAGTCAGAATTTATTTTTGTTTATGAAACCTCTTAGAATCTTGCAGCCAACTCCATGCATTTTTAAATGCCAGGCCACTGCCTTCAGAGTCCCTGCATGTTGAAGCCTACCCCACCCCCACCACCAGGGTAGGGGGCCCTGAGTGAGAAGCCTAGTTCGAAGCATCCTGGCTTGGTCCCTCCCCAGTCTTACACATCCAGGAATGAGGGCCTCGTTGCAGCTTGCTCTTCAGCAGGAAAAAAAAAGCTTAGTCAGACCCGAAGCTAGTTGCTGCAGGCCCTACTCTGTCCTTAGGAAATAACAAGAGAAGAGCCTGGGGAAGACAAGATTAACCCCCCAAGTCTCCCATTGCCCTGTGTCTGGAAGCTGTTGTGATTAGACTGAGTGGTCACGGATCTCTACTTGGGCCTACCCCAAGGTGTGCTAACCTCAATACCATGGACACACCTTTCTGGAGACTTAAACTATTTGCTGCTGTGTTTGATTTTTAGATTTGAAGGTAACCATGAGAAAAGACTTTTGGTTGAATTTGGAGAGACAGGGAAAGAGGTCTTGGCCACAGGAAGTGGTGTTAACGGGAAAGTCTTGGAGACAGGAGCCATGGCTGCTCAGGTATGACCCAGCCCCTCCAAGGGCCACTGGGCAGGTCATCCCTTCTCTGTTTCCAGTTTCCCCCGTGCAAAATGCAATGTTCACATGATACTGGGCTACTGTATGAACAGACTAAACTCCAGCTGTTTTGTCTATCACCTGGGGGTGGGGGATTGAGCACTTCCAGGAGGACTTGGGCAAGACAGGGCTCTGCAGAGAACTGAGAGCAGGGGAGGCTTTTCCATGTATATGAAGGGGTGGACTTTTGCTTATTTCTCTTTTCCTTTTTCCCAATCCCCCCCCCCACTTTGCGTATAAAGTATTTGAGTTTGTGCACATGAGTGCATGCAGGGTGGGAGTTACATTTACCTCCATGTGCTCATATGGAAGCCGGGGGTTGACACTGTGTGTCATCCTGATTTTATTATAATTTTTAAAAGTCTTGTATGTACATGATGTGTGTGTATGGGCATGTAGGTATGTGTATTTGTGTGTTTGTTTATGAGTATAGGCATGTGTTGTAGCTCGTACATGGAGGACAAAAAGGCAGCCTTGGGAGCCAGTCTTCACCTTCCATAGTGTATGAGACAGGGTCTTCTTGTTTCGCTGGTATGTACACAAGGCTGCTTGCTTCTGAGGGATCTTTTGTCTCTATTTCCCAAACCACCACAGGAGCACTGGAATACAGATGTGCACAATGGAAGTGCTTTTACCTACTGGGCCATGTCCCCAAGCCCTTCACTGTGTTTTGTGAACCGGTCTATTACTGAACCTGAAGTTCACTGATTGGCTGGCCAATAAGCCCCTGGGATCCTATGTCTCCACCTCTCAAAACTGGTGTAAGGATTCAGGCACTAAGCTGGCCTGCCCCTGTCACCTGGCAGAAGCGCACTACTGTACAAAGGTGCAAAGGACCCCTTTAAAAGAAAGACCACCCCACCCCACCCACTTACCCTTTCTCTTTCCTGCTCTTCCCCTGGGGCAGACAGGACTTTTCCTGCCTCCCTCCTTTCTTCTCTCTCTGTCTCTTTACCTTTTTTCTCTTTCATTCCCCCTTCCCCTTTCACACTAAGCTCTGTCTGCCTGGCATGTTTACCCCACCCCATCATCCTCGACTGCCATGGATCCGCCAAGGTCCTCCATATATGCTTTATTGTCACAATGAGGATTACAGAAGTACACCAGCACACCCAGCTTTATATGGGTGCAAAACTACAAATTTGGTCCTCTGTTTGCACTACCAGCACATTACCCACTAAACCATCTCTCCAGCCCTGACTTTTGCTTTAGGTGGTCAGGTATTCTCCATCTGCCTGTCCCCCTGTCCCTCGAAGAAAGGCATTAAACAGATCCATGCTGTTTGGGGGCTGGTCTAGTTTTGACAGGAGAGCATATACCTGAGACAGCGCAACAAGAGGTGTTCTTTGTTAAGGTGTCATGAACCTTCACTCCAAAGACCAGAGCACCCTTTCAGACCTGAGAAGAGACCAGCTCACCCAGAAACAGAGCACCGCTGGGGTGTTTAGGATAGCACAGGCCCATTTGGTCTCTGTTGGACACATCAGATTACAGAAAACTGAATTAATCTTATGCAATGTGCCCTTATACAGTTTCTGAAATAATTCTCTCTCTCTCTCTCTCTCTCTCTCTCTCTCTCTCTCTCTCTGTGTGTGTGTGTGTGTGTGTGTATGTGTGTGTGTGTGTACGCATGCACACACTCGCAGATTCTGGTGTTTATATCCACTTTCAGTCCTGACGGTGGTCCTATGTGTGGAAATTTCTCACTGTTATCTGACTATTTTATCATTGGCTTAGATTTCTGCCATTCCCATGTCGTTTTCTGGGCTCTATGTCATGCCACGTTCCACATGGGTTGTTTGGGATTCTCCCTCCTTGGCCTTCACATCAGCCATGAGAGGTTTCTGTAACTAAAGGTGCTCAGAGATTACACTTGGAGTACATCTTAACCGATGCACATCCCACAATTCCATGTAAAGCTGTTCCTACTGGCCATTGCACAGACCTTGGCATGAGTTCTGGTACATCCACTGCTAAATGCCCACTGCATGGTTTTTTGATGAGCATCTTGGTACCAAATACTCACAAACACCAGTCCGCATCTCTGATTACCACTGCAGCTGTAAGAGAAGTTTCACAGCATCTGGTGTTTGGGGGCAGAGAGAACTATTTCCAGGCTGAGAACAACTTGAAAATATCTCCCCCACCATGAAGACATCATCAACTTTACCAGGCCTCCTGTGGCAAGCAAACCAGGAATTCTCAGCTTAACTATTTCCCAGCCACTCTATGCAGGCTGCAGGATTTTACAATCATTGTGTAGCTTTGTCTGGAGCTATCCTTCATTCATTTCCATCCCCAGTGGTGTAAGCCAGTGATTTACACATGGAACAGTGTGAGTGCTCTATTTTCACACATGTTAATCTTTAAGAAAATAAGTTTTGAAAGAAAAAAAAAAGAAAATAAGTTTTGGTGGGAAATAAAAGGTCCACATGAAAAGTTTCATCTTTAACAATTGGTAAGGAAAACCTGGACTAGGCTGATTTTGATTTTTTTTCCCCCACTTTGAGAGTTTCCAAGTCTTTTTTCTTGTTTTCTTTTGTTTTGTTGTTTTGAGACAGGGTTTCTCTGTGTAACAGCCCTAGCTGTCCTGGAACTAGCTCTGTAGATCAGGCTGGCCTTGAACTCACAAAGACCATCCTACCTCTGCCTCCCGAGTGCTGGGATTAAAGGTGTGCACCACCACCACCCAGCTTCAAATCAGTTTTGAGATGGGTTAACGAAAGTCAATGATCACCTCTATGAGTTTCCTCCCCCTATTTCTACCTCATCCCCAATCTGAGAATTGGCTCAGTATATTATCCAAGTCCCACCCTCCTGGAAGCCCTCTTTTTCTTTCTTGATTAAGGCATTTTCTTGGCTTCTATTGAGGACTGTCCTACATCTTTGCATGGAGCCCTTACCCCGTCCTTACCTTGCCCTGGGTCACAACTGAAGGATAGGACAGCCCCACTACCACCACCAAATTCCAGCACCAGTACACAGGTGGTGCCTCAGTGGAATAGGTTGTTTCTATGTGTTGCCTTCTAGAAGTGATTCGAATTAGCTAAAGGGAACACTTATTTTCATCATTTTTATTTCTTTGCCATGCCTGAAAGGTAGGCTACACACTCATTTGTAATCCTTAGACATTGTTATCATAAAACTAATCTTTACATGTTCATAGTTAGACTATTTGTAATAGCCCCAAACTGGAAAGTATCCAAATGCCCATCACTAGTTGGTGGATAATAAATAAATTGTGGGATTTCACACAATAGGATAAGGTCGAGTAATTACAGTGAGCAATCTACAGCTACATGAAATGATTTCAATGAATCTCATTAACACAATGCTGGGTATTAGAAGCCAGACACAAAAGCTATGATTCCATGTTATGTAAAGACCAACACCAAGCATAACTAATCTTTGCTGCTCATAGTCAAGATAATGGCTTCCCATGGAGGATGTGGGGCTGTGTTCTTTATTTGGGTGCTGGTAATCAAATATCTGGTTTATAAAGAGGTATTCTGAGGCACTTTTGGAGCAATAGCATCTCTGAGAATTCTGTCACCAGGGCTGTCTCTGAAGAAATCTTATTCAGGACCTTCCTCTCCCGATCCATGTCTGAAATCAGAAGGTGAATGCTGGAATGACAGTATATGCATGTACTAATTAACCTAGAGCTGTATCTTAGAGTATCCCAGAACACAATGGCTGAAATACCAGGCATTTGTTACCTGATTGCCTTTGTTGATCAGGAACCTGAAACAGCTCAACTGAGTAGTTCTACTCAGAATCTCTTAAGAAGCTGCAGCCGATATGTTGACAGAGGCTGACATGATCTTCTGAAGACTTTACAGGGTCCATCTAATTAGCTTCCATGGCTGTGGACAAGAGGCCAGTTGATCCCATATGCATTTCCATCTGGCTCCCCCACCCCAGAATGAAAAGGAGTGTGCAGAAGAAGCTATAATACATTTCCATGACTTAGTCTCAAAAAGTCACATGCCATCCGTTACTTCCATATTTTATTCATTAGAAGTGAGTCATTCAGTCCGGGGAACACTCAAATAGGAAGGAATCAAAGTTCATTTCTTGATAACAGTAACAAATAATTTGCGGATGTATTTTCAAAACCATGGTCATTTACTCTCTGACTACAAATTATTTACCCTTTTCCCCCTAAGATTTTCGAGGCCACCAAATGTGGAGTATCGTCTTGAAACTCAGCATCCTTTGGTAGAAATCAAGACCAGATACTGTGCATGTGCATCCTGAGCTTAAGTGAAGCTACTCAAGTATGGTTGCTCTCATTGAGAACACCCGAGATGCTCACATGTGGACTGTAACTGCTGCCAGCCACACCCAACAGTAGTGAGAACTGCCAGGAAAAGCAATTTGGATGTTCCTGTCCATCAATGAGGCCAGAAGTTAGTGGTCAGGGCTCTAGGGCCTTATTCCTCATGAGTTGCTACTCTAGCAGTTTGGGAATCAAACTAGGAGAAGGTCAGAGACACCTGGACTAGGATTCATTCCCATTTCACTCAGAAATCATTTCCACACCTCTTGACTCTGCCTTCTGGTTTTTCTCCGTTGTCCTAAAAAAGCAGCCATTTTGTTATCACCTTTGCTTCTCTCCAATGGCATTCTGGGAGTTCAAAGATGCCTCTGCCTCTTTCAGTCCAAGTGTGATCCTTAAACCAAAGTATAATGGAAGCGATGCATGCCTCCTAAAGCCAGGACACAGATCTTTGCTCACTCCTGGACCGCAGAAGGGAAGAGGACTCTATAGGAGCAACTGTCACACTTGGGAACATCATCTCAACCTGAAATGTTGAGGAAAGTCTTTTTGATTCATTTCATGTTGAAAACAAGAGTTTAAAAAGTATGAAATCTTGAAAGAATAGATGCTAGACTTAAGGCAGTCAGAGAAAAAAAAAAAACCAAACATTCCTTAACTCTAATTTTCAACTTATGGAGCAAACCGAAACCAACAAAAAAGGGAAGGAAGATGTTTGCACCTTCCCTGTCATCAGCTGGAAAACAAGTACCTTGCCCTCCCTCCACCCACTCACCCTGGAGAACCATCTCTGCACCCATAGAGAGAAAGACCACCCTGGCAGTAAGTGGTTGACATGATGGCACATGTTGTATATCCAAAGGCGTGATCTACACAGGTGAGCCAGTGGACACAAAAGAACCTGCAGCAGTGCAACCTGGGAATTGTAGTTTTATGCTTTGTAGTACTTTGGAACTTAAAAAAATAGTTAAGAACCTGAGGAAAGGGAAGTTATACTGAGCTCTAAAACCAGCTAAAATAGAGAAAATTCTGAATAAAATAAAATGTAAATTTACTTTGTGTGTGTGTGTGTGTGTGTGTGTGTGTGTGTGTGTGTGTGTGTGTGTCTTTTGAAGGCAGGGTTTCTCCATGTAGCTCTGATTGTTCTAGAACTCACTCTGTAGACTAGATTGGCCTTGAACTCACAGAGAGCTGCCTGCCTCTGCCTCTTGAGTGCTGGGGTTAAAGGTGTGTGCCACCAATGCCTGGCAAGTGTAGTTTTCTTTAAGAGAGTCTACCTCTTTGAAACTAACAATAAGAAGAGCTAGGAGGAGGGCCAGTGTGCTGGTTCAGGAGGTAATGGGTCTTGCAGCTCAAGCCCAGTGACTCCAGTTTAATGCCTAGAACCTATGTGTTGTGATTAGAATGTGAAATGTGCCCCATAAGCTCATGTCTGTAAATACGTGATCCCTAGCTGGTTGCAATGTTTAGGAAGGTTATTGAACTGCTAGGACAAAGAACATTACTGATGGAAATTTTTCACTGGGGGAAAACTCCAGGGTTTTGTAACCTGCCCCTACTTCCTGTTTTCTCACTGCTTAAGGGCTGCTGATGCTGTATATGGGCTGGCCTCATGGCCTCCACAACTTCCCTGGCATGATGAACTGTATATCCTTGGGAATTGTAAGCCAAGATAAACCCATTTCCCCATCAGTTTTCTAAGCTATCTTTTTATAGTCATAGAAAACGAAGTCACCAAGTATAAAGGTAGAAGGGAACAGCCAATTCCACAGAGTTGTCTTCTGACTTCCAACATGCATGTTATGACACATATACTTACACATAGGCACACACACACACACATACATATCATTCACAACAATAATGGTAATTTATTTTTATTTAAAATAATGACAGATACAGTTCAGTGGTAGAACACTTGCCCAGCATGCAAAGAGCCACAGCTTTAAGCCCTAACACTGCCAAATAATAACAGCAATCTGGATTCTAAAACTCCATACTGAAGTTATAATTAAGAGTGTGCAATGAGAGAGGTAAATTTTTAATACTTCAATTGTTGACTCTAGTATGAAGAAAAGGTGTGGATAAAGAAAATACCAAAGGCATTTGTTTTATATTTGTTATTTAAGTTGTTTGTTCTGACAGTGTTTCATGGCCTTAGCTGGCTTGGAGCTCACTGTATAGCTCAGGCTGGTCCCAAACCCTGAATCCTCCTGCCTCAGCCTCCTGAGTGCTGGGATTACACTGATCTAAGACAATACAAAATCAGCATATTAGACTTACATTCTAATGCACTAGGCTTCAGCTGTAGTAACATGATTCTGGAATGATCAAAACAATGCATAAGTAAGTATCCCAATAGTTTGACAACTGTGACTCAGGGTTTGCAGAAGCCTCCATAAGATGCACCTTCAAGCCCCGCCCCCCAGGAATAGTAGTAATTCAGAAGACCTCGGGTGAGCCCTAAGAATGAGTATCTCTAACATTTCTCAGTGATGCTGATGGTCCATGGATTACACTTGGGGAACCACTAAAGTCTTCAGTTTGCCACTAAAAAAAATCTATTACAAAGTTATAATAACTGATGAGTAGATAGATAAAATGTAGTCTATCCATACAAGGAAACAACTAAAAGAAACAAAATATTAATGCATCCAGAAAGGGGCATTGGGTATCTCACACTACCATTTCTCTGCCTTATTTCTTTGAATCAAGGTCTTTCATTGAACATGGAGATAGACTGGTGGCCAACAAGTTCCAGCCCTGGGGTTAAGTCACACTACCATATCTGGCTTTTTACATGGGTCCTGGGGTTTGAACTTAGGTCCTCATGTTTGTGCAGTAACCACTCCTACCTATTGAGTCATCTCCCCAGCACATAGGAAATAAGTTTTCCCATATCTTTTCTAGGTGATAATTTCAATGATCCACAGGCCCAAGGGGACAATCAGATAATTTGGATACCAAATCTTTGATGTAAACATTGTTTTTGGCTAAGTAAAATAGGGATGGAAGCTTCCAACAGTCATCCTCCCCATGCTAGACAGATAGGGATGGATTCTTCCAATGGTCATTTTATACATGCTAGACTGATAGTTAGGGATGGATGTTTCCAGCAGCCTTCCACATGGTAGGCTCACAACTCTTGTAAAGATTCTGAAAATTGGAAAGGAACTGCATGTTTTAAAAAAAAATTATAAAATGAGGCAGTGGTAGTACACACCTTTAATCCCAGAACTTGGTAGGCAGAAGAAGGCAGATCTCTGAATTTGTCGCCAGCCTAGTCTACAGAGTGAGTTCCAGGACAGCCAGGAGAAATCCTGTCTCAAAAAAAAAAAAAAAAAAAAAAAAAAAAAAAAAAACAATCAATCATCAATTAATCAATCAATAAAATGATCTGTTTAATCAAGTAAAATACTATCTAGCCACTAAAAATGAAGTTACAGATGTACTGCCTTAGAAGGATGCTCATGATATAGTTAAATAGAACTACAAGTTAGAAAGTAGCATTTGAAGATTGAGGAGCTGGCTCAGTGGGTAAGAGAGCTCACCTGATGACCTGAGTGTGGGTCTCCAGAACCCACTTACAAGCTAGATACAGTAGCACAGTATCTAACCCCACTGCAACTACATAGGAGCCAGATAGTCTGGCTCACACAGTAGTACAGAGACCTTGTCTGAAATTAAGGGGATCAGCATGGACTGATACCCCAAGGTTGTCCCCTCCCTTCCTCTCTCTCTCTCTCTCTCTCTCTCTCTCTCTCTCTCTCACACACACACACACACACACACACACACACACACACACACACACGAAGAAAAGGAAAGAAAAGAAAATGTGACCCACCATACACGATACACACAATATGAGATATATCCAGAAGAGGGGGAGCTTTCAGACCTTTTCCTCGAGTACTGCATAGTGCCTTTGTAATACAGAAGTAATTACATTTCGCTTTAAAGGGGAATATAACATAAAATTGAGGCAAACACCTCTTTTTCTGAGACAACACTCTATGTACAGAAAATGGAAATCACAGACAATGCTATAAACCACAAAACGATGCAGGGCTGGCCATGGGAACCCTGGTCTCTGTTTAGTGTTGCTTTCCCACTGCAATAATACATGATTCTGCTAACCAAATATGCCCTGCTCCCCGGAAAGTATGTCAGTCTCATGAAGATACTCACAAAAGATTTTGTTTCCCTAAATATCTTATGTAGAATTTTAAGACCCGACTAAAGAACAAAATTGCAGCTAACAATATGAAACAAGCAGCTTTTTTACAATATTATTTTTGTTTTATGGGTATAAGTGTTTATATATATATGAATTCTGCGCTGGAAGCCAGAAGAGGGTGTTGTGTGCCCTGGGTTGAGGCATTCGTTAGAATCAACTCTATTCTAGGTTCAAACACCATGCCCTGTTTTCTAAGGAAACCTGTCTGGTTTCCTCCAGGGCCTGGCTTCCTCTCACTGAAGGGTTACAGAGGTCCTGGAGAAAAGCCCTACATCATTTCACTTGCTCTGCTTCTGATCTGTGGGACCCCTTGAGTCTCTGATCTCCTTTTCCAATGCATTGCCCATGGTTTACATCTGGATGGCAAGACAGGATTGGACAACTGTTGGCTTTGGGTATAAAGAACCTTCACAGTACTGTTTCCTTGGTGAGGGGTCAAGATATGCAAATCGAGGCCCCATTGTCTTCCAGCAGTTGCCACAGGCTGTGCAGGTTGCAAACCAAAGATTAATGGAAGTTCCAAGTGAGCCTTCAACATTCAGGTTTGTCTGAACTTACAGAAAATTAATGCATACAGTGACAAACAGGGCGAGGAACAGGCGAGGGGCCTACCTAGGGTTCAGGAAGTAAGAGAATGCCTTGTCCATAGAGAATCCCGAAACAATGAAAGAACTAAAAGTGAACCTGCTCTTTACTGTCACTAACACAAACAACTCCAAGCAGTAGCAGTGGTAAGGACTCCTCCCACTGGCTTCTCAGGCCTGAGCACAGCACCATCTTACTCCTAGGGTGTCTGTGTTCCACCATTTTATTATAAGTTTGACCATGGACACCCAGGGCCCTCCCTCTGGAGTCCTCGGTCCCCAGTGCGATGTGTGAAGACAAGAGTGTTTTGAGAAAGGGAAAAAGAGGGCTCTTAATCATCTATGACCACTACTTTTGTCCTCATAAAAATGTCTGAAGGGAGGACAGACCTGGGAAAAATGCTGTCCCCAAACTTGGAGTCAGGCTCATGCTGGGAAAGGGAGTGTCTTTGAAGCCCAGCCCTAATGTCCCAGCTTCTATGAGACTTTCCCAGTGCCCCAAGGCAGGGTTAGTCACTTCCTTCTTGTGCTTCCACAGCACACTGTACACACACCTCTTTGTCAGAGCACTCTTGGATCACCCCACTTTCCAGGGAGCCCCCTGAGGGCAGCAACTTACTTGCTCATCTTTGTTCCTGGTTCTACATCTGAGTGACACTGAGGACACACACACACAGACACACACACACACACACACACACTCTCTCTTTCTCTCCCTCCCTCTTTCCCTCTATCTCTCCCTCCCCCCCCCTCCTTTGTACTGAAAGTACAAAGTACAGGCTATCCTCCTTTTTATCCCTGTCTGTTATCAGCCTGTGGTCCAGGGTGAGGCCTCATTCATTCACTTGTTCATTTGTTTCAGGAGTACTTGTTTATTACACAACTGTCTTTATGATAAGTTGTCTTTTGCTGTTATTAACCTAAGTGGTTTTATTCAGTAAACCGAAAAGCTTGGAGAGAAGTTGCAATTCAATATCAAGTGGAGAGATTTCTGCAAAGAAATTCAGATATGATGGATGGATCGTGGCATTAGTTCACCTCTCTGGTGACTATGGGAGTGGAAGAGGAAATGAAGCTTGGGTCATCTTCACCCAGGGACAGAATCTAATGACAATTGCTGTGGCCCTGTGATAAAGGCTTTGCTGAGGCTTAGGTGAAGTAAAGGAATTACTTACTAATAACGGGCGGGGACGAGCTGGGAGGAAAATGTGACAGGACTCGTCCAGCCTTGCCCAGGCCACACCCAGTTTAGTCAACCACTTCAGAACCCTAAGAACAGTAAAGGAACACAGTGGAGCCTGTGCTTGGGACAAGTGGCAGGTAGGCAGGACGAGGGAAAGATATCAGCCTGTCCCGCAGTAAGTATGATGAATACCTCTGAATCCCGGAAGTGACCCCGTGGGGGCAGGGGTAGCCTGGAAAAGCAAAGGTTCCCAAGAACACCTGGGGGTTGCTTCAAGAATGTACCTTGGGCCTACTCTCCTTCCTCCCTTCACACAGCAGGACTTGTACAATAGCTTCAGTAAGCGCCATGTTAGCAGTAATCACTGCGAAGAACTCTGCCAAGTTGAAATTTGAGGGCATGTACTACTGTGG
Source organism: Phodopus roborovskii (assembly GCF_943737965.1). NCBI lineage: Eukaryota > Metazoa > Chordata > Mammalia > Rodentia > Cricetidae > Phodopus > Phodopus roborovskii. Next base: position 7,702,969 of record NW_026126625.1, on the reverse strand, counting down.
CACTTTAAGATACATTTTCAAGGCATCCGAAATGTAAGAGCATGTAAAATTAATAAATAAAAGCCAATTGACAGCAGTGTCTAAGGAGCTGTCACTTGGGGAAAGAGGACAGAATGAAGGGGAGCTCCTTGGGAAGCTCCTGGCTGCTATAGTTTCAGCAGTGCTTTCTGAGCCCAGGCTTTCACCTATTCCAAGACCCTTTCCTGGCCTCACAGGCAATATTCTCACAGGCAGGATTTGCAAATCAATGGCCCATGGGCTAAATCTAGCTGCCAGCTGTGTTTCATTTGGCTTGAACAGTGAATTCATTTCCTAAAAGCTGGAAATCCTTAAGTAGAATGTGCACTTTCCAGTTTGCCACAGTCCTCGCTGTTCCATGTTGTCTCACATCAGCTCACTCACAGAAGCCACTGAGCCTCAGTGGGCTTTTGGCTCTGCCCTCCAACTTGACTGCTCATTGGAGTCATTCAAAGAGGCTCCAGAAAACACCCACGCTTGAATCCAATCCCAGAGATTCCAATTAAATATGCCTCGGGATGCCCGGCAAGGAGGATTTTCAAAGCACCTACCATGATTCTACTACACAGCAAGATGTGAAGTGCTGCACCCTCTGAAAAAGAAAAGTAACTGAAGATTGTGGTGCCAGGGTGTATAGAACCAGCCACTGGTCGTCTCCAAATTGACTTCTCTTTACCTGCTGCTGGGCCTCCTGAAAATGGAAGTGATCGCCTACCTCATCAAGACTCTTGCACCCAGTATTCTCTGATAGGCACCAGATCAACCAATCCCAAACCATTCCTAATAGGTTAGTAATAACATCTCAGCTAAAATGAGAGGTCAGTTTGGCTACCAGCACAGCCAAATCAACTTGGATTAGCTCAGGCACTTCATCTATTTCTTTACAGACTGATAACATCACAAAAGAGGGTACTACCTCCCTTTCTGTTTTAAAGACAGAAAAATGGTGACACTGGCCCATGATCATAAAAGCCCAGGGTGTACTCAGTCACTCATGCATCCAGTACATTGATTACAGTAAGAATTCACACTTGTTATGCAGCCTGTGGAAGACTGTATTGCCGCACAACCCGAGGATGACTGATAGCCAGCATCCGTCCTGATTGGTCCTTACTTTGCCACATTGGGTGGCGAATACTTGGATTCCTGGTCAATGGATTTGTATTAGGCATCAGAAACAGATGTATTCTTGTCTATAGCTCAAGCCCTGAATGGGAAATAAATAGACCCAGAAATACTTGTGATAAGACATGATACAGGATGATAGAAGATGGAACACACACACACACACATACACACACACACACACACACACACACACACACACACACACCACCTCCACCACTACCCCTGCCACAGTTTTGTGAATGCATTGGAGAAGCACCTTCTTCAGCCTCTGCATCATTGAGGAAGGCTGCACAGAGCAGAGAGCATTAGAAATGTAAGCAAAAAGGTAAGCAGGAGTGTTCCAGGCAGGAAAGGATGCCCAGGTTGGGCAAACACTAGGTGCAGGTGTGACCACTGCACAGCAAACATTTGGAAAACTCGGTGTTGAGTAAGAGAAGCACTGCAGTTCCTCTTGAAGTTTAATTTATCCTGCTACCTATAAACCTAATGATTATGAATGGCCTTATATTTTTTTCATACTTGGACCCTTGCATCAGTTGCAGATTAGTTCCTTAGCTACAACAACAGTGCTTACTATGGTGCAAGATCCTTCACGGTCACCAAGCACCTCTTGACTCTCAAAGAACATTCCAGAAATCTAAATGTAGCCCTTACTTACCTCTGGAAGAAAGCACCTCCACCCACCCACCCACACACACATGCACTAAATACAATCACAGGGCACACTGGCATTGTAAATTACTTTACACTGGGTGATTCCAAAGGCAACATTATTGTATAAAAATAATCATAGGAAGAGTAGAAATCACAGAGAAGGAGTATACAGTGTGTCACTAATACTTTAGATATTTGTTTTAAGTTGTTTGGAGATAGCCATAACCTAAATCATTAATACAAACACACTAGTATTTTCAGTTCCCCTTTACCATATATTTGTGGTGTGTGTACAAGTTCATCATGTGTGTGCACAAATGTGTATGGTATATGTGGAGACCAGACTATTCCCCCTTACCTTCTTTTAGGGAGTAAGGGGGGGGGATTAATGATGGATCTAGAGCCTAACAAGCTAGCAAGCCTTAGCCATGCCTTTAAAACCTGTCACTTATTGGGGACATCTTTTTAAAAAATACTGTTGAATATAGGAAGTATGGATTTTTAATATCCAATCTTGGTGAGTTATCAAAGACTTTCATTTGATCTCATTGCAGTCACACCTTCCAAGGTAAGGGCAACATCAGGGGTAGCATGGTCCAAGATCAGCCAGAGCCTCTGTGCACAAGCTTGCCCTTCTATCCTCACGTGCTTGGGTGTTAGCCTGGGGCCATGTTCATGACTTTGATATTCTTCAATATTTGCAAGCTGGAAGGCCTGTACAAGATTAATTACAAACCTAGGGCCTGGTGTAGCTCAAACCCTCATTATCATTAATGAACCTTGTCTTCTGTACTGAAGAGGAAGAGGCCTCTAATTGGGTTTATTTCTTAGAGCAGATATATAAGTAGCCCTCAGAAGTGTACTTTTTGCCAACCTATTATGCGAAGCAAACCTGCTAATCTATGCAAACTGGAGGCTCCACTTCGAGTAAATGAATTTTGTGACAGTAGCTGGTCGGGGGAGGAAGCCACAATGAAAACCCAGTGCATCGCCAAGTACACATGGCTCATTCATCTGTAAGGAGAACTTGGCCTTAATTATTCATGATAATAGCCCTTAATATACTAGTTTGCCGCAGTGTATTTTGTAGCCATAATGGAGGTCTCCATCTTTTAAAACTTATGACAGTTCTCCACACTCTTAAATCTTCCCTGAGAGGTGGGGTAAGAGTCTGACCAAGGTTTTCCTGGGAATGTCATGTTTGTAGCATAATAATCAAGCTTTACAATTCTCAAGAGACTTTCATCCTGAGGATCTCAAAGCACTTTATGAGCCTTCATTAGTGCCAGGAATACCCGGGAGGCACCAGGGTTTTACTATCTTTGTTTTATAGGTGAAGAAACAAGACAGGGGGCTGGTGAAGTGACTTGCCCAAGGTCACATAACAACTCAGTGGGACATCTTGTAGACCACAGACAGGTTTTCTGCAACCTTTTGTGTGTGTGTGGGAGGGGAGGCTAGGGGGCTAGAGAACTATGGTGTGACCTTCAATGCTTGTTGACCTTTGTATATTCCTGAAACATAAGTCCATATCACCAGTCCTCGGTGCTTGCTGAGGGGAAAAAGACATGGGAGGTTCACTAGGGTTTCCAGTTCAAAAACCTGGGTTTCCTAAACTCTCATTCCAAGTATCTCATCCACTTGGGGAAAGACTCTTGTGAGGTGTGGTATCTGTGACATAGCTATTTCTCTGGTGTGTGTCTTTTTAAAGGAGAATTGAGTATTTGTGGATTTTGATCTTTAAGTGTGTGTGTGTGTGTGTGTGTGTGTGTGTGTATGTGTGTACGCGCGTGTAAATTCAGCTACTCACAGAGACCAGAAAGTAGCTGCCACTTGAATTATAGTATGTTGTGAGCCACCCCATAATGGTGTTTGCAACTGAACTCAGGTCCTCTGGAAGAGAAGCAAGTGTTTTGAAGAGCTAAGCCTTCTCTCCAGCCCTATGTTTTTATGGGGGGAAAGATTTCTATCTCGCATAGTATTACGGGATTTCCCCTCATATTATCATAAGATTTCAGTAAGGAAACTTTGCTTACGTTAGAACCTGCTGTTGTGTTGGGAAAATTCTAGATAATTAAGTGATAGGATTCTCTTTATAAAATGGACTAGTTTTAAAACCCTCAAGCTTGAAGGAAATGGGGAGCTTGTTAAGAATTATTTTGTGTCTAGTGACATCTAGGTCTAGGTCCTACTCTGAGGTGGACAGATCTTCTTTTGTTTGTTTTGCTGTAAATGTGCGCATTTGATCTCGGCTCAGATTTACACTGAGAACATTTTTAAAGCGTATGCACTCCCAACTGTGTGGAATGCCAGGAAACGGGTTCATTCTGGGAGGACCGAGCTTTCAGCTCTGTCCGCGGTGACAGACTCCAGAGCAGCTCTACCTTAAGGCAAGCAGGTCACCGGGCCGCTTTGGTGACCCCCCCTAACCTGTACCAGGCTGCCGGCAAGCACTCCTGTCAGCTCTGTTTACTCTGACAAGACTGATGGCATCCAGGTGGGTTTCTCCACCCCCGCACCGCCTCCTTCTCCCGCCCCCACTCCTCTGCAGCCCGGGACACCAAGTTTGCCAGTGAAACGGTTCTGCCCAACTCCAGACTATGGAAGAAGCTGCTGTCCTGAGTTAAACCAAGTGGTTTAACTCTAATCAGTGCAGGTTTGCTTCTAATCAGTGCAGGAGGTTCACCTGATGATTCCCTTGCCACCCCAAGGAGTATCCTTGATGGGCCTCAGAGCTTTGAACTTTAGAAAAATGTGCCTTTTTTTTTTTTCTTCTTTCTTTTTTCCTGCCTTTTCTAGCGCCTGCATGTCCCTGGATGGAGCCTGGCCTGGGAAGCCTGTGCTGTTAGATAGATAAGCCTGTTAAGCATCTGGAGGGCCTGGCCGGCCAGAGATGTTCAACTCAAGAATGTCAGGAATAGATAGAAGGGTTGCTGGAGCTGGATGGGGGCAGTGCTGAGGGTAAACAGGCTACTTCTCTCGTGAACATCAGCCTCGGGAGATTTCCAGCTCCCACTGGCCGGGGATAAGCTGCAGGTCATAGGGAATAATTACTAGTGGATGCCTGGTATGCCTTAAGTGTTATTGGCCCCTTGGATGAGCCACTAAGCAATAGGGACTGAGGCATGAGCAAGATGAGGTTCTTAAAGTAATGTGTGTAAGCGTGGGGGAGGGGAAGGGCGACGTTGGGGGATAAGACAGCCAACACAAAATGATAAATTACAAAAGCCAGATGGAAAATGGTCCCAGAGGACTGGAAGGTTCGACCTGAAGGAACAAGCAGGACCAGGGCCTGAGGAGAAGAGGGAGAGAATCCTTGAAGGGAGACATTACATAAGCAAAGGTGTTGAGGCAGGAACTAATAGGCAGTGTTTGAGGAACAGTGGTGGAGAGATAGACCGGTCGGTGCAAGAGTTCACACGGGGGAGTAACGGAAGAGCGACTCTGGAGAAGCAGGGTGGGGCAGGTGAAAAGGGCTCTAGGAGGATTAGCCAGGAAGGTGGGAGGGCGACACGATCCAGGTGGTGGTGTGAAAAAATTCAACCTGGCTGGCATCAGCGTGCAGACAGAGAGAGAGACGGAAACAGGATCTGATAAGGGCCAAGCAGCGGCTGTGTAAGTTAGTCACAGCCTGCAGCCATCGCTGTCTAGAGCCCTTCTTCTTTTCTGTACTTTCTGGGTGACTCCATTCCCCACTTAGGTCTTGCCGTACCTGACAGTCCTGGAGGGTGGGGGTGGGGGTGGGGGTGGGGGTTGATCGCCCTGCCTGAGCCTGGATCAGAGTTCTTCCTGTTGTAGTCCCACAGAAGCCCACTGGCTCTGTCATTGTGTTGTCTGGGTTTTTTGTTTGTTTGTGTGTGTGTGTGTGTGTGTGTGTGTGTTTTGTTTTGTTTAATTCTGATGAAACGTTTTAAAGGTTTATTATCTTGATTTTTTTTTCTTTCTTTTGGAGGCAAGGTTTCCCTATGAAGCTTTGGAGGCTGTCCTGGAACTAGCTCTTATAGACAAGGCTGGTCTCGAACTCACAGAGATCCACCTGCCTCTGCCTCCTGAGTGCTGGGATTAAAGGAATGTGCTACCACCGCTCAGCCTACCTTGATCATTTTTAAGTGTCCAATTCAATGCTGGTCAGTGTAATCATTCTGCTGTGCAACTAATTTCCAGTAAGGCTTCATTTATATCCATTAAACAACTCTCACAGTCACTACTCTGTACTCTCCCTTGTGACTTAAGCTGCTATCAGGAGTCACAGAGTGTCTTTTTGTAAGTGCCTTTTTCCACCTGGTATAACATCCTCAAGGTGGATACATGTTTAACACATGACACGATCTCCTTCCTTTTTAAGGATAATACTCCACTATATCTTTGGTATACATCCATCCAGTGGTTGATATTTGAAGACTTTAATTTTGCTATGCTGGGCATGGGTTGAATGCAGGGCACTGTACATATTAAGCAAATGTTCTGCCATGGAAAAGTCTTCCTATTCCTCTTTATGCTTTTTATTTTGACATAGGGTCACACTGGGTCAGCCATGTTGGGCTAGAACTCATTTTGCAGCCCAACGGTTCTTGAACTTAGACCCCACCTACCTAAGCTTCCCAGTTAGTCCAGATTACATGCCTGTACCACTAGGCCTGGCTGATATCAGCAGACCAAAGGGGGGGAAAAAGACTTCTGATAGAAAGAATAGGCTAAAACTAAATAAGACAGCAGAGTTCCTTAAATAGGGACAAGGAGGTATAGGAAGTTCAGGGAATGAGAACAGGGAGAGAGCAATTAAGGAATACACCCAGTGTCCACACCTCACTTCTATATATTCCTATGCAATTGCATGTAAATGCACATACAAAGCTAATAGGAAACACAATTTAGCGAACCCAGTCCCATCTCTGTGCAGCAGGCACTGCAAGCATTATGGTAAGCATTGGTTAATAATTAATTAATCTATACCTGACTTGTCTCAGTTTAACACACCAAAATAGGAAATGGAAGAGAATTGTAAAAGTACCATTCATTCTGGCCTCATTTTCCAGGGCCTCCCCTATTCTCCTGCATGAGCTATCTCATAATATTCACAAGCTGACTGGGCAAGACTAGTCCTCTTGGCCACATTAGTCAAGTACAGAGGACACAAACCTTCATATATCTGTATGCACACTTCATAGGCACAAACACACATACATACAGCTTGGTGTGAAAGAAGTCTAGAAGAAGGGTTGCAACACCTTGGTAACTGCAGAGAAGGAGAGGCAAACATCTAAGTGACCATTTCCTCAGATCTTCCTCCGACCATCCACAGAGACAGCACTGCTCTGTTATGTTCTGCCAATTATACAGAAGAAATTCTGTGACCCCATTAGAATAGAAGTAATCACCGAGATCCAGAGCCTCCATGGGTTCAGAGCAGTTTCTGTTGACCTGTGTCTACCATACTTGATTAGCCCTAGGCTCCAGTACTGACCTCCACCAGGAGCTAAGTCATGAACAAATAGCTCTGTCTCAGAGACTTAACCAACTCTGAGCAGATTTAATAATGACAATCTACTGGCAATTGTTTAACATTGTGGTCATATCCCTTTACATATACCGGAAGTCAGATTGATAACCCATTTAAGTTTAAATAGAATTAGTGGATGAGAGGATAGTGTATAAAAATGGTTATGCTAATTTTAAATATAGCTAATAAAATAAGACTTCAAAATTAAAGAATCCAATCTAATGTGTATTAGAAATGAATTTTTAATTTCTGTTGGAAATAAAAATACTTTATTGAAATGTAGACACAGAAGATAGGAAACTAAATCTCTGTAAGAATAGATTATACATTTGGAAGCAGGACTTGGAGTCAAAATTGAGTTAATACCCAGGGCCCTTTCCCAACTCTGAACACATGACAGTTATGGATGCATGTAAAAATAAACACCATTCATATATACTTATGCGCAAAAGTACAATAAGCATCACACAATGACAAAGACTATCCTGAGAAATGGGGACCATGGATACCACCATCGCCCAGCAGCATGGAGCCAAATACTGGGAAATAACATGGTTTTTCTTAGGTCCTGGTTGCATGCATGATGGTATCTCCCCCATCTGCCTACAAATGTGAATTAAAGAAAAAATAGGCCCAGGTGGCCCTGGTTTTTTCTTTTCTGAGTTTGTTAGTGGGTAGGAGAATCCTGATGTAAGCTCAGCTCTACACGGTGATCTTAGGGTGGGTCTCCATTTTCTGAGTCAGCATCAGGAGATTAATTTATTCCCAATGAAATGATAATAGAATTTTCCAAAAATGTTAAATGACTATTTTAGAGTCTTCAAACAAATAAAAGAACAGAAATTTATCAAACTAAACCATGGGAAAATGAAATAATAAAGGGATAAAAGAAAATATTTATAATAAGCCTTAGAAATGAAAAAAAAATCATTCATTGATAAAAAAACATGAAAAGTAGCAAACTGTGGGGGGGGGATTACCAAGAATTTACCCAGAATCAAATATAGAACAAAAAAGACTTCAGAAAAACAATGAGAGCCGGGCGATGGTGGGGCACACCTCTAATCCCAGCACACAGGAGCAGAGGTGGGTGGATCTCCATAAGTGTGAGGCCAACCTGGTCTACAGAGTGAGTTCTAGAATAGTCAGGGCTAAACAGAGAAACCCTAACTGTAAACATGTCCCCCCCATCCCCCTCACACACACACAAAGTGAGAGAGGAAAAAAAAAAAAAACAAAAAAAAAAAAAACAAAAAAACAGAGAGCAATTCAGAAACTCAAACTCTAACATACCTATTCCAGTGTTAGTATAAAAGAAGAAAAAGGATAAAGACAACCAGGGGGAAAAAAGAACAGAAAAATGCAAAATGATAATTTTCCCTCACATTTAAAGGATGCATCCAAATGTTGAGAAAGATAACAAAAAAGAAATCATTTCCATGTATGGTCTTAGAGACTTTAGGAAATCAACATAGAAAAAAAAATAAAATAAATCCATACAGAGACAGGACAGTTTACAGACAAGAGAAGGATGCTGAGACCACACCTCAATGCCCCAGCCAGGCAGTTTCTCAAGGAGTATCACCATCCAATGCACTAAGGGGTAGGCATGGGGGGTGACAGCTCAAATGTTTCACATGGGCAAACTTTATTGGCACTGAGGACAAAAACAAAGCCTTTTCACATTTATGATATCTAAGAGTATTTGCAACTTCCAGATCTTCGAGGAAGAGACTAGCAAAGGATTTACTTCAGCAGAAAGGAAACAGGACCTGGGAGGATGAAATGGGTTGTGAAGGGAGAAGGCAGACTGCCCCAATAAGGGGAAATGAATTGATAGACTAAATACAAGGTGTAAATCTGGACCAGGATTTACCTGAAGAGGCATGAGAGAGAGAGAGGAAATGCCCAGACATGTGCCAAAACAAAGAAATAATTCACCAACATTAATAAAAATGAACTGGTCTTCTATAGACCCTCTGCCCAGCACTCAGCCGAGGAGAGATGAGTGACCGACCGGCATGTACTGATTGATTTATAGTCCAGGATTATTCCAAGTAAGATTTAGATTAGCTAACCTGCAGCTATTCCTGGTCTAGCCTTCATTTTCAAGTCCAAGAACTTCCTAAGGGAGCTGTTGGCAGCTTCTGATTGAACCTTTGGCTTTAGTCCCAGGGAGAGCTCTCCATGTTCAAATGAATCATGGGATGTGGTTTTTTTTTTTTTTTTTTTTTTCCCAATCCAATCATTTGAGTATTCTACATAGTAAAAACTTTTAGTAAAAAAAGCCAAACTGAAAAGAACGAACATGGTGGGGAAAAACACTGTAGCACCAAAGATTACATATGATTTCCCCAAAGGAAAACCTTCCTCCCAAAGTGAAGAAAGACCTGATCTTTAATTCCAATGAGACAAGAGAATTCATTGCATCAGTAAGTGAAAGGGCCTAAAAAGGGGAATATGACAAAATTATATCCTGTCTTCGTTAAAATGCATATGAAAGTTACCAAAAATCCATTCATCTATATAAATGATCGTGTAAGAATGACATGCCAAATTCAAATGAGTCAAATAAGCCAATAAAATAGCTGAAAGGAAACAAAGGAAGACAGAAGATAGGAAAGAACAATATTGGCCTGGCAGGTAGTCTGTGAATAAAATATGCCTAGTCAAAAAAGGAACAACTTAGTTAGGACTTAATTACTGAAGTTCCTAATATTTTAGATCTATTTTATCTAAGAAATGATAGTTTTTAAAAATTCCAATAAAATAAATTCTGGTGCATTCCTAAATAGGTTGAGGAGGAGGGAGACCACCAACTGAGTTAAAAACCCGGCTTGGTGACCAGTGCCTATAATGCCGGCACTTGGGGAGGCAAGTCAGGAATGTTGTAAGTTTGAGGCCCATCCTGAGCTTCATATGGAAACTTTGCCTTTAAAAGATAAGCAGGCATGCTTTGTGCGCATCTTCTGAAACTATGAAGGCCTAGAGAGAAAGAAGCCTCTTCAGAATGCCAAAGCTTAGAGGTGACCACAGAATTCTGTTAGCCATGAACAGTTGATAAAGGCAATATCGTAAGATCTCCAGAGACTGAAAGCATTCACACACTCAGAATTGTTTTTGCAGGTCAAGTGAATAATATTGTTATGGTCAGAATTAACTTATAATTGAAAAAGAAATAGTGATTATCAGTGTAATGTAATGAACTACATTGTTTTTTTAAGTAAAAGGCAAGGAGTGTTATTATGTTTGTATTATTATACATTGAGTCTATATAATGTATTATGTACTATATTATATTTATATATATTATATATAATATATATATATATTATATATATGGAAAAAAGGGAAATGTAGTTTTGAAAGAACAAAGAGGAAATTTTCTTTGAGCTAGGCAGTTTCCAAGATGGTAGCTCCTGAGGCCCCTTCTTCCTGATGTTTGGGCTTTCCCCAGCAGAGTGGGCTGTACTTTTACTCTAACAAAGTAGAGCAAAGGTGATGGTTACAAAATGATCATGGTCTTGCTGTACATCTCTTGCTTTTTTTCTTTCACTTGCTGTAAGCACTGCCCTGTTGGAGTGTCTCTGTGGACAGACCTTTGAGGTAGAAACTGCCATCTCTTCCAGCATCCAAAGTATCAAGCAGGACATGATACCTGCCAAGAGTCACATGTGTGAGCTTATTAGATGCAAAGGCTTGAGTGGATGAACCTTAAAAAGACTATAGCTACAACTAACACCTTCTTTGCAGAATTAGCTATGATCCCTAGCCACAAGACATAGCTAAACCACATCCTAAAGCATTAAAAATCATTTTAAATAAGCTTTTAAAAATAATTTTATAAACTTTAATATAAGAAACCTTTCAAATTAAAATATCATACACCCAATTTAACCAGACCCAAAGACAATGCATCTCAGAGAGCTTCTTCTATACAGTTAGAATAGCCATTTGGAATGGAAGCTATATCATTTTATTTATATTTGGAATTTACAAAATCAAACAAACAAGTGCTGGGTAGTGCCAGGTTGTTCTTTAACTCCAGCATTCAGGCAGCAGAGGCAGGCAGATCTCCATGAGTTCAAAGCCATCCTGGTCTACAAAGCAAGTTCCAAAACAGCCAAGACTATTACACAGAGAAGCCCTGTCTTTAAAAGACAATCAACCAACAACAAAAAACAACTTTTGATGTTTTAAAACACTGAACTTTTGGATAATTAGTGGCAATACATAGCTAATATGCCAGCCATCTGATTATATTATATAAACATTTTGCCATGAAAATGAGTTAAAAGACATCAGTTTTGATTCTAGAACAAAAAAAAAAAAAAAAAAAAAAAGAAAGAAAGAAAAGAAAGATTAAAAAAAGAAAAAAAGAAAAGCCCAAAAGCCTATTTAATGAAAATTACAGGCTTCCAAATAGCTAAAAGTAAGAATATACTTCTGACATCAGTATGGAAATAAGAAAGAAAGACTTTGAAAACTACCATGAAGTTCCTGTGGTGCAAGTAAGCACAGCAACCACACCAGATCCCAATGTACAGAATTAGTATTCCCAGATTCGTGTCCCCAAAGAGAACCCAATAACAGTTACTTATTTGGCTTGTGCCTGCAGGGATCACAGTGGTACTAGGACAACAGTGAGGTCATTTTATTCACTGTTACTAAGCTGTGACAAAGTAAATAGAAAATCGCACCCCCCCCAAAAAACTTAGAAAGTATTTACACCATCACTTTAACACACAGCTAATATATACCTCATAAACATAAACACAATCTCATTTTCTGTAAGACCCCAGTAAGCTCAAACAAGTAAAAAATATGTTGGTATAATCTGATTGCAGTGCAATAAAATGAGAAATCATAAGGTTTAAGAAAAAGGGTTATTAATACACTGCATATCTTTATATGACATTTGGTTAAGAGAACGTATTAATAACATAATGAGACAGGATTTAAAAAAAAAAAAAGCATAGAGAAATCCCATAAGCAAGCATTGGAAACACGGCAAATGACATTCTTAGAGCAGAATGTATGAAGTGATTCTTAGAGAATTAACTCAGTGTTCAATCTAAACTTCTCTGAGTAGCACACAATAGAAATCCTAAATGGGAAAGATGAAAAAATGTTTTACTTCAAGAAAAATAAATCATCCTCCTACCACCTCCAAAGCTGGGATTGCAGGCACCTACCTACCCCCTCCCAGCTGTAGTAGCAGCGCTAACATAGAGAAAAAGCAAAATTAGACTTGAGAAGAACTATACAATAACAACTATATTTCCAATTATAACTATACATATTATGACATCACATTTTAAAATAGCATTTAGATGAATACTCATTACTAAAAACTAAACAAATAATTGAAAATGCTAGATACCGAAAACTTGAGGGAAATTTTTAAAATATATATATTTTAAAAGCTGCACCTACCAACAGGTAATCTCCAGAAATGCAGGGATATACTATCAAATCTCAGAGGAATTAGTAATTTCCATGTTAGAAAAGTATTTCTGTAACAATGGGGAAAGTGAGAAACTACCAATCAATTATTCGTGTGTGTGTGTGTGTGTGTGTGTGTATGCATGCACGCACGTGTGTGCGCGCGTGTGTGTGCGCACACACACACACAGCATTTAGAGTGAATGTGTGTATGCAGATGTGTCAGAGGTTGGTATTGTCCTGTTGCTGGATGCCTCACTTTTGACACAACATCTCTCACTGAACCTGGAGCTGGCCATTTTGACTAGACTGCTTGGCCAGAAAGCCCTGATCTGCTTTTTTCTGACTGCCATCACCCAGCAGGGCTGAGATTACAGATGTGTGCCACCACATCTGGTTTCTGTATAAGTTCTGGGGATTTGAACACAGGTTCTCATGCTTGCTCAGCAAACACTTTACCCTCTGAGCCATTTCCTCAGCTCCTCTGTTTTATAAATTAAATATGTCAGTAAATTCTAAACCTCTTTGATTCACATACATTCAATTATAGGCCTTTTGAAAACACAGACATGAAAAATATCAACTAGGGTAGAACTCCATAAAACCTGAAGAGGAATGTCTATAAGGCAGTCCTTTGACAATCACTTGTTGAATACCTATGAGCAGGGGCAGATGAGACACTGAGCACTGTGCTTAAACTCCCAGAGATGCTAATTAAGAATGTACTGTCCTTGTACTCAGCAAGCTCAGAAAAGAATAGGGGAGAGCACATTTAGAATAATTAAAATGTAATATATACAAAGAAAATCTATGGTCAGAGCACAGCCATGAGATGAGGATGCCCGACCTGGCATGGGCATAGGAAGGAAGGCTATCAGCAAAGGCATCTAAAGGTGAGCTTGCTTGAAAAGGAGGGTGTGGAAGCAACAACGTGCTGCAGGTGAGACATTCTGGGCAGAGAAGATGAGACTGGGGACATGAGAGACAGGGAATGGCCTAGTACTTACAGAAAACTGGTGCACACTCATTGGTCTGCAGGTTTAGACATATGCCTGCTTTTCATATTGTCTAAACTAACATCTAGCACCTGAATTTAGGGATCAGCAGCAGCAGATGGTTACGGTTGGAATCATACAGCCAGAGATCATCCAGGCAGAGTAGGAAGTGTGAAAAATAAAAAAATAAAAGCAGCTGGCTGAGAATAAAGCCCAAGGATATGAAAAGGGCAGGCAGAGGAAGAGGAGGCCATTAGGAAACAGAAAATACGGGGAGCGAGAAGAACGAAGAGAACCTGGAGCTTGAGGCATCTCAGAGGCTGTGAAAAGAATGGATCATGAGAGGGCTGGTTCTGAAGAACACCTGTTAGGTTAGAAATGAGGAATTTTCACACCACATATGGGCTGCTTCAACAAGCTTAGACAAAAGAGTGGAGAGGGTGGATGTTAGAGGGGCTTGGGGGTTGTTGGTTGGTTGGTTGTTTTTTTTTTTTTTTTTAGGGTAGTTTTCCTTACCTGCTACTACAAATTGCTCTGAAGCTTCTAGCTTAAAAAAAGAATGCTTTATCGTCCCTCAATATCTTCATATCTGAGCCATTCTTCAGATACCTCTCCTTACCCTTAGGTATCCTTTTAGCCAGCAAGTCATCAGGTTGGCCTAGTTGGGACTCAGACCTCTCCAGATATTTTCAGAGCCTCTATTCCTCTAGTCCAACCAGGTCTCTCATGCACTAGGACCTATTCCATGTGGCTGTTTGCACAATCCTTATAATATGGCAGCTGGGCTCCAAATAGGAATGATCTAAAGGAGAGAGACTTGGTGGAAAAGCACTTACCAAGACTTTACTTGTATCATGACTACTAATGACCTTTTAACAAGAGTTAACTATGTGGTCAAGTCTACGGTCCCTAGAGGAGGGTGCTACTCAAGGATGTGAATACTGGGAGAATTGAGGAAAGGGGGTCTGTTAAGATAATAGTCTCCTACAAGGATGGGATGTTCCCTTTTAAAACAACTTAAAATATTTGTAGAATGAGCCCAAAAGAAATGAACCAAAAAGGAGTTTTGGTAGGAACACAGCATTGAGTATTACTAGATAATCGAAGGGCCTCTCAGTCAGGGAATGGGAAGGGGCTTTTTTGAGAGAAGAGAAGAGAGATGGGCTAGTGAGCCATGACATACGCTAAAAAAAATTAATAACAATTTCAATGGGTTCTTGTGTAATTTTATGGAATCACTTATGGAAATTGGAGCAATGGTCCTAGAAGCATGGAAAGATGACTAGAATTTGGGAATCCCATGGATCAGGAGAATGAGACAAGGGAATCACAAGTTCCAGGTGAGCCTGTATGAAATAGTGAGACAAACAAACCAACAAACAAAACAGAAACAAAGTCCTGGCTCCTTATGCATAAGCAAAAGAGCCTGGGAGAAGAATGACAGAGGAAACAGAAAAAGAAAAGTCCCTCTGCAAGTTCAAAACAACACTGAAATGTGAATAAAGATTGAGAAAGACAAAACGAACAAATAATGAATAATAAAATATTGGGAAGCAAAGATAAAGTCAAAGAATTGTAGTGATAGGTTATTGAAAATTAATAAAGACTAAGGCAGGGCAGGAGAGTTCTAAGTCTGCTTTCCCATCAGTGTGTGTGATATGAGTGTCCAGGAAGTGGTAGAATTGATGGGGGGGGTGCTACTCATGAATACAGGAGCAAGGACCCCTGCAATCTGTACAGTGTGTGTGCAGACAACACTAATTATTTGTGGAATTAAAAAGAAGAGTTCCATCTATCTCCTTCATTTTCCAAATGAGTCTACAGAAGCTCCAACAGGTTGAATTTGTTACTGAAAGTCACAAGACTGAGACCAGAACTTCCTCGCTTCTTACAAAGCCACACCCAGTGGGATCTCCCTCTCCACAGTCCCAGAGGCAGCTCTTTATTTTATTATCCCACAACTACATTAAATGACATTTGTCATTCTGGGGGCATTGGGATGAAATGCCCTAAAGTTGAATAAAGGGAATAGTTAGACTCTTTCTGGAGGCCTACATGGATTTACTCACTTATTAGAGATACACTACATTTCTTTCCAATGTACTCTTGGAAAGCCAGTCCTGTAACCATACCCCAGCCAGATTGCCAGCATTCTGCTCTTCTCTTCTTCCTTGCCTGTGGTCTCAATTTCTTTAAGACTCCCAAGATCAGGAAGACACAACACACACACACACACACACACACACACACACATATGCTACCTGTCTGCTGAAGTTGCTATGAACTTTTTTTTACAAACTCTAGAATTAAGGAAATTAACTTTCCACTACATATCTCTGAGGTTGTTAAAATCTTACTGACTAATATTCTTAAAGAAAAAAAAAAAAAAATGAAAACATCTTCCCCAAAAGCCATTGTCAGCTATGGAATTCAACTTAAGAAGGAGGGTGGTGACATGCTCCTCTTTCCCACCGGACCCAAATTTCAAAGCTTCCAATGTGTGGTAAATCTAACCAAAGATAAAGATTTGCAGGTGTTTTTTCCATAAAAGCAAGAAGGGCAGATGTATCTGAAACCAAATGGGACATCTGCAATACATTAGTGATGTCCTGACCAGAGAAAGTGAGAGGAGAGGTTCAGGCAGAAAGCCTGCTCTGGAGAAGTGCCAGCCTGGTGTGTCCCGACCTTTCCCTCAGGCTCTACGGACAATGAGGCTCTGAAGAAGGGGACTTCTGCAGGGCTAAACGAACATCTATGTCAACTCAGTTACTTTTCTCGTCCTGGCTTCTACCAAGTCATCTTTGAAACGTTTGTGTCTTCAAGTTACTCAAGTCCACCTACAGGTTTTTAGTATTTAAGGCTTGGCAGCTCCCTCAGATAAAGAGAACTACTCCTTGCTTGGAGTGTGTGTACTTTCCCAACACTTGTGGAGAGCAATCTGTGTCCTGACTCGGCTTCTTACACTCCCAGGGAACAAAGCAAAATTGTCACCACAGGCATTAGTTGCAGGTTACTCACTGGCTATTACTCCCCCTGTTTTGGACTCCCAAGGAAACCACTAACTTTTATGGAAGACATTTGCAGCAAAGGCTGTTGCAAAAGAGCTACAGCTGTGAAAATGACCTGATGCGTGTGATTCCTGCAAGTCGGCTTTGTTCATACCCAGGATTTATAGCCAATCTTGAGCTTCCACTGACTGGCCTCGAGTGAAGCATAACAGAGTCTTGGGGTGCTCCTTAAATGAATTCAGTGAACATGCCAGATCTGTTTCCTGTATCATGTCTCTTGCTTGCTTACTAGCTCTTTGATAAACCATTAGTGCTGTGGCATTTTGTTAATTACTAAACGCCTGGTGACAGACTGAACCGGCCTGTTCAAACTTGTGTTGCAATTTGAGGATTAAAAGCCACACCTCTGGGAAATGGAGGTATCAGAACTGATTTGGTGTTGGAGGCAAGGTGTCAGAAGCCACAGTTTGACAAAGTGGATTTCTAAGCACAGTTAGCAATTACATTTTTAGAAGTCTTCCATTATGCCATTTATAAGAACGAAGTTTTAAGAGGCTACAAGCAAGGAGTGTATGTTTAAGTCTCTTTACGTGTACATGTCCAGGTATAAGCCCACATTCCTGAAACACCTACTATGTACAAAGCATTGTGCTGTGCTAGACACAGTAATGATCAGGAGTCCTGCCCCACCACCATCTCAAAATCCAATGGAGGAAAGCCCCTTCTAGAAGATAAAGTATTGGTCCGTGCATTTCTCAGAAATTTTTTTTAAACTTCAGCTTAAGGAAAAGATATGGATAGAGTGAGTACACACCTGGAAGGACCTCACCTGGCCTCGGGTTTATGAACCATGAGTCTGTGTCAAAGATTCCTATTCTTCTAATGGCAGTGCTATTAAAAGTGCAAACACTCAACAAAGGATGGTTCCTGGGACGCTGGTGTTTTGTTTACCCTTCTGCCTGGAACAATCTTACAGCCAAAGGAGGTGTAAGTGGCTACCTTTTGGTTGAACAGCTTTTTATTGAAAGTAGGAAAGAATCCATTTCCATTTAAAAGATGGGAGTAATTTAATTTTACATTTTTCCTGGGGCCAAAGACTCCAGGCATTCTTTAACCAGCGTTTCACCTGGTTTTCTATAATTCTCTCACCTGGCAGCTGAATTGCCAGACTGCTCTTTTTTTGTTCACAAGATGAATGACAATAGCAACAAGAGTCATGCATGGAGTCTTCACACCTATGGAAAAGAAGAATTTGGTTTCTCAAGTTCTGGGCTTTAAATTGATTGGGTCACCTAGAACAAAACTCCTGTTGTGAGAAGAAAAAAAAAATCTATTGGCACTGATTGGTTGACATGTAGATTCCTGAGCCAATCAACTACAGAACTAGGACTGAGTAAAACTGAAAAGACATTGCCCATACATAACCTGGGAGGAGTAAAATGGAAGGTGAGGAGGCCATCCTGGCAATATACTGATTGATCCTTTCCAAGCATGGATTCCAGATTACTAACTGACTTTTATTTAATATCAGAGATAACCTCTAGTAAAAAACATCTATATGAGCTAAATGTGCTAAGTTAGACATTGAAAGGTGGTTTTACTTCTTTAAAAAAGTAATATATGACTATGATTTTTGGCTTTGGGTTTGTCTGAGACAGTCTCACAATTGCAATCCAGTCTGGCCAGTAGTTCACTGTGTAAACCAGGCTAGCTTCATCCTCGTGAATGCTGGGAATATAGGCATTTGCTATCATGCTTGGCCTTGGGGGTTTATCGATTTGTTTTTCATAATTCTCTCTCCTCTAAACATACAGTGATACCCATAAAACATTTATACTTTGAGAACTGAGGATGACTGAAAAATCTGTCCTCTTGCTCCGTTTCCTAACTCCTTCATCCCAGTTTACAAAAGCAGCATGACTTTATTTCAAATTCTCACTTAAGGTAGTCCAAATATTTTCTCCCTCATCTTGGATAACAGATTGGTAAATTTTCAGAAAATGTTGTGTTTCTTTAAAAATACACCTTAAAAGTTTCTTGCTATCAGTTCAACAGCCTCCCCCTAACCCCATAAAACTGAACCAAAATTCATCAGCTCATCTGTAAATGTCTCAGAGATTTCCAGATCTTCCATACATAAGCTAGAAATGGAACTCCTTGAGGTCAGAGAAAGAATTGTAGCACCAAATAAAGTGGCCAAGGAGGAAGTTTGTTCCCAGGACCTTTTACACGAGAAAGTAGGAGGTGCTTGGAAGGTAGGCCACAGCATTCCTTTAGCATTCTTGTAACTGTTTTAACTGTTTAAAGGGCACAGGACCACTGGAGAGATGGCTCAATGAATGAAGTACACAGGCCTGGGGACCTGAGTTTGGATCCCCAGCCTCCACAGAGATCTGGGTGTGGCAGCATACATTTGTAACCTCTGTGCAAGGAGTTTGAAAGGGAATTGACAGATTCCTGATTTGAACTCTGTGAGAGACTGTCAGAGAAAGGAAGGAAGGAAGGAAGGAAGGAAGGAAGGAAGGAAGGAAGGAAGATGAAAGTGGCTCAGAAAGATGCTCAATGTTAACCTCTCGCCTCCACACATGTTCACATACAAAGGCCACAGAAACATGGGACTAGCCAATTGAGAACCTGACGTCACACACTTCAGACATTCTCAAACTATGATCAATACATTTGCAATTTCCCCACAAGTGTTATACTTGGAAGAATCACAAGTCTCCAGCTTGCCCACATTAGAAAAAGGTATTTTTCCCCCTGACTGCAGAAAGGGCTGCTAGTGTGCCCAAGCCACATGCTTGCAGAAGCATTCAGAGAGTCGGGTTAGGCCTGGGTCTGTTTTCTCTTTGGAATTTACTACTCCCTTTATCCTGCTTCCGTTGACAGCCCTCTCCCTCCACCTCCTAGATAGTCTTAGACTCCAAAGCCCACAGTACCAGGGACAGTCACTCATGTCTGTGTTGGAGGACCTACGGTACATTTTAGTGCTTTCCATCCTAGCCCGTGAGAGAGGTAGAGGGATAATGGCCTCTTCTTTCTCTCTCCAGCAAACAGCTATGGAGCTTTGGGGGGGAGGGGGTGGGGAAGGTTGCAACACCTGTGTCAAGCTTGAGGCAGACCAGCCTGCCCCGCAGCAGGCAGCCACGTGGGGGGGCCCAGTTGGCCCAAGTGCTGCTTAGTCAGGCTCAAACACCGAGCAGAGCTTTCAGATGTGCCCAGACCTGCAGCCACCAGGTGTCTGTGTCTGGGCCGGGAGGTGACTCTTGCCTCCCGGTGTTTCCCGACACTGTCCTCAGAGGAATGTGGGCGACTCAGGAGAGGCCACCACCACAGGGATAGAGCTCTCTGCCCACGCTCTGGGTCAAAGCTTCTGCCGGCCCTACCCTTTTGGCCCTCGCTCTGTCCTCTTGCTAACAGCACCAAGGCTGGCTCTACCTTCTCTGACAAGACACTGATGGGCTCAGGTGAGAGGTGACTGCCTACCCCACTGTTATAGGATGTTCCCATCCTTAATGCCCAACCCTCCTAGCTGGTATGAGAAGATTTTTTAAATACAGTGACTCAAGTGATTTAAACGTTTTTTTAATTTAATTCTTTCAAGTTCATTTTTCATCCCACTCCCTATTCCAGGAGAAAATGATTCTAAAAATTACTTTCTGCCAGGCAGTGGTGACACACGCTTTAGTCCCAGCACTGGGGAGGCAGAGGCAGGTGGATCTCTGTAAGTTTGAGACCAGCCTGGTCTACAAGAGCTAATTCCAAGACAGCCTCCAAAACTACAGAGAAACACTGGCTCAGAAAACAAACAAACAAAACACCTTTCCTTGGCTGAGTGGTGGTGGTTCATGACTTTAATTCTAGCACTCAGTAGGCAAAGGCAGCCAGATCTCTGTGAGTTCAAGGCCAGCCTGGACTACAGAATGAGTTCCAGGACAGCCAAGGCTACACACAGAAGCCCTGTCTTGAAAAACCAAAATGATAATAGTAAAATAATTATGTTGCTAAGAGGCTGTTCTCTATTTAGTAGAATTTGTGCACACTGAAAATGGTCTTTCAGGAGGTAATTAGAAAATTTTACCAGCTCTTTAGTAAACTGAATCCAACACAAGGTTGCATCTAACTAAACTCAGTATGGTTTTTGGGACATGTTTAGGACTCAAGTGCCAATGAACTGTTCTCTAGCAGGCATGATGCCTACTTTACAACTCCGCTGCCTATCTGTTACATACTATAAGCCCAGACGTCAGGAAGACATCACCACACAGCAGAGGATACGAATGACTGGTACACTGGCCAGATTCAGCTTGCAAACATTTCGTTTGACTCATACTGTATTTATCCAAATCTTGAGTTAGTTGCCAACTTTTAAATATCAGAATGTTTCCAGCTTTTCTTGAAAACTCAGAAAATCTGGCAAAACTGAGTCTACATTCCCAGCTGATGACAGCAAAGTAACAACTGCCCACTTGAGACAGCCTCAGTCTTCTGTCCCTACAGTTGTGATGTTCCCTGCATCCCCTGACCCAACCCCACTGCCCTTCTTACAACAGGGCATGCTGAGAAAAGACTCGCTCAGAGACTATAGGGACCCAATCAGGTCCCTTGTCCCCAAAGAGCTGTTTCATTTTCCTTACAATCACAAAGATTTGTTTTGTGTCCTCTCAATTTTTGCCTTTTAATAAAATGTGGTCTAAAAAATGATTCTGGTGAAGTTGGGGAAGCTCTGTACTTTCTTACTCCTATGAGAAGAAACTAGACACAAAAGGAAAACAGCAGGGCTGGATTACAAGAGGGAAAGATGAGGGTTTGGAGAGTAGGCTGAAGGGTCAGGGATGCCCTCATTTGCCAGACAGGGAAGGCTGAGGCCAAGAGAAGGGGAGAGCTGTGCCAGACCCTACTGCTGATGGGAAAATGAACAGGATCATGGTCCGCATCATCTCTACCCAGCCCGCACCACATTCCTTCCTATATTCACAAGTGTTCTCTTCGCCCAGTTTCTGAGTACCTGTTTCCAAGAGGTGGTAGAGAAGCCATCAGCTCTGTGGAATGTGAAAGCCGATTTCAGAGGTCACATGGCATTGTGAGATTATATGACTTCAGAAGAATCTACAGGAGGTTAACTAGGAATTTTCATCTAGGACTATTAATTCCCTATACGTAGAACGTGACACACTTTGGGAGAGGTACCTGTTTTCATTTGTTCAATCCCAAATCCTCCTTGTGTTTGTAAGCAGGAAAAGAGTTAACATTTTGACTCCAATATTTGCCAGTGGTGTAAAGTTTTACTAAAACAAATACAGTTGCAGTGAACACACACTTTCAACTGAAAAACAAAAAGAACAACAAAAAAACCCTATAAATGTTTAAATGGCCCATTTCCTCGGATTTAGATACTTAGGTGCCTTTATAACAAGCAGATATAAATGTTCTAAATTTTTACAAGAATTCTTTAATTTAGTTAATAAACAAAAATTAGCTAGGTGTGTAGTAAAAAGAGAAAGAGAAGAGATTGTTTTATCTAGCCAACCTGGATTGAGACAAGGTTTCAGATCTGCTTTTATAGATAAAAGAAGGGAGACCAAATTGGCTGGCTTCCTCCACCAGTTTCCAATTGCCAAGAACAAGTTATATATGCCCTGGTCACAAAACAAGGGACCTGTCTGCCTTAGCAACTCATTGCACAGACTCCACTAAGATGCACAATGGTCAGGGAGATAAGAGAGTAAGCACAAGTAGGCTAAAAAAATGCAGTTAAGAGGCAGAAACCAGTGCTTAGGCAGGGGGAAGAGTGGAGGCCTGGTGGGTCAGGGAAGACTTCTGAGTCGGGTTACATTTCTCTCTGAAGAAACTGAAACAATAGCGGGGGGGGGGGGGGGGGGGAGTACCAGGAGAAAGGCTGAAAGGCCAAAGTGTTGTGTGGTGGACTACAGTGATTTGGGGAGGAGCAGAGGCATAGAAGGTAAACAACCAGTTTAGCTGGCCATTAATAAAACAAGTCTTCATAATGGAGTTACCCATGTGGCAGTATTAATTTGCTCCCACAGGCCAGTGCTCATCACATGAGACCAGGCAACTTCATGCCTGCAAGGAAGGGTACCACTGTGTAGACCCAAACAGCCACCTAGCCAAAGCTACCAGTTACGGGTGTTCAGCCTCCAGACCCCCTTGAAGCCCAGATACCCACACGTGTTTTTTCCTTGTGCGTCCTGTTTTCTCATTTCCCCTCTGAAGCATGCTGTCAGCACGCACCTGCCTCCTTCCGGAACAGCAGAATTCATTCATTGTCCCTCCACCTCAGATCCTGTGTGGGACTATGCTTCCTTTTCAAGGACCCTCACCAGCAGCGAAGCAGGTGCAACACACTGGGAGAAGAGGAAACAGGGCCTGTCACTCCAAGTCTAGGCTGTAAATTCTAAAAAGACAGACCCCCAAAAGCCAAGCAAGCCTCAAGTTCTGGGTCTGCCCTGCCCCGGAGCTATAAAGCCTGGTTCTGTTTCACACCAGCTGTGGGCCATCTCTGCCTGCTCCTTTCCTAAGGCTGAAGGATTCTTTGTCCTCAGGCCCCGGAAAGCGGTTCTCCAGGTGGGCCCCTCCCCATCTCCTCACAAGGACGAAGCTCCGAGCACTTCATTTCATTGTCTCCCTAGACTCCACCAAGAGGGGAAGAAAGTCAAACCCACTTGATAGGAGAGTCACCTGTCCCAGGGAAGCGGTAACACCCGGGACTTTAACGCAGACTACACAAGGGACCCGGGTGTTTGAGTTCCCAATCAAGCCTCCGTGACCCGACACAAGTCCCCACATCTGTGGAAATAAAAGTTCCTGGTGGGGCGGGGGCGGTGCAGCCCTCGGCCTCGTCCGCACTGGGACCCGAGGCGCCTCCGGGGGAGGCGCGGGAGGCAGCACCAGCCCTAGAGAGCACAGCCAGGGAACTTCAGAGAGCGTTTCGTCCTCGCCGGGGAGAGGCAAACACCGACACGTCTGTGTCTTTCTCAACAAGTGCCTTCAAGCCCGGCGGGGGCAGACACCTCAGCGCCCGCGGCCGGCCGGCGAGGTCTCCGCTGTGCGCGGCGGGGGCCCGCAGCCTGGCCTCAGCTGCAGCAACTTAACGCAGCCTTTCCCCGGCGCGGAGCCCGCAGCCCCCCGGCGGCCGGAGCAGGGGCGCGGGGCGGGGCGGGGCGAGCGGAGGGGCGGCCCCCCGGGGCGCGGGGGCGACGCGAGGGCGCACGAGGGGCGCAAGGGCTGGCGCGGCCACCGGGCGCCGCGGGGAGCCGCCCACTTCTCCTGCGCAGGGGCGCCCGGACGGCCGGAGCGTGGATGCGGCGGTCGCCGAGCCGGGGCGGACGCGGAGCGGCCGGGGCAGCGGACGCACGCCGGGAAGGCCGGCTCCGCAGCGGCCGCAGGATGGCTGAGGTAAGCGGTGGCGCGGACGAAGGGCGCGGGGCCCGCCTGACGAGGGCCACCTGCTCGCCGGGCTGTGCGCACGCACCACGGGCGGTCCAAATGCGGTCCCCACCGCCTGTGCCCGAGTCACAGACAGGTGACCCGCGAGCGGCACCCCGTTTTTCGTACACCCCAGGGCCCCCGCTCAAACGCTGTTGGCACACGAACCTTCCTCGGTCTGGCATTTCAAGCCGTGACCTTTGGTCATTCCCGGAGGAGAGTCGAGGAGACGCCTGAGGGGCGTAGAGGGGGCGCCGGTCCCCTGAGGGACAAATACTTGCTTTAAAAAGAGAGAGAGAGAGAGAGAGAAGCGACCAAGACCAAAGCGCAGCAAATAGTCAGCTTAGACGTGTCCAAAGACAACACTTGCAGATAAGCCCCGCTGAAGGCGTGAGGAGATGGTTAGCCGGCGTTCCGCCTGGCTTGTGGCGCGTGGGACAGTGAGGTGTCCTTGTCTGCCAGAGGCGCAGGGACTTGAAGGAGCATGTCGGGATGCCGATGGGGAAGCCAGAGCCAAGGTCCAGTGTCTTTGGGAATGGTCTGCCTGCGGGTGACAGGAAGGGACCCTGGCCAGGCAGTGGTGATGTTCTTTCTGGTGCAGGGACTGTTCACTAGTAACGGGGGGGGGGGGGGAGAGTGTTCCAGCCAGGTGTGCCCCAGAATCCGCTGCTGGGTGCCCGCTGTCCCAGGACGCTGCTTCTCCCAAGGACCCCCTTAACCCCAAGGCCTCCTGACTTTGAATAAGCTCCTGGGGATTTGTCAGCCAGATGTGACAAGATTGGAGAGGCGAGTGAGGGAGATCTGATATCAATCAGTGCATAGCTCGGAGCCAAACTTTCTCAAATGCGGTGTAGAAACATGTTCTTCTCGTTTAAGGCATCTCTTTGTGGCTGTGGGGCTGCCACCGGCCTGAGTTTGACAGTTAAATGGAATGCCAACTAGCAGCCTTAATTGTATGAGTGAAGTTTTGTGTGTTGCAGGGAAAGATCAGACACTCCGGGTTCCGTAATGTCCCCTAGTTTTATAGCTAGGCTCACCGCAGACCTCTGAAGATGAGGGCATTTAAATAGGGCCAGACGCCTGGTCGCAACCAGGCCTCTGCTGTTAACACTTAAGGGGCTTGAAAGAGGTCCCACTGGTGTCCTGGGAATCTCTCTCTCTCTCTCTCTCTCTCTCTCTCTCTCTCTCTCTCTCTCTCTCTCTCTCTCTCTGTGTGTGTGTGTGTGTGTGTGTCTGTCTGTCTGTCTGTCTGTCTCTACATGGAAACACAGAACAGATGTATCAACACTTTTTTGGTTGTAAGCCTAGCTTTTAACGGCTGAGCTATCTCTCCAGCCCGTATCAACACTTTTTTAAAAAATAGATTTTTATTAAAGCAACAAGATTTTAGTATGACAGTATAAGTAAATGGAAAAACAGCGTGTTGGCAAATCTTTTTTGTATGTCCTTTCCTTCCTTCCTTATTATCATCACTATGCTATTAGATTTTTTAGATTGTATGGAATCTTTAATGATTTCCAAGAGATTAAGGTTACAAATTGGTGTTTGTGTGTTAAAACTTCTGTTGAGTAGCAAAGCATACAACTCTCATTTGTCCCTTCCCTAATTCTTAGATACATATGATTATACCTTTATTGAAACTGTATGCACTAAAGTGAAAGTTTGCACATCTTGTAAAAACATTTTGAATGTTACAGTTTGTGCTGGATTTTAGTTTTGCTTTAAAATAAGATGAAGACAACAGCCCCTCTTCTGTGAGGAATTTGGGTAACTGTTCTTTTCAGCATACTTTCAGACACTTAAAAAGAATATGATATGAGTCATTATTTCATTTATTGTCTGGTAAATTAGCAAACTTTAATTTTACAGAAATTGTTACTGTCTCCACTCAGTTACCGGACATACTCTGTTGTAGTTGAATACTCAGACACTGCAATGAGACCTTCACTTGTAGTGTGAGCTCCTTGTGAGGACTCCGGCTGTGTTCAGACAGCTGCATGATTTAATTTGTACGATTATCTCCACCCATGCAGTCTGGTAAGGGTTTTGTGAAGCTCTGTCCGGCAGAGAGAAAATGGCTCCTAGTTTGAGTAATGTGCCCATGAGTATCTCCTAGGCTATGCTCCAATCTGTGTACCTGGGTTGTAATTCACATAAGAAATCTTAACCTACATAAAGCCATTACCTTGGAAATACAAGGCTTATACAGAGAATGATTTGGTTTTTATCACCTTCCCCTTGCAGAAGTTAGACCTGTATTCCAGCCCCATATCCACATTTTGTACCTTGGATCATTAGCTTGGAAAGACCCAGCCCTGTGGTGAGAAATGCCACCTAGGTTTCCCCCATAGAAAAATAATTGTCTGTTCAGCCTGCTCTGGTCATTTCTAAATGCCAAGAAGTAAGTGTAAATGGCGAAACGTTTTAAAAGTTTGGTCTGTTAGTAAAATTAGGCTACAGTATGAGGGGCCAAAAATGTCTTTGAGCTTCTGTACCTGGCTTTGGAAGTTATTCTGGCGGTGGCCATTAAAAGGAATTGCCCTGAAGGTTTGCAAGGTAAATTACTTGCAGGAGTGGTGTTCTTCACCCCAGGGTGAATTTCCTCTCTGCAGATGTCACTTAGAATGGGGTAGTTACTTTTGTCAGAAACAGGCTGGTTAGAAAGGAACTGGAAATACCGAGACTACCCAGATTCTCAGAACCGGGACACCTGACTTTGCTGCCTGAGATCAAGGCTTAGGAAGCCAGTACACCCCTTTTGTACTTTCCCTTATTGTATCTCACTACAGATCTTTCACCTGTTTGTTTATTGTTGGTGACTTTTCTGAGAGATGTTAAAGATAACTAGGTGTTTCACAGAAGGAGTATCCAGGAAGTTTTGGGGTCCTCCTTTCTCTTTAGTTGGTTTCTAGCAGAAAACTCTTTGCTTATCTCATCATCCCTTTGAAGTCCTTTCCCCCTCATTTTGGAGTTTCCAAGATTGCAGTGTGGCTGTGGCACCTGCCATTTTCTACATAGACTCATGTACCCATTTTAGTCAAAAGTGAGTCCAAACAGAAAGCAGCCCTGCTTCTGCAGGATCCAACCTGGGGCCCCCTCAGACATACATAGTTACTGGGGGAAAAAAAAAACTGTCTCAGTTCCTATCCACACAGACTGTTTATTATAAATCAGCCTAACCAATCATAAAAGGGCTCTAGCTTAGCAGGGATGACCATTTCTCTCCACTAATGTGAAGGAAGAGAGTGGTTAGGAAAATAAAATGTGAAGGCTGGATTTGAACAGAAGGAAATGGTTGCCTCAGGTGAACTCTAATTAGGTGTTTAACTTTTCTTTCTATTCATTGTATTACTTCAGTTGTCCCCTCCTGCAGATTGTGTGATCCTTTCATATACTGAAACATGGAAAACTATTTTTTCTTCTTTCCTGGCTTCTAGAAGCATCATCATTTGTTCCATAGTCCTCTCTGACTGTTGAATTATGATGGCTGAGCTCTCATACCTCCAGCTGTAACAATTCATGATACACTGCTGAATTTTAAGTTGGGAATTCAGATGACATAAATGAGATTGAGTTTATCTTTTCAAAAAGTCAGTTTGTAGTTCTCTTTGAGTCCCTAAAACAGTTTTATTTAGACATGGTCACAATTGGCTTTTACATTATCATTAGTAACAAATTTGTGTTAAATACTTACTTGTCTGCCTTAACTAAAAATGTAAAGTGTTTTTTTGTTTTTGTTTTTGTTTTGTTTTATTCCCCACTTTCCAAGGCTGATTCTGTGTTACATACCACCGATGTCTTTTTTAGCTTTCATTATCAAAGGTTTGTGAAGATTCTTTCTGAATTTTTCTGAGTTCTACATGTGGATTATAAAGGGAAAAAGAATATGCCTGTATCATTTGTATTTGTATGTATTTTAAAGCTTCTAAAACATACAGTTTGATTTCTAAGATGTTGGTGTATTCTACTATTTTTACATTTTCAAAACTAATAATTTTAAGAAAAAAGGATGCAGATGTTAAATTGTTTTGGCATAGGACTTAGGCTTTGATTTACAAACATCAAAAGAACAAGTATTTTTCCCATTATCCTCTTTGAACTAAGCACCAAGAGAACATTACAAAGGTGTCATGTGTACTTTCTGCTCACAGGTAGACTTAGCCCAGCATCCATCCCCTGAAGGGGCTCCAGCTCCCTGAGCCCTCTCTGCAGGCTATTTCCATGCCTTCCTTGCCTCTGGCTTCTCTCTTCATGCCTAACTTTCAGAGAGGCCACATTCTGTCAGTTCTCCATCGTACCATTTTTACATTGCAAATACTGACTACTTCTGAGGTTCCCCAGGCCCTCTCTCTGAATAGTGATGTTGGTAAACAGTGTCTCCCATTGTTCAGAACCCTAATGGTTCCATAAACCCAACAGAGACACCTTGACTCTCTTTCTTGTCATCCCACCTCTCAACCCCACCTAAACTGCTTTTCAAGATTGGCTTTCACTGGCCAAACAGAAACCTGTGTTTTGTGCCCAGGCTTCCTGAACCCAGCATGCAGACCAAGGATTTTGCTTGCACACAGAGAACAAGTTTGCTTTTCGTTAGAGGAACACTCCTGTGGCCTCTCTGTACAGCATTATTCTGCATCTTATGACTCCTGAAAATTGAAATTTTGGAGGGAATAGGCATCTTGACATAGCTTACTTTTTGACTTTTTATTATAGAAAATTTTAAATTAACTGAATTATAATAGTGTAATGAAATTTGTTTATATGTGGTTAGAACTTCAACAGTTAACCATCTTTATCTATATTCCCTGTCCCCTACCACTAGAAACCCCATGTTAATTTGAAGGAAATTATAGCTGTCATATAATTTCATTAAAAAATATTGATATGTAGCTGCAAAATATATATGCAACCACTTTAGAAAAACAAAACCAATATGCTATAAAACATCTTAAAACAATTTGGGGGTGTGACTCAATGGCAGAGCATATACTTAAGAGTGTGCAGGGCCTTAGGTTCAAGCCTCAACCCCTTAATGCCATTAAGTTTCCAGGCAATGTTCAAATTTCCTAGATTGTCTTATAAACTTTATATTACCATTGGTTTGTTCCAATTAGAATCTAGATGTATACACCATTTGTCACTGAATTTCTAGGTTTATAGTCTTTTTTTTTTTTAAACCTTGCCATTATCTGTTGAAAATGCCAAGTCAACCATCTTCAGAATGCTAGTGTGAGTCCTGACAATTAGTTTCTTGTGAAGCCATTTAAATAGCCTTCTGTCTCCCATCTTCCTAACTCGGCATTGGTGAAGAATGTTGATCAGTTACAGGTTTGGATGTTCTGACAAGAGTACCAAATGTGCAGTAGGATGTATTTTCTATTCAGGGCCCAATGGGGCTGATTGTTGCTTTTTTTTTTTTTTTTTAAATTAGGAACAGTGAAATAGGACTCACATTTTTAAGACAACTTGTCTCATCAATGGTTTTGTTTACCTGAAACACAAGTTATATGGGAAAGAACAGCTATTACATTCTTTCTCTTTGTTTACTGCTTTTCAGAACAATTTGTTGGTTTCCTGGTATTCTCTAAAGGTGATCAGTGATGTTGCATTTGTTTTGGGTATCTGTCAAAGCCTTGGGTTTTCAACTGTGAATGAAGCAACCTAACTTTTGAATAACCATATTTGCTGCTTTTTTAAAAGTAACTTATTTCATTTTATTTTATGTACATTTGGTGTTTTGTTGTGTGATGGTGTCAGGTCCCCTGAAACTGGAGATAGTGACAGCTCTGAGCTGCCATGTGGGTGTTGGGATTTGAACCCAGGTCCTCTAGAAGAGCAGTCAGTCTATCACTGCCATTTTTGACTATCCCTAGTTGTATGACTTTTCCCAGAAAAGCTATGTGCCCCTGCTGGTAGTAGATCCTGGTAGTGACCTATATTTGCATTACAGGAGGCTGTTTGTGGTTCCAACTACTTGGCCAAACCTTATAAAACTTGTAGGTAAATTTTTGTCATTTTGTAAAACTTATCTGTGTAAGGTGATGGCATGATGTGTTGGGAAGACAAGTGCCTGGTCTGTGTGCTTGTCAGATGGGCTTCTGCTCAGTGCTGCCGGCCAGGTAATCTGCCTCACACAAGAAACCCTTGCTGCCTCCCTTCCCTTTTCCTCCCAGTTGTCCTAATTGCCCATCTGACAAATGACAATAGTATTTTCAGAATATGAGAAAATTAATGGAGAGCTTTAAAAAAAATGAAAAGAAGTTAGTGAAAATGAGGGGAAACTAGGAATCAAAAAACAGTAAGAACCAAAGAGGCTGCTGGCTCCAAAGAGAGGACAGCTCCCAGCTTTGAATAGTTTGGTTTTCTGAACCAGGAGAGCCAGCCCTGCAGCCCCAGAGGGAGGAGAATGACAATTTCACTGAAGGTGGAAAGAAATAGTATCCTCCCTTTCACACAACTGAGGGAGTCCTCTGTGCTTTACAATACATTCTAATCAGCAGTTTTTTATGTACACTGAAAATTTCCAGCACTCAAACAAACTAATAGTTACCTATAGTCATTGTTTAAAAATAAAAGCTGGAACAGCTAGAAGTCTTTCTGTCCTAAAGCTTAGGTGAGTTGTGGTTTGGCAGCCTGGGCCCTTTGATTTCAAGTTGAGAACTTAATGATTTTTCACACTAGGGATCTGGCAGAGCCTTGGAATCCCACCGTTAAGATAGGGCCACAGACTCCAAACTTAGTCTTAGCCACCTCTTCTACTGAGCCATTTTCTAGGTGGATTTTTGTATGTTTTTGTTTTGTGGTTCTTTCAATAGTCAATGGGAAAATGAGTGTGTACGTGTGCAACCTAGGAAATGCATTTGGCTACCAGCAAAAAGCACCAACATACTAGATAACATTCTTTATTCTCAGCCATCCTTGCTATATGCCTCCCATGTATGAGGAGCTTCCTGTAATGTGCCACATTCTACTGTCTGCCATGAGCCGGTGTTCAGTCATTTGTCCATCAGTGAGGATGCAAAATTAAAATTCCCTTTCTTCTTATTTTCAGTAGTAGAAGTTGAGTCTAAGGTCCCTCATGCTCAGCAAGCACTCTACCACTGAGCCATGGCCGCTGCCTTCTGTTTAGTTTTCAGTTTGAGACAGGACTTCACCCAGTTGTCCAGGCTGGCCTCGTTTGCTTTGAAGCACAGGCAAGCCTTGAATCAGTAATCCTTTTTACTTTTGCTTTAGTCTCATGTGTAACTGAGATTATGGGCCTTCATCATCAAGCCTAGCTAAAATTCTTTTACTCAGGCTTATCAGGGAAAAAAAAAAAAAAAAAGATATCATGGACAGCAAGATGGCTCAGTGGGTAAAGGTACTTGCCACAAAGTACAGCCCATGTGGTGGAGGGGAGAGCAGACTCCCACACATGGTCCTCTGTACACAGGTCTACATGTACGCTGTGGCATGTGGGCCTGTGTACAGTAAAATAAATAAATAAAATTTAGAGGAAACTAGATGGATGTCTGTAATCATTGGGCAAGGTCAAAACTTCCCTTTATCCATTCAGCCATTCACCCTTCTCTCAGTTCAGTTAGGGGAATTTACCGAGCATGAGACTTTGTCTCTAGTCGATGGGTATCGTAACTGTCTTCTTCTGAAGTGATGAACTGTGGGGAATCTTTTTAGGAACATTATCTTCTATCATGTTTTGATAGTGGTATCTATGCTGAGTCAAACCACCAGAGCCAGAGGACCCAAGAACTTACTTGTGGACACGGTGGCAGGAAGGGTGGTCTGATTGTAGCTCTCATCTGTGTATCCACTAATATGGCTAACTGATCTCTGAGGATGGCAGGAGTGCATAGCAGCCTATGTCATAGTCACGCGAGCTCGGTGGGGTGAAGGGAAAGAGTGCAGCTGTATAGCCAGAGGTCTCTCTATAATGAGCAGACCACACTCATTTTGTATTGTTTCCAGGAGGCTCACTGTCAGAACAAAATTCAAACTCTCGGTGTGCCCCACAGGGCCCTATACAGAATAGCCTCTGACACCTCTCTGCCTTATTTCCTACAATTTAACTTCACTCTTCAGCTCTGCTGGTCTCCTATCTCTTCCCTAAACTCACCAGTGTCCCTTACATCTTACAGCCTTCGCAGTTGCTGAGCTTTCTAAAAACACTTCTCCATCCTTCCCATCCCTTGGAATGGGATGTGCATCTTCCCCAGAGGGCCTCGATGACGGTCCTATCCAAAGCGCACTTCTTCCTATCTGTACTATGCAAGCCAGCAGATAAATGATTAGCACAGAGTTCTGCTCAGCTTTCTTAACACCCTCCTTATTCTGAAATTCTTGTTTTGGTTTGGTTTGGTTTTCAAGACAGGGTTTCTCTGTATTGCTTTGGAACCTGTCCTAGAATTCGCTCTATAGACCAGGCTGACCTGGGACTCAGAGAGATCTGCCTGGCTCTGCCTCTGCCTGCGTTCCAAGTGCTGGTATTAAAGGTATGTGTCACCAATGCCTGGCCCTTACTCTGAAATTCTTACTAATCTTTTCATTTTCTACCTCTTCTAGATTTTCAGCCCCTTGAAGATATGGGTATCAGCAGTCTTGTTCTACACAATACCATTGACAGTCTAGATTCTAGACTCTAAAATGATGTCTCATTCAAATTCCAGAAATACTGAATGAAGTTTCTTTAACTTCTTGATCTGGCAGATAGCATAATAATGCCCAACTCTAAAGGTTGTAGAGATTAATTGCTTCTGTAGTCAGCACCAAATACTGATATTTAAGACAGAATATTCCTTGAATATACAGATTTTAGATCACCTGGATAGCCTGTAAATTCTTCAGCTTCTTGGTATATAAAATAGGATGGTTGTGAAAAGAAAATGCAGTTAACATGTGGATGTTGTTTGGTGTGTTGTCTCACACAACATAAATGTTTAATAAAGCTAACTAGCTGTGTGATCTTGAATAAGTTACAAATTGTCCATAAATTTAAGTGTTCTAAAATATTCCTCTCCTCACAGAAAGATAGTAAGGATTAAATGAAATTATCTATTAAACAGGAGCCTCACCATGTCAAAAGCAATGGATGATCTCAACACTGGACTTAGCACTGCCCCATAGAACTCTGTAATGATGGAAATACTTTCATCATTGTCCATTGTCATCCATTGCGATAGTACTGGCCACAGGTAGACTCCTGAGCACTTAAGTATGACTGGTGACCAAGCAGCTGAATTTAAATGCTATTCTATTTAATTAGGTCACAATAGTCACATGCAGCTAGTGTACTAGACAGTGCAAGCTAAATACCTTGAGCCAACAAAGTTACCCAGCTAGATACAGTGCAAATTTTGCCTCTGTCAGATCACTGACCTCCAAAGGGTCAGTGTGACAAATAAGGGATCCTAAAGCTCTCATACTTACCCTTTCCAAGACTATGAGAAACATGATATTAATACATATATTCTAGAGATGACAGTAACTTTGAAAGTTTTTTATTACTGGGGTCAATTCAAATCCCATCACAGGCCTCTACTGTCCTGGACATCTGCCTCTACCCCACTGTGTGCATTGGATGGGTACTCAGCCCCTCAGCAAAAGGCCTGTGGAAGCATCTCCCCAAGCTAAAGGTAAAACAGGAGATTAAATGGGTCCACCAAGGTACCTAAAATCCTGGCTATACATTTCTATCCCAAGACAGCAAATGGCCAGATGTGCTACACATCAGCTGTGATTGAGTGAGCAAATGTTAGTTATAAAATAGCAAGCCAGAATTTTGTAGCAAATCAAAGTGACTAATAACAATTCTGGAAATTGATTAAGATGATTAAGATAATCATGCCTTGTCAGTTTGGATTGCTGGAAACATCTGCCTTATGTTTCTGGAGAATGGAAGTATTATGGACTTTAAGGGAAGCATGTAAATTTCACGTTTTCCATTTACTTGAGAACTTTTGTCTTATTAGAATTTTTTTAGTTTGATTTCATTTTAGAATTTTTAATTTTTCTTTAGCTAAGGATGCTATAATTTGACATTGTGGAATTCTGAGAGTGTGGGAAAATTCAATGATCTTTACATTAGAAGTTTTCTTCAATGTTCTAATTAGGTTCTTCTAGTTTATATGTAATTCCTCTGACATTGGTTTCCATAGATACTTAACAAGCTTTATTAAGCCAAGCCTTACTCAAATAACTTCATGTGCAACCACATGAATGTTTCTTATAAATCAACATTATATATGGGAATTATAGATACAATTGTTTAAAGTTATGACTAATACCTAGACTAGCCACAAAGATCTATGCACCTAAAATGTCAGTAGTCCCAAGCTGGGGAATATGAGTGAGGTGATGAGAGGTGGAGGAAATAAATAAGCTCCAGTCTTAGGCTGAGAAGTATGCTGGGAATTGCTCTTTGTGGTTTCATTCTCCCTCGTGTGAGACAGAATCACACAGTATTTCCAGGGACTTTTTGTGAGCCTCGGTCTCATGAGGAAAGTCTTTAGGGATTGGAACAAGCATGCACTCAAGGGCATCTCTTTCTCTTAAAACAGGTTTGGTCTTCAAAATAAATGTAAGTTTACTTTTAGATTTCCATAACCACTTTTTCTGAGACAGGTTTTCTCTGTGTAGCCTTAGTCTGAACTCACTTGTGTACTCCAGCCAGGCTTCAGACTCATGGAGATCTGTCTGCTCTTCCTACTGAGTTCTGGGATTAAGGGTGTGTGCCACCATGCCTAGCCATAACTTTTCTAAAAGGGTAAATGACATCTCCATGAATGTAGGTTAAAAAAAAAAAAAGTTCTTCCTTTTAAAATATTTTAAACAATATTTATTAAATCCAGATTGTGAATCACTTCAGCATTATATAACTTAGTGCTCTGTTAGCATTTAGCTATAAACAGATGATTAGTTTGTTTGTAAGTCACTGTTCATAGGGTTGCAGCCAAGTTTGAGATGCTGGACAACAAAGCAGATGTGCCCCAAACCAAACCTAGCTAATGGTGAATTTGTAAATTCTTGTTTCGAGGCTATGCAATGTAAATTAAATCATCATTTACTTTTATCCTTGAGTTTTCCTTCGGGCCTACTAATCTTGAGTAAGGCATAGCTGTATATATGCACATGTCAATGGGTGTAATGTATTTGAATGTGCACACACAAGCAGAAACTTTTAAAGGGTGAAATAATTTATAGCATTAGAATGTTTTATTAAGAAGAATGGATCTGTAACTGCATAAGGTTCTTTGTATGACTTTGCTGAAATTAAAAACAAAAAATTCAAACTCTGTTTCCCATTTGGGGCTAGTCTCTGGAGCGGATTAGGTGGTGCTGTTGCTGTTTTTGGCACCCCTCTGCTGTGAGCAGCTCTTCTTTCACCTGAAAACTCCTGGTTGCTCTGCTCAGTGTTCATCCTAGTCAAAGGAACAGTGGGAGGCAGCCAAATCATGGAAAAGTTCATCCACACTGAAGTAGGGCCACCAGTTTTTAAATAACATTTGGTTGTGGTGTGCTTCACATACCACAAATCCTTATGAGGTATAAGTTCACTGGCTTTTAGTATATTCCTTCACAGAGCTGTGTGGTCATCACCACCATCTAATTTTAGGATATTTTATCAGCTTTAAACAACAACAACAACAAAAACCTGGCTCAAAATCTGAAACTTCTGTACTTCAAAAGGTGCCACTAAAAAAGAGAAAAGATGGGAGAACACACTTGAAATAATATATCTGGTAACAGACCTCAACCTGGAAATAAAAGAACTCATAGAGCATAATACCAAAAAGACAACCCAATTAAAAAATAGTCAGAGGGTCTCACCAGATATGTGTTGAAAGATACACACATAGTCAGTAGACACAGAAAGGATGCTAAACCCAAACCATCAGACATCAGGGAAACCACAAATGAGATGTCACTCACGTCCACAAGAATCACCAGGATTACATACATACATACATACATACATACATACATACATACATTCATTCATTCAGGTGTCATGACATGGGCCTGTAATCCCAGCATTTAGCATATGGAGGCTGGAGGGTCAGGAATTCAAGGTCATCCTTGGCTATATAGTAAATTTGAGACCAGTCTGGCTGCAAAAGACCCTGTCTTGAAACAATAACAAAACAATAGCAACTGTTGGTAAAACCCTCATATGTTACTGTGGGAATGTGAAACAATCCAACTGCTTCCAAAAACAACTTGATAGTTCCTCAACAAGTTAAGCAGAGTTACTACCTATATTGATAAGATTGTGCTGAATTCTACAAAATAAAGCAAATCATGCTTTTAAAAATTTTTCCTTGTGCAAATAAAAGTTTATACTACAATATAGTCTGTTAAATGTGAAATACCAGTTGTTTTTAAAGTGTGTATACCTTAATTGAAACATAGTTTATTGTTTTAAAAATACAGATAACTCTGAGGTGTTGGGAAAATGCTAATAGGCAACAGAGGATTGTCACAAATTTTTTGTTTGTGAAAGGTGCTGTATTTGCAAGCTCAGTAAATGAACACACGACAAAGCAAGGTATTCCTTTGTATAACCCAAAGAACACTCTACCACTTCCCCCACACTCTCTTCTCATCCTTACTCCATTCCCCATAGTCACTAATCTATGTTATGCCTCTAGGAATTGGCCTCCTCCTAACTTTTTATATAAATAGAACGTACCACTATGTGACTATTTGTGCCTGATTTCACCCATTTGTAGCAGATATTCATTCTCCGTCCCTTTGTGAGAACACAAATACACCATTGTATAGGTAGACCGCATCCTGCTTATTCATCTGTGGTGGCTATTGGGATTGTTTCCACTTGTACTGTTGTGGATAATGCTATGAATAATCACGTAGATGGTTTTGGGATGGACATGTTTTTTTACTCTCTTGGCTGTATTCCTAGGAGTAGAATTTCTTGGTCATGTTCTATGTTTGACTTTTAAGGAAGGTGCCAGACTGTTCCAAAATAGCTAGCTAGCTGTGTCTTTTACAGTACTACAAGCAGCTGGGGTTTTTTGTTTTTTACTTCTTTTGTTTTGTTTTGGTTGGTTGGTTGGTTTTGTTTTGTTTTTAGGGAGGCTGGTTACACACTCCTTGAAGTGAATTTCCCAAATCCTTGGCCAGATTCTCCCTTTTTTGTCCTCTATGCTGTGCCTTACAGCCCTTTGACTGGAAGACTTTATCATCCCTTCTCTGAACATAACGTTTTCCCCAGTTTCAAAGCTTTCTTGAACCATACAAATTTTCACCCAGAAGCATATGTTATTGCCACCCCCCCCCCCAAAAAAAAAGGAAGAAAAAGAAAAACCACCATCACCACTACCACCAATAAGAACAACAACCCATCTGAGTTTAACCTCACTGACTGAGCTCCTTTAGGGGTTTTGTTGAGAAACCATGACAAGATGAGTTGGTAGTGTTTGCCTTGCAAGCATGAGGACTGAGTTCAGAGCTACAGCATCCTGTAAGCCAGTGGGGTGGGGATGGAGACAGAAGACTCTCTAGAGCTCACTGCTCAGCCAGTCTGCATGAATTGGTGAGCTTCTGGTTTGCTATGAGGCCCTGACTCAACAAGGTAGAGATTAACTGAGAAAGATGCCTGGACCTGGTATTGACCTCTGGGCTACACATGCACACATATTTGGACCCACACATGCATGCATACACAAATGTACAACACAAGACCACATGTACAAATACAAAAATACTAAGACTTTGTTGGACAAAGCCCATCACTTTAATTTTGTACACAGCGTATGTACATGCGCGCACACACATACAAGACATGCTCCATAGCATACAGTTGAAGCCTCAGTGCAGGGCTTGCCCAACCTAAATCTGTCTCTTGATAGTCACGTAGAATAATCAGCCATTACATGTCCTCAAATCTATGTAATGTTTTCAGCCTCTACCAGATCTTACGGGTCTCTGAGAGCAACAGATTCCATACCCAGATTACTCTTGCTTCAGATTATTATTTTTCTTGTTCTAAACTGCTCTTGATACATATAGCTGCTCTGATCAACTTAGAAATTTGGTGAAATTCAACTGTTATTTTTCTGTGACCTTCATAACAACAAGGCTTCAAACCATAATCTTCTCTCAGAAGTCCTTATAGATTCTCCCTATTTTTGTATGCAAATTACCTATATTTATGTTCATGGCCTCCCAGTGTTGGGCTCACTGCTCCTCTTTCCTAAGATATAATATGCACCTTTGGTCTGGCACAAGGCACACGTTGCTGAGTGAATCTTATGAATGAGGGAATTTTGTTTAATAAATGCAACATATTCTGTACATAGCTCTTATATATCATATGCATATATGTGTTCTCTCTTGTAGGCTATTGGCTGTACTCTGAACTGCAGTTGCCAGAGTTTCAAACCTGGGAAAATAAACCACCGACAGTGTGAACAGTGCAGGCATGGATGGGTGGCTCATGGTAACTTTATTTCTCCTCTCTCGTCCTGTAGTGACCTTTCTTAATAACTTAAATTTATAAAGGAACTGATTTCATGCCAAAGGGGACAGCTGACTCCTAAGCTAAATAGTAAGTTTCTAGTATGTTCCAGGTAACAGGCTACATAAATTATCGATTCACATTTTAACTTTTATACTATCTTACTAGCTCTGATCTAGATATGTCAAAACTGATATTCCAATGCTGTTATATGGCAGTGATAGATATGTTCCATGGGAATAATTAGCCCCTAATATTTTTGGCTGAAATATGTCCTGATATAAGTATATCCTTTGTTCATGATTTAGATGAAATTTATAACTGGCCATCCTGCTTATGCATTCTCTGAATCTGACAGTCATGAGCCGCTTGTAACTACTGAATGCTAGGAATGTGGCAAGGGCTACTGGAGGTGGCATTACTAACTTTGTTTAACTTTGATTGATTACATGTAAATAGCCCCCAGCGGCTGGTAACTCTTATGTGAGCAGACTGGATTAAGTAGCTTAATTCCTAAAGCCCTCTTCCCACGCAGCAGATCAGGACCTGAACCCAGTATCCTTGATCCCAGTCCATCTTCACCTCCACACTCCGATTCCTAAGTATCCATTCTCTCAGTTCTGTTCTTGCTGATTTTGTGTCCCCGTTTGTGACGATTTTCCTCCTCAGGAATGTCATAAGAAGGGAGAAAAATCCTGAACCTGTTGTTTTTATTTAAGAAGTTTCTGTGAAGAACATGAATCCCAGTAGCTTTTAAGGAGATTATTTATTATGAGTTCTTTTTTTTTTTTTTTTTTTTTTTTTTTTTTTCCTGTTGGGGCAGACAACTAGGAGGAGCCCCAGATGACTTTCTGTGTAATGTTTCTCCTAAAATTTGAGCTTTTCCAAATGTCTTGCACTTGATTTTCAGCTCTAAGTAAGCTGAGGATTCCCCCGGTGTATCCAACAAGCCAAGTGGAAATTGTTCAGTCCAATGTAGTATTCGATATTAGCAGCCTCATGCTCTATGGGACCCAGGCCATCCCTGTGCGCCTGAAAATCCTACTGGACCGGCTCTTCAGTGTGCTGAAGCAAGATGAGGTTCTGCAGATCCTCCATGCCTTGGACTGGACCCTTCAGGATTATATTCGTGGATATGTGTTACAGGTACATTGACCTTGCTTCTGTTTTTCTAGAGTGCCCATGTAACTGGTGTAACCCAGTGCCCATCAGTCAATGGTAGCTGTCCTTCCCTCTGAACTTTTTCCTAATAACTTAAGCCCCTGATTCATATCCTGTGAGGATTCCTATCCTTTCCACGAGATCTCTGTGAAACTCCAGGCTATGGGATTGTGTATCACTAAGCTAACTCCCACAGAAAACCATTTGGTTCATTTTTGGAGCTGCCTCTATTACATGTATCATGCCCAAACTACCCTCGGACTGGAGATGTTCTGTGTGTCAGGTTTTACTGAGAACTGGAGGTGAGAGAGGACTCTCATGTGCAGAGCTACACAGCCAGCATCTCACACACTGAAGTTCCTTTGCTGTTCTGGAAAGGCTCTCCCACTCTGTTGCTGAGTGTCCTTCCTCAGCCCCATATGTGATATGGTTGCAATCATAACCTAGCCCATTCGTTCTCTGTCTGTCACCTTCCTCTTACTCCTTTTATCAACTCTTCATCCCCCACTTTCTCTTTTTTCTTAGCACCACCCAAATTCTCTTTTAGATTCCTCTCATATTCTCTTCTTTTCTCTAATGTTTAGGCATCTAGTCCTTTTCTCCTTTCAGAGTAATTTATCCTCTTTTCCTAGGTCATGTCATGGGTATAAGGTTCATGTTCCATCTTCAAAGGCAATCAAAGTGTTTTATGAGCAAATAACATTTCCTGAAATACCAGAGCATTGTTTCTTGCCACTACACCAGAACTATCAGCAAACTTTGGTTAAAATTATTTTTTCAGTGAAATGGGAGGTACATGCATTTTTAAGTCTAATATTAAATACAGTTTTAGGTAGAGTATATCATTAAAATAAGTACTGATGGTACCCCTTTATTAATGGACATGCTCTTCTAGTACTTTCTCCTTTTTCATTCTTTTTATTTTTAGCCCTAGTTGGCCTAGAATTCTCTGTGTAGACCACACTGGCCTTGAATTTACAGAGATCCACCTGCCTCTGCCTCTTGAGTACTGGGATTAGACATGTGCACCATACCCATTTACCCTCGTTTTCTAATCAAAACTCCAAAAGGCTCTGAGTGCTTTATGCTCTCACTGAAAGTTATTCCACAGTAATGAGCAGACCCAGAAATGAGCACATTGATTCCCAGTTCTAAAGCTTATAATCTTTCCCTGGAATCCTGTGGCACACCTCTGGTGCAGGGCCCTCCACTGACTGGAAATGGCCATATGAAGAGTAGCATTATGGTCTTACATTACGACATAGATCAATATTTAATGATCCTAATAATCTTGCTTTCTAGTGTTAGGATTAAAAATATGGAATCAATTACCTTGAACCTCTGGTGTATGAAATATTTATGATGTTACATTCCTCCTCATCTTCAAAACTCTCACATGCACTGTGAAAAATCTCAGTAGGCCATCAAATACGTGTTCTGTGATAAAATATTTATTGTAGTTTTGGGAAAAGTTAGGCCTTGCTAGAGTTTGAAAGATCTCCAACACTCCAGCATAATTACAGCTCTGCTTTATGAACATGGGCAGTAGATCAATACATTCTCATTTGGTTTTTGATGGTAGGTGTTTAGGAGATTATTAAGTTTGCAGCAAATGAATACTTGGTATATATCCAGACTTCACTGCCCCATTTGTACAACCTTTCCATGAAGACTCTACTGTTGTTCAGATGATACATGTTTTTATTTTAGTGAGGAAAGTCATTGTGCCTCAGCTATGACAAAAGTCATGTATGACAACTGACTGCTTTGAAATAAGATAGAAAATGATTTCCAAACTTCCCTGACTTGGGTTTGAGTAATACACCTTTATTTCACTTGTCTAGGCTAATGGTAAGGTCACTGTTTACATTTGTGTAGTCTCTGGCCTAGGAAAGTGAGGTGGGCAGGGACTGAGCTCTTCGAGTCCTGAGTTGATCCACAGGAAACGTTTTTCTGGCAGGCACAAAAACACCCTGTTGTAGTCTGGCAGAGGCTGCTTCAGATGGCAGCTCCGTGGGGGACAGAAGGAGCAACAGTGACATGGACATTCTTTTCCATTCTGGTTTGTATTTAGGATGCCTCAGGGAAGGTGCTGGACCACTGGAGCATCATGACCAGTGAGGAGGAAGTGGTCACCTTGCAGCAGTTCCTTCGGTTTGGAGAGACCAAGTCCATAGTTGAGCTCATGGCAATCCAGGAGAAAGAAGAGCAGTCTATTGTCATACCACCCTCCACAGCCAACGTAGACATCAGGGCTTTCATTGAGAGCTGCAACCATAGGAGTGCTAGTCTCCCCACTCCAGTGGACAAAGGGAACCCCAGCAGCATGCACCCCTTTGAGAACCTCATAAGCAATATGACTTTCATGTTGCCTTTCCAGTTCTTCAACCCTCTGCCCCCTGCTCTGATAGGGTCACTGCCTGAGCAGTACATGCTGGAGCAGGGTCATGACCAAAGTCAGGACCCCAAACAGGAGCTGCATGGGCCCTTCCCTGACAGCAGCTTCTTAACGTCCACACCATTTCAGGTTGAAAAAGAACAGTGTCTAAAGTGTCCAGATGTTGCTGCCCCAAAAGAAGACAGTGCACACTTAAGTGACTCCAGTTCACACAGCATCGCTACTAAGCTCGAAAGGACACAGCTGTCCCCTGAGGTCAGAGTAAAGCCTGAGAGGAACAGCATTAGTGCTAAGAAAGGCCGGGTGTTCTGCACCGCATGTGAGAAGACATTCTATGACAAAGGCACTTTGAAGATCCACTACAATGCCGTCCACCTGAAGATCAAGCACAAGTGCACCATTGAAGGGTGTAACATGGTGTTCAGTTCCTTGAGGAGCCGGAACCGACACAGCGCCAACCCCAACCCTCGCCTGCACATGCCCATGAACAGAAATAACCGGGACAAAGATCTCAGGAACAGCCTGAACCTGGCTAGCTCTGAGACATACAAGCGCCCAAATTTCACAGTGATGTCTCCAGACTGTGGGCCTCTCCCAGGCTACACCAGTTCAGTGGAAGACTCCAAAGGTCAGCCAGCTTTCTCCAGCATTGGGCAGAATGGCGTGCTTTTCCCTAACTTACGAACTGTCCAGCCAGTCCTTCCTTTCTACCACAGTCCAGCTACTCCTGCTGAGCTGGCAAACACACCTGGTGTGCTGCCTTCTCTCCCTCTGTTGTCCTCCTCAATCCCAGAACAGCTGGTTTCCACAGATATGCCATTCGATGCTCTTCCCAAGAAGAAATCCCGGAAGTCCAGTATGCCTATCAAAATAGAGAAGGAGGCTGTGGAAATTGCTGATGAGAAGAGGCACAGCCTCAGCTCAGATGATGACATGCCCCTGCAGGTAGTCAGTGAAGATGAGCCAGAGGATAGCAGTCCTCAGTCAGACCGAGTACCTGAGGAACAGCACACACAGTTGAGCCTAGAGAAGTCTTTCCCACAAGGAGAAAGACCCTGCCATCTGGAATCTGTGATTGAGTCCCATGGAGCTATCAGCAGAACCCTTGAGCAAACCACACACACACACAGGGAGGCTGAGCAGAAGTTGGCATTGACGTCAGTAATGCCAAGAGAGGTGGAGGATGGTGGCCATGAGCGCCATTTCACACCTGGATTGGGGCCCCAAATCCCTTTTCCTGACTACATGGATTTGCAGCAGCGCCTGCTGGCTGGGGGACTTTTCAGTGCTTTGTCCAGCAGAGGGATGGCTTTTCCTTTTCTGGAAGAGT
Organism: Phodopus roborovskii; assembly: GCF_943737965.1. Taxonomy (NCBI): domain Eukaryota; kingdom Metazoa; phylum Chordata; class Mammalia; order Rodentia; family Cricetidae; genus Phodopus; species Phodopus roborovskii. The sequence continues at coordinate 7,659,413 of NW_026126625.1, read as the reverse complement.
CTAAAGAGCTGGAACACTTGGGTGAGCATGCACTGGTGAGGCAAAAGGAGGAAAATCGCTTTCAGTGTGACATCTGCAAGAAGACCTTTAAAAATGCCTGCAGTATGAAGACGCATCATAAGAATACCCATGCCAAAGAGACACACACGTGCACAGTGGAAGGATGCGGTGCTGCCTTCCCATCCCGTAGGAGCAGAGATAGGTAAGGTGTCTCTCAGCAACTGACTCTTTTAAGACAGCAGTTCAAATCTTAGCAGGCATCAGATTCGCCTGAAAGGCCAGGAAGACAGGCTTTTGGGCCCTAACCCTAAAGTTCGCTGCTGTAGGTCAGGGGTGAAACCTAGAAAGTGGATGTGGGAAATTCATGAATTTTCAGTTTTAAATCTTTCAAAGCATTCAGCCACAAAACTTGACCTGGAAAGACATGATGATGATATTTTTTTTTTTTTTTTTTTTTTTTTTTGGTAGATTCCTACTATTACCTTCTTGAAGGGTTTATGTGGGTCTGGTATTACTGAATTACTAGTGACTATATTTGTATTAATATTGCAGCACATGTATCATTCCACCTTTGTAAAGGCTGAGAGATCCCAAATTGAGAAACACATCTGCCCCCAGATGTGTGGGATAAAGAATGGTGAGCTGGTTTTGTCAGTGAAGTGTGTAAAATATATGGCTTTTAAAAGTGTCCAGTTTTTCTCAAAACTAGCCTGATTTTCATTACATATAATGAAGTCCTATTCTCTGGCTTCTAGTCATCCTGCAACATTTGCAGAAGGAATAACTGCTTGATTAGAGGCTTTTTAAGATGTTAACTTATCAGAGAATAAAGGTGGCTGGCAGCTCCTTTCAGGGGCTACTACATACATTTGAAAGTTGCTGGGTTTTCATATAACACACAGACTTGTCTCACAGGGCTTATCTCTCTGGAGTACATGACTGTGCCTGTGTTTGTGTGTGCACTTGGGACACTAATCATGGTTTAGGTCACTCTCCTCCCAGCCTCTGAAAGGACGAGCCAACACAGCCAAAGTGAGCTAAGAAATTTAATGAGAAGGTCAGCTGTCTGATGAAATGCAATGTGATAAATGGCTCAGAGGATGTGAAAACTACATTGTTCAAACAAGCTTGACTTGAAGCAGGTTAGCACCACCACTAACTTAGTCCAAATTGTAACACCTAATTTGTTAAGAGGGTGAAAATGTAAAGACTCCCACACACATTCCTGGCTAGGGCTCATAAGAACACTCTCATTGTCTTTAATAAAGAGAAGGAAGCACAGGAGATATTAGTTAAAATTCCTGCCTTCTGTTGCTAGGATGTTTAAACCAAACCACTAGGGTATCCCTAATTAATGAACCAGTCCTTCTCCTTCACCCTCCAAGAAGAGGAGGGTTTACTTATGAATAACCCGTTGTTGTAAAAAGAGGTAGTCATATCAGTTAGATTATCTTTGCTGTTTATGAGACTGGTGCAGTCTTACAGGAGCTACTAAATTATAACAATACTAGATTGACAGTTCTTTTCATATGATGCTTAATTTCTATATAGCCAATGTTTTCTTATGTTATGAACTATATGTATATAGAAGTCTCAACTATAATAGGATTCCATCTTGTATTCTAAATGTTTTAACACTATTTCACATTTGATTCCAGTGGTCTAGATCTTTGAACATTTATCTAAAAAACAAACAAACAAAAAACCAAAAAAAACTATAGTTTTAGAAACACCATTTTAAGTAGGACTTTGTGGCCTTGTCCAGGCCCAGGCTCATCACTTCAGCTAAATCAAAGTTGAGAACTGCATTAGGTTGTTTGTTAAAGCAACCAACTTACCCTCTTTGAGCCACAGCAGCCTCCTGTCAGCAGCAGCTCCTGGGATGAGAGACAGACAGACAGAGAGAGGCAGAGAGGGAGAGAGAGAGAGAATGAATCTTAAATGCTTATTTAATCAGCCAGTCTTCTGTGTTAGGTACTGGGAATTGCAATCTTTGCTCACAAAAGCTGTCAGTCTAGTGGGAAAAACAGACAGTGAAAAGGAATTACAGATGATCTTAAGACTGCTGCATTGAAATGAAGGCTATAATGACACACACATACTAGGAGACTTAACTAGACTCCTTGATCTGTTAACAAAGGCCCCTGAATGAAGGGGTATGACCAAGCCGGCAAGTATTAAACATATTAGTCCCATACATTAGTCCCTGCAAGGACTTTTCTACTTAGGTTGTATCACTCATTGTTTACTGTATTAGGAAGTAAAACTGGAAGAAATATGACATATCTCTTTAAAACAAGGATACACACATTATATGTTAATACCACACATTAATGGGAAGTATAGCTTCTATTTTTCCAAAATAAGTATAGTGGGAGAAATGGCTTTATTTTATAGTTTTATAAATCTCTAAGATTTGACTTATTAGAAAACAGCTGGGTTCTTACATCTACTTCTGCATTCAGACTGTTGGAATGTCATATTATATATGTTCTGGAAACTCCCCTGAATTAATAATGTTGGTTATGAAATCTTGGTTTGGGAGCTTCTGGAAGCATGTTGGGGACTAGGCTTTTTCACTTTGAAAGCCATTGACCTCAACTAAATAGGAGCAAGAAAGAGGGGCTGCAGTGGGAGTTGGAAGGCGATGGGAAGATTCAGCAGGGGGCACAGATCCCACAAAGTCCTTGGAGAAGAAAGCCTGGCACATGGTTCAGAGTCTTTGTGTTCATAGTATTTACTGGTTGTAGGGGACCGCACCTTAGGAAGGGCTAACCCACTGAGGCCTGAGGAAGGAAGAGACCGCTGTTAGTGTCCACTGGGTAGCCAAGAGCTGGATTGGATATGAGACCCAAAGGTTTACATTGTAGTAGTGCCTTTAGGTTCCAGGTTGCAGTACATGTCTGACTTTTTCAACTGCTTGAATAAAGCAGAATTAATATGTCCATCTGCTGTCTGGTTTTCTGCTGAAACATGCCAGCCGTTTTAGTGCGGAACATTAACATAATCACAGGGCAGGGCCATAGCTGAGAAGAGCTGCTTGCAAAGTGGGTGATCTTGGAGTATAATTCTAATCAGGTCCACAAAACATGTATAAAGGAGTAAAAGAAGCTGCATAACAAAATGTATACATTTTATGGAATACAATTAAGACTTCCTCATACACATACCTTGAGAGATTTAGAATACAAATTCTGTTCTTGACTCTAGCATAATTCTGATCTTTATTGGTGGAGATGTTTTTCTTATTTGGGATCATTCTCCGGTCACCTGTAAAATTGTACCCTTTGGTGTAAGGTTTTTTTTTTCCTTGTCAGAAGTTACCAGGGGATCCCTAAGCACGAGCAACATTAATTTTACAAGTTAGATCCATGATAAGATGGGGATAAACAGCATGTGTCATAATAGATGCTCATCATCTGCCTGTCAGGAGTAAATCATTGGGTACAAGATTGGCAGTGTGCTCACATTGCTGCATTCGCAAAACTCCTGTCTGATTCATCATGAGATACTGCATATAGGACCTACACTAGACATACACACACACTAGACACACACACACTCATATACACACACGACATACACTAGATACACACACTACACGCACACATACACACACACTGGACACACACACACGATATACACTAGACACACACCCACACTAGACACACACACTAGACTCATACACACACACACACACACACACACACACACACACACACACACACTCACACTCTTCCAGCTAGTAAAGTTGCTAGCTGTACCTGTAGGACTTCTGGGGTGAAACATGAACTCCTCTCCTGTTCAAGACCAGCACTATCCAATAGAAAGATGATGTGAAGCCACAATAAGAATCTTTAATGTTCTACTAACTTTATCAAAAGGGCAAAGGGAGTCAGGGGATGTAAGTTTTAATAACATTCAATATACCCCCATACCATCTTTTCTGTATATGACAGTGGTGGTGTGTCAGGTGTTGAATACTGTATTAGATGGTGTGGTTTGAAGATGGTAGTCTTTCATTCTTTCATTGAAATAAAGTATTCTGCTTAGTTTCTTATTATCTGTGACTGATGCTTTCTTGTTCTCTCCTGAGTCTAGTATCCCCATTAAATTGGCCTAATTGAAATTGTCTCCACCTCTTCGATGGATGAGATGAAGAAAGTTGCATGTTAATCAGGTGGTGAAAATTTAAGTTCCAGACTGTTGGCTTTCCTGGGGAATGCTGCCTTCTGATGAGTAGCCACAGCAGTGGTCTAATGTCTGCTGACCACACAGCACAGCTCACAGGATGCTAACCCTGACTATTACACCCACAACACCACAAGTTCTTCCTAGCATCTGCTGAGTCTTCCTTCTCAGAATAATGGCTGTCTTTTCACTCTTGTAGACACAGCTCGAACCTAAGCCTCCACCAGAAAGTATTGAATGAAGAAGCACTGGAGAGTAGTGAGGACCATTTCCGTGCAGCTTACCTTCTGCAAGATGTAGCCAAGGAGGCCTATCAGGATGTGACTTTCACACCACAAGCATCACAGACATCTGTCATCTTCAAGGGAACAAGTGGCATGGGCAGTCTGGTTTATCCAATATCTCAAGTTCACAGTGCCAGTCTGGAGAGTTACAACTCCGGTCCCCCTAGTGAGGGCACCATCCTGGATTTGAGCACTACCTCAAGTATGAAGTCAGAGAGCAGCAGTCACTCCTCCTGGGACTCCGACGGGGTGAGCGAGGAAGGCACCACCCTTCTGGAGGACAGTGATGGGAACTGTGAAGGACAGAGCCTTGTGTCTGGGGAAGACGAGTACCCCATCTGTGTCCTGATGGAGAAGGCCGACCAGAGCCTTGCTAGTCTGCCCTCTGGGTTGCCCATAACCTGTCATCTCTGTCAAAAGATATACAGTAACAAAGGGACTTTCAGAGCCCATTACAAAACTGTGCACCTCCGCCAGCTCCATAAGTGCAAAGTGCCAGGCTGCAACACAATGTTTTCATCTGTTCGCAGTAGAAACAGACACAGTCAGAATCCCAACCTGCACAAGAGCCTGGCCTCATCTCCAAGCCACCTCCAGTAACAAACCAAAGACTCTGATAGATGTTTGCTATGATTTCAGGAATAAAATAATCCAAAGATTGAGGTTGTTGGACTGTTGAGTACCCTTTCTCATAAGCCAGACAAAAGTGACTTGACTGTACAGTCTTCTACAGCAGGAAAAGCACAAGGCAAGCCTGTGAGAAGTTGACACTCGGGTAGCCCTTCCTGTTACTATGTCTTAGCCCACGAGGTTTTCTACTGACACAAGGAAAACACAGAAAGGCAATTTCCCTCAGATTGTTTACATGTTCCCTAGGAGACTTCCAGGTCTACAGACCAACTGGAGGGAGTGGGGATCAGGAACTAGGAACAGCTTCCCAGAAGGCCTGCAGTATTAAGGGTATCAGGGAAGAAGTCTCCTAAAAACAACACTGTCACCGTAGGCATGACAGCCAGTTCCAAAAATGTCATTTACACACACACACACACACACCCTTCCTCTTTGGATAAATCCAGAACCTGGACTTGAGTTTAGAGAAATGACATTCAGAAACCATCCCTCCATTGGGAGTCAATGATTGCTCCCTCACAGTCTTGGATATAATTCTAGGGAGTTCTCCAAGGAAGCTGGTTGGCCCCTAATATGTCAATTCTCTTTGATCTATATCATGCATTTAAGAAACTAGAGGGAAAATACTTTGTGCACTTAAGAATAGTGGACTTCAGTTTAATTTAAAGTTATTTTGATAATATTTAACTTGTGTTTATATTACGTAACTATTTGGTGTGATTGCAGACATGTCCGTGTCTCCTCTGAATCTGTTTGGAATTGGAACAAGTGACAGGTTACACTTGAGAAGCACAGCCTGTCTTGGGTAGTGAACTGCAGACTGTTGGCCGCTGTGGAGTGTGTGATTCTGACTGATGCACTTGCATATATCCACTAAGCTGTTTAGAGAGCATGGCTCTGATAGCTGTTGTCTTTCCAGTGTTACTGGATCCCTCACTCTCTGCCAGTTGGTAAATGTATGGGGTTAGGATGAACTTTGAAATGCATTTGGTAGAAAGAAAAGTAGGGACCTTACTGCCATGTTCTGTGTCTTAATATTTAACTTATTCCAAGATCTATTCCACACCATTAAACATGGTTGCCACTATAGAAAGGATGTGTAATCAGCCCTGTGAAATGAGACCGTCTCTTGGAATTTAGCATTTACAATATTCTAGAGGGCTACACAGCTTTAAAAGAAGTGGATTTTGTATTCAGAGTTGAAGTTAAATTGTCTGTTTGACTCACGTTGACTTAATTTAAAAATCCTTAAAGGAAATCAATGGTTATAAGAGATAATATTTCCTGGGCTTAAAGTTAGAAAAGCCAAAAACTTGTTAACAATTACTTCAACTTAAAAAAACTACTTAAAGGTTGTCTCTAAGGAGAGATGCATCTTTCAAGTGTTTTGTTACTGAGATGTTTAACATTCTAGTTTTCCCCAAAATGGAAAAATTTGTATGCAATGTTTTCTATGATTTAATAAAGATATATGGCATAACTTTTGTTTAAAAGGCAAGTATTTGTAACAATGGTTTTGTTTATCTGTCTTTTTTTTCATACATACAGATGCAGAGACACTGCATTTGAGAGCGCTGAAAGCCCACAGATGACAAGACATTGCAACACCAAAATAGATAGTAGTAAAGAGGTCAAAGAGATGAAGTGGGTCATTCATTGGCAGGATGAGCTGAGTATTGATCTTTAAGAAAAATAGATACCGTGATGTTTCATAAATACAGACTGTCCAAGATAAGCCCAGACTGACACTTGAAGAACATTTGTCTCAGCAATGATTCTCTACATTAGCCTGAATATCAGAAAAGCCATTTAAGCCATTTCATCACTTTTTGCCTACCCTCACAAATCTAGTGTCCCAGTTAAATTGGCATAATTGAAGTATCTGGCCCCTCTATCAGTGCAGGAAGGTACAAGTCCATTAGATAGTGAAGTTGAGAACTACGTAGTCCCAGTTTGCATCCTGTTGAGTTTCTTGGTCGTCATAACTCCTGAAAAGCAGTGAGTGACAGTCCATAAAGAACTTGAACCCATTTATTCAGCCAGTCTCCCTCCCATATTTGATGCCCTTCATATTTTACTGAGTAAAAGATGTCATTAGAGGGAAACTGCTATCATTTATACTAGTCCCATATTAAGCCATTTCATCTTTCCTGGGTGGCAACAGTGGCATCCTAAATGATCTGTTGTTTCTATTCTTACACCCTATAGCAGCTACAATGATCTTGATCAAATTAGATCATGTAGTACCCAAGCTCAACCAGCCCCCAACTTCTCCATCCTCTTGCCTATTACCCTGCCTTTTGCAGTAGCTTTTCCAAAACTTAATTTACAAGATCACATTCCAGCTAAGCTCACTTCTTTCTTTAGATAACTAGATAGGTATTTGTCTACCCCTGCCCTTGTCACCATGTCCATATTCATATCCACCCTGTATTATCCTATCAGCCTAGACCTGCAGAAGAGCCACCTAGTTTTTGGTGTGTCACCAGAGTGACCTTCAAATCCCTATGAGAAAGTGATCAGGATCCTTCACTACCCACTTTTCTGTCACAACTCAGTCCCATCTCAGTCTCCCAGAAGATCCAGATTTCCCTAGCTCTACCTGTATAGGGTTTTTTGTCTTTTGTTGTTGTTGTTACTATTCATACCACTTAAACAGTTATATAGGTTTGATTCCTTCATGAAACAGATTTAAAATACAGGAGGACTTTATCATGAGGAACTTCTTTGAGACTGAAAATGGATGAGGGAAAGCAGGACAGACGACATATATGGTGTAGTTTTGCCAAGGTGCATGTTCTGAAGGGAGAGCAAGAGGGAAAATATGGAAGTACCCACTTTACAGTCTAGGCAGCCATGGGTGCTTCATTGTAAATGTAGCCATGACCAGAACACAGTGGTTGGAGCCCTTGGCCAAGTGTCACCTCTCTGAAGTCCCTATGTCCTGTTCAAAGTGAGTTTAAACCTATACTTAACTACACTCCACAGAAGTGTTCCTCCTCTCTGAAGGCTGTCACTCCAACTTCCTACTTCTGGATCGAGATGTGAGTTCTCAGCTGCTCCTGTGGCCATGCCTTTGTACCCCCATCATGGACTCTCACCCTCTGAAACCATAAACCAAATTAAATGCTTTCTTTTGTATGTTACCTTGGTCATGGTATTTTGTCACAACAATAAGAAAGTAACTGAGACACTTCTCTTGCAGAGGACCCGAGTTTGGTTTCCAGCACTCCTGTCTGGCAGCTTGCAAGCTTATGTACTTCCAACTCTGATGGATCTGATGTCCTCTTCTGGCTTCCAAGGGCACATGCACTCACATGTACATACCCAAACACAGAAACACGCATATACATAAATCTTTTTTTGTTTAGGACTAGGTACATAAATAACCCCACACATACACGGAGCTTAAGTGTTGTCAGTTGCCTATAGTTTCTTGAACCTCCAGTCTTCTGAGGCCATCTTTCTACTTACATTTATTTTAAATAACTGAGTCTCCACCCAACACTTGAAGAACATTTGTCTCAGCAATGATTCTCTACATTAGCCTGAATATCAGAAAAGCACAAACCTCATTCTGAAGACAGACTTTCAAGTCAACAAAATTTCAGCCCCCAGACATCTTTGCTCTTAATCACAAGATCTGACCATTTACACTTCAGTCAAACTCCAAAAGCATTTTACTCCCTATCTTGGTCAAATGTTCAAAAACCTCAGGAATACAGCTATGTCATTTTGTCTGTCAGGATATTTTCCCCTGACTAAGCTAATAGATTAATGGTTCTAGGATGTTCCTGGTTTCTTAAAACCTTTATTAAGAAAGCTGACAAAACACTGATGGGAGTTTTGTTTGTTGTGTGTTTTTCCTTTTGAGACAAAATCTCCCTAACATAAAATTTTCCATTTTAGCCATTTTAAAGCATTCACATCATTGGCATCAGTAATGTCGATAATCAGTAACTCCAGAGCCTACACACACAACACAAAGCCCTCCTCAAATTCCGGTTGCTTATATTTTCTAATACGGTTGTTTTTGTTTTTAATTAAAATTTTCTTAAAAATTTAGAGCAAACATGTCCGTAGGTCCTTCCTTTGGAGACTTCCTCCTTATTGGAGGTGAGCGGAACCTGGGAATCTAAAGTGTCCACAGGCACTTGGACAGTGTTTCACATAGGTAAATTTGAAGCAATGTCTTTGATTGTTCTCAAAGCGCGAGCCAAGACAAGGACCAACCACTACCTGAAACCTGTAAGAAAAATAAGTTCTAATAAACTAACTCAGACCCTATATCATAATAATTCTGCAGAGACAATAAGCAAACCAGCTTAGAAGTATGTTATTAAACTACCAGCCTCACTGGGCGGTGATGGCCCATACTTTTAATCCCAGCACTCGGGTGGCAGAGGCGGGTGGATCTCTGTGAGTTTGAGGCCAGCCTGGTCTACAGAGTGAGTTCCAGGACAGGCTCCAAAGCTACAGAAAAACCTGTCTCAAAGACAAAAAAAAAAAATCTATCAGCCTCAGGCAATCTATACCCCATTCAGGTCTCTCAGCTTGAGTAGCTCATCTGAAAGACACATTGCAATACAGCTTCTGATATTGTAGGTCCAAGGAAGGGCCCTGGACTGCAGGTGTGTAGTATGTCCTCAGGTGATGCTGACATGCTGAGTCTTGGGACCACACCACACTTTAAAAGTCACTAGTTTAGACCACATTTTCTCAAACTCAGCAGTATTTATGGTTCAGATCAAGTCATTCTGCCTCTGCCTGGGGAGGTGGGGGTGGGGGAACAGTAACTGTCCTACGCACTGTAATCTTTAGCTGCTTCCCTGATCTCTACCCACTAGAGGGCAGTATGTTCCTACAACAATATGACTACTAAAATGCCCCTATCAGGTAAGACAGGCATGAAATGGAGTGGCTGTGCCATTCACACCTTCAAAAGGACAGTGAGTGAGTGGGTACCTGGCTCAGGCAGCCTCTCTCTGCCTGTCCTCACACCATACAGATCATGAGATGTCTACAGATCTCCCCATGAAAGGAAATGAGACCTGGGCCCAGCAGCCTGGCAGTGGTGAGTAGGAGAAATGTGTGTCGATGAGTTTCTGGACACCAGCTGTGTCTTCCTGAGTGGCCTCCTTGATCCCTATCATCTTCCACCCCTCACCCACAACTTCCTCTGAAGCTGTCAATTAAGCCAGCCAGCTTTGCCAAGAATCTTTAAAAGTGGCTGTAGGGAAACTACAGAGGAAGGGTTCCTCCTGGCCACCTGATACTTTTACAAAACACTGTCATTGTATGTGGTGGTACATTTCATAAAGACATTTTCAAAAGTATATCATATTCTTGGACTGTAGTCATGCTCTGCACCTCCTTCCCTTCACTCTAGGGCCTTTCCTTCCCCCAACCTCATGTCTATTTTCTTATATGCGTGTATAATATCATTTGTTATATCATCTACTCTCATGTTTATATATGTGAAGAGTGTGTGTGTGTGGGGGGTGTTAGGTATCTATATAAAACCTAGGATCCGCAAATGAGAGAAAACATGTAAAATCCACCTTTCTAAGTGATGCATTCTCATTAGTCATAATAATGGTGCTTTATCTTTACAGAGAGGGCCAGGAATACCGAGGTCAGGAAAAAAAAAAGAGAAAAAAAGTGTTTAACAAAGAAACAGTGTGGCTTTCCAATCAAAGCTGTTAGCAGTTCAGATTATTAGGGAGGAGTGCCCTCTGCTGGAAAGTATAGGTCACTGCAATGTGCACTGTGCTCTACACTGGAGTCCTCCAGATTTAGGAATGTGAGTGGAAAGTTCCCCTGAGGCTGCCACCCATGCACTCCAGCTCCAAGGGCAGCTGAGAAGAGGACATGTCCCCCACATGATCTTACTCCCTCTTCCAGGAGTTAAACACCTTAAATAAAACTTTAATCCAGGACTCCAGTCACTACAGTGTTTGCCATTTGCCTTGCAGGGACAAAAGTAGACTCTACGATGGGGAGAAATACATTTGTCTGGAACCTATCCTGCTTACTGACCCTGTTCCCAGGTGTCATCCTCAGCACATGGTGATATGAGGCCTTAAGCATTTACTCTGGAGTCCCCATCCCCTTATCTGTGACATGGTGGCTTCAGATTACGTGTTGGGGAATTCTAGAGAACCTCGGAAGTGCCTCACACGGCATTATTGAAAGACAAAAAGAGGAGGCAGAGGGCAGCTGCCATCCAAGACTTCCCTCGACCTCCTTCAGATAGAATTCCCTCAGTCTCCATCTGACTGGGGCTTTATGGGGGGGTGGGATTTCCTCCTTTGATGGGGTGGTAACTAAGTATTTTAAATTGGGGTTTTGCTTTTCCATTGTGGTTTTCTTGTAGCTCACATTGCCCTTCAACTCTTGATCCTCTTGCCTCCACCTCTAAGTGCTGGGCTGAGAGGCATGTGCATTGTATTCTCCAAGGCTGGTTCTTTAAGGCGGTGCTGATATCGTTTGTTTGTTTTCCATGTCTGTAGTGAGAATTCCTTCACTGTAATATGTGTACAATGTCTGCCTGCTCCTCATAAGGTCCCAACAGCAAATGAACCAAACTATGAACCCACCAAAGTTCAGCCTGGAGAATCAGTGAGTTTATTGGGTTTACCGACAAAGTGTGAATAAGAAGCATAGGTGACCTCAAACAGTAGCACTGGGAAGTCTTCACACACCATTGATGATGGCATCCTGTAGCCCCATAGAAAGAGAAGCCTTTCTTTAACTTCTGCATGCCTCTTCTAGTGCCTCCTAAGACCGAGAGACTCTAAGGCTGCATGCACCTAGAACAAATCTAAATACAAATGGCTAGGAAGAGTAGCTAGGATCTCAGTAAGGCACTAGTGATGCCCCACTCTGTCCCATCAGTCATCAGGCTAGATCTTCGGGGCTTCTTGGAAGCAAGCACAACTGATTTGGTGAATATGGCAGTTGTTTTGTGCAAAGGACCACGTTCTAGAATACATAATTGCACACATGTGTGGTCTAGTGTGTACTATTGCAATGCAGGCATATGGCATGCAATGACCTAACCAAGCATGTTCCCTCCTTAGACATGGATTATTCTTGTGCTAGTGACCTCTGAACTTGTAGTTATTTTGTAATGTATCAGAGGTTGTTCTAGACAGTAGTTACTCTAACTCCTACCTTCCCATCTCCCCTAGTCTTAACTGGTTTTATTCATAGATGCTTTTCAACTTATGATGAAGCCATCTTCTTCTATACCATTTAACCTAATAAACAGCACAGGTGGCCTGTCCCACCTTAACTATGCTCAGAACACCTGAGTCAGGCTAGCGGGACATCCATCTTCTGACATGCCTTTCCATTATAAAGTGTTGACTGTCTCGTTGTATGAGTAACCTTTAGAACCATCATAAAAGCCACAGATTGTTTACTGTTTTGTGTACTGAAACTAAAAAGGAGACTTTTCTCTCCAAAACCACTCAGAACATATATCTAAAGTCCCTTGTTGTCTGATCCCTGCCCTACACTTCCCTCTTTCCTGCTTTTCAAGCTGTGCTGTAGAGAGCAGGGAGGGCAAGGGCGACCTACTTTTCCAATGAGCTGCATCCAGTTGCTCAGTGTGTGGTGACACTGGCTCCTCCCAAAAGCCATTTCATGACAAGCTCACTAACTTGTCCTAGACCCCAGAGTTGCTCTGCATCTTCTGGGAAGAAACTGTGGTTCAATCAAATACAACCTCACTGGAGCTGGTCAGTAAGACTTGTGATTATAGCATTTGGGGAGGCTAGCACACTCATAAAACATCTCTAAAGTGTCGCCATACAAGCATGAAAACGAGTTCAAATCCCAGCACCTCTGGATTCTGGGTAGGTGTGAGGGCACACGTGTAGTGCTGGTACTAGAGAGTTGGAGACAGGTGGCTCCTTGAGGCAAGCTAGATAGGTAGACTACCTGAGTAAATAGGGAGGGGGTGTTAAATTCTCAGTTCCCACCAGGTGGCAGGCGAGAACAACTCCTTAGACTTGTCCTCTGACCTCCATGGAATGTGAGCACGCAGGCATGCACATGCATGTGTACACACACACACACACACACATACACACACACACACACACACACACACACACACACACACCCCTGCCTGATAGAGTACTTTCCTAGCATGCGTAAAGTACTGAGTTCAGTTCCAGCACCAGAAGAAGTAAGAGGTCCCACAGCTGAAATATAGTGGCCAGCTGAATCATAGACACTGAAGCTGGGTCTGCACTCTGTGTAATTGGTAGTTGTGCTTCATATGCGGGTTTGCAGACCACACGAATATACATGTGCCACTGGAGATACTACTTATTTTCTTCCTTAATGTTAAAATCCGAGGATTGTAAAACAGATAAGATTTTAAGTTCTCACTAGGTCTAGTGGAACCCTTTGGATAAACAGTAGCTGCTGGGGAAAATCCACTTTTCATATACTTGAGAGGTTCCAGAGCTAACATCACTGTTTTGTGATTAATTATAAACTATCAAATTATTCCTTTGGTTTTGGGAAAGTACCAAGTAATTTGCAGGGCACTTCACATGAACTCTCCACCCCCATGCCAGCAAGTATCTCAAGAGACAGCAAAGCTGGGACTGCAAACCCAGTCCAAAGCCCATGGCTTGGGAGGTTATAGGCCCTAGTTGGAAACTCATTATTGTTATTTAGCTAAATTGACATGGAAACCCCCCCCCAAAAAAAACTGCTGTCTAAATATCAATGTTGACACAGACGAACACCACTCACATTCTTAATCAGGGAAGCTTGTCTTTGCACTGAATGCAGAGACTCACAGCTGCTCAGCGTGCTCAGAATATATGACGGTTGAGCACTGGCCCTAAGCGGGACATTTGTGCAAGCCCCTCTGTTCAGGAAACACTGCAGAAGAGGGAGAAGAGTATTCGAGCCTGAAGCTAAGGAGAAGCGCTGCAAAATGCTATTTTCAGGGCATGGAACAGCCATTGCAGACAGTCCCATAGCAGCTCTGGTTGCTTGCAGTGGGTCAGCTCAAGACTGGGGCCCTAGCCTTCATTGACAAACTATGGGCAACTGATGGGTTCTGGGAGTGGGAGATAGCCATTGCCTTCGGTGAACTGCGTACGTACTCAATAGTGACCCACTCAGCTCCAAAGGGTAGTTCCAAACCCATGGCCAAATAAAGGGCCCAGTTTAAAAACCAATGTGTCACAAAACAAGAAGGCAAGACTCTGGGCGGGGACCTATGGGGCACAGGGAATGGAGTAACAGGGTGTCGCGCCCGAGTGACCAGGGTACAGAGCTGGCAGAGGGTGTCGGGATTGAAAAACTTAACAGACCACCACGAGAAGTGAAGAGGAAGCTGCTGCCCTTTATTACAGAGAGTAATGGGCTTATAAACCCAAGCCAGGGGATGGGCTAAGCAAAGGAGGAAGTCATGCACCACCCACACCTGGGGTCAAGGCACGGGCACTGCACACCGGAAAGTTATGAGAACAACCTTGTTTGATCAACCTTGAGAGCACGAGAGTTCTACAGCTGGGTGGGGAGGAAGAGAGCTGTAAGGGAAAAGTACTTAAATTTCCCAACAACAGGGGTGGGGAGAGACTAGGAGAAGGTGTTGAGAAAGAGGCAGCAGAATGCACAAAATACGTGTATGACATTGTCAAGACCGAATTCAGTTTTTAAATTGACTTCCTCCTAACCTCATCTTGGGTTATCAATCTGCTGTACAAGGCCAAGATTATTTCCAGCTGTGTACCTCGGTGTAATCTCTGTGCAGCTTCTTTGGCTGTGATTAGCCACTCTGGACACAGTGCATACTGTATCAGAGTTGGAAAATCCCACTGTCCATCAGTGTCATGTGAACTTTTCCTGGGGAAATGTGAACAAACCCTCACCCCAAATAGGACACCAGCTACAGACCAAAGTAACAATTCCACCCCGGTCTAGTTGGATGAACCAATGAGTTTATTAGGCTTATCTATAAGTTATCCCCAAATAGCCATATCAGTAGAAAGCTTCACCCAGCAAGGATAACTTCCCCATAGCTGCAGAAATGGCATCTCCCCACACCCGCTCAGTCAACCTTCCACATTCTGTATAGTCTAGGTCCTTTTGAAACACATGCCACTGGGGCAGAATTACATCTAGCTGGCAGGGGCTTGAGGACGGGTGGCTGGGATGCCAGGTGGGTGTTTAATGACTCTCCCCCACCTTCTTCTAAGCAGACAACAACGAGCCAATCTTGAGAGTCATCTGTGAGTGGTCACAGCTGCCCTGAGGATGGTGGTGATAGGTGTCCTTGGAGGAGAGTTGCCCTACAATGGGTCTTGCATAATGGAGACTCCGTAACTCTTCAGGCAGGGGTGGAGTAGAAGAGTGAGGGGGCTCACTTCATCTGTCTACTCAATAAGAGCAATGGAAGTTTCCTTAGGCATAATTGCCATTGGGTCTGTGAATAGGTCACTAGGATTGATTTATCCAGTAATGGTAAGGTGCCTGGAGCGCTTGCCTTCTGGTTACACACTGGTTGGTGGTGGGTCCAGGTGCTCCACACAGGGGGCATCGTTACTTGTCAATAGCACCTGATGAGACAAGGCATGGGGCATCCACTGTAGGGACCCACATAGATTCACACAGTGAAAAATGAGGTTACTTCTCCCTGCCGATACCCACAAGTGACCTCAGGCCTCCCTGGTGCTTATGCTTGAAAGCAGAGTATTAGCTAGAACCTTCTCTCCCTGTTTCTTTCCTCTTAGCATCCTCTAGGGTCAACAGTGAATAGGCTGCAGCTGGCTCCAGCCGAAATTCCTCTCAGCTGAGGATCTCTCTGAGGAGACTGAGGGCAGAAGCTACCAGCACAGTTCCTGGATCTTCTTAGGCTGTGCATTTGAAGAAGGCTGCAGCATCATAGCTGGATGTATTAGTCAGGATTCTCTAGAGGGACAGAATTGATAGAAGGAATCTATAGATATATAGAGAAGGGATTTATTAAAATCACTCACAGGCTGTGTGGGCTAGCTATCCAATAATGGTTGGCTGTTTACCAACAGAAGGATCAAGAGTCCAGTGGTTGTTGAGCCCATGAAGCTGGTGTCTCAGTTGTTCTTTGGTAGATGCTGGAATGCAGTAGGCTCTAATGCCAGTGAAGGAATGGACTTGTCAGTGAGAACAAACAGGCAAAGAGGGCAGGTGTGACCCTGATTAAAGGTCGATCTTCCCACATCAAATGGTTTGATTAGGAAGAAAATCCCTCATGAGTGTGCCCAACCACTTGGGTTTTAGTTCATTCCAGATGTAGTCAAGTTGGTGGCCAAGAATAGCCATCACATTGGGTATAGCTCCAGCACTCCATTGTGGGCTGGGAGTAACAAACAAATAATTCCTTCTCCATCTTGTAGGTGATATAGACACTTCTATTTGACATTGGGAGAGGGTTTTGACAACAGCCTCTGTCCTGATCCTGGCACTCACGGGGAAGTGGCCCCAGCCTCAGCCAGCGGGAAGCTCACCTCCTCGCCACTTGGCTCCTCTAGATGGCAGCCTCCATCCCTTCTGTGTCACACGGAGCCTTCCTGACAGTAGCACTCTGAAAGTCTGTGTCAACACACTGAGCCACACAAAGCCAGGTCTGGTTCCTGGGGCTGCCACCTGTAAAGCCAATACAGAGTGTTGGGGGGGGGGCGTCATGGGTGTAGGGGTATGCAAGGATCCTAAAGTAGCCTACATTCAGCCATTTAGGGTCCCTCTTAAGAGAGGTCCTCCGAACTACAGCACCCTCAGGTGAGAGCCCAGTGGGAAATGAAGTCAATTCCTTTTCAGAAATAGGCTGCCATGCAGATTTCGGGTCGCACCCATCTATTCAGGCTGTAAGCCTTCGAGGAGGCTGCAAAACTGTCCATATGTAATCTTAGCGCCGCTTGCAATGACTCTTTCGCCTTGACTCCTTAAGAAAGGGGACCCCTCCCATCCTGGCTTTGGATCTGGTGCAGGGAATGCTGGGATATTTTGTTTCTCTTTTTATGCTATTATCCATTCTGGGGTTTTATTTGTTTGCTTGTTGTTTTAATTTTTATAAAATATCCATTTTCTGGTCTTTAATGCCAGGGTTGCTTTTATGATCACTAGAATTTCTGATTCCCATTGCCTCCCTCACTCCACTCTGTCTCCAGAAACAGCCATTCTCAACTATTTTAAAACACAGTAATCTATTTCCAGGGCCTGGAGAGATGGCTCAGTGGTTAAGAGCACTGGACAGACTTCCTGAGTACATGGGTAAGTTTGGTTCCCAATACCCACACAGCAGCTCATAATTGTCTGACCTCCAGTTCCAGGGGGATCCAGCACCCTCTTCTGGCCTACAGATCCTAGGCACATACAAGGTTCACATACATGCATGTAGGCAAAACATTCATACACGCGGAAAATAAAGTAAATCTTTCTCAAAAACCAATAATTTCTTTTCCAAGTGAAGACATTTACAGAGTCCAGAAGAGGCTTTGGGTCCCCCTGGAACTTGAGTTACAGGTACCTGATAGCCACCCAACTACCCACCGCCAACAAATCCCAGTCCTCTCCAACAGCAGCAAATGCTCTTAATACTGAGCTATCACTCCAGCCTTCATTTCTTTTCATATTGTTATTAGAGGACTATGTATATCTTTGTATATATTCTACACATATACACATGGTAGAAAGCAACATATGAAGACAAATAGCACATGTCTGTAATTACAGCATTCAGACAGAAGGGTTACACATTGAAGGCCAACCTAGGCTACTCACTGAAACCCAGGAGAGGCCTGGGGTGGGGATGAGAGGGAGATCAAGCTAATTATTATATTCATAACTCAAATAGTGATTACTTGTTTGCAGTAGCAGCATTTGAAATTTTCTTCAGCAATTTTGAAATACATAGACCATGAAGTATCTGTCTCCCTATGCCTGACTTCATTCACTAAGCAGAGTATTTTCTAACTCCAACTCTGCTGTCATGAGTTGCAGAATTTCTTTCCTTTGAATGGCTGAGTAGTATTCCATTGTGTGTATAATACACATTCTCTTTAGTTACTTGTCTGTGACGGATACTGGTTGATACCATGACTCGGCTATTGTGAATAATGCTGCAACCAACATGAGGTGTCAGTATCCTTTTGACATTGACTTTTAACCTTTTGGGAAAATACTCTCTCTCAAGTGGGATTACTGGGTTATATGGCCATTCTACTTTTAGTGTTTATGAATCTCCAAACTTTTCCATGCCTGAGTTACTTTAGATTTCTACAATGTACAAATGTTTCTTTTCTCCACATTCTGACCAATATCTGTTACCTCCCACCTTATGAAAATAGTTGCTCTGGAAGGCTTAAGATACCTCACTGTGTCCTCTTTCTTTCAGACCTTCACTGTCATGGGTCGCAGGTACACTCCCTGGAAGGACCTGTCCCAGTCGATGCTACCCTATCTATCCTCAGGGTCTGTACCTGACTGAAGCTGACATCTGATGACTTGAAGGAACAGATGTACACACTGGCCAAGCAGGTGTGATCCTAGGGACTCACATAGTGGCACAGGTCCATTTCTTGACAGGTAATACAATTTTGAGAGTCCTTAAATCCAAAGGCCTTGCCCCATCTCCCTGAGGATCTCTACCATTTGGTTAAGAAAGTGGTTGTTGCCTGCAAGCATTCTGAGAGGAAGAGAATGCATACAGATTCTAAATTCTGTCTGATTCTGAGAGCAGAATTTACCTGTTGGCTCCTTATTATAAGGAGTGGGTCCTGCCCAACTGGAAGTGTGGGTTGTCCATATCCTCTACTCTAGTGGCATAAATTCTCTTGTGTATATGAGCAAAAAATAATATTAAACCAAGTGTGGCTGATAGCACCTGCCTGTAATCCCAGCATTCAGGACAATTAGGGTAAATTTTTGGATAGCCTAGGCTACAAAGTAATATTCTATCTCAAAAAAGGATTATTACTTAAATTAGATAAGATCAAATTAAATTAGAAGGCCCTTAGCAAAACAAAGAAAGTGGCCTTAAAAAGTTAAAGGAGACAACACATAATAAAGGCATGGCCACCATGAATTTTTGTACAGGAAATGCAATTCGCAAGGTTAGACTACAGGAAATTATGAGCAACCCACAAAAGACACGGAAGCAGGAGGAGATGGTTTTCATTTCTCTCAGCACGTGACATGTCAGCAAGCAGGACATGAGCAGGCCCATGTAGGCTCTGCATTTTATAGTCAAGATTGAATTCAACATCCTCAGTGAACACTGATATATTTATAAAAATTGGCCTTTTATAAGGCCCCAAATAAAACCTGTATAAATAAAAAAAAAGCATGAGAAAACCCCTCCCAGTGTGTTCCAGAGTGTAGGAGGTATAATAAGGAAAGAGGTGCAGTAATGGTGGAAACTGGGACCCCAAACATCCCCACATGCCACTGATGGGATGTGAAATGGTACCACACTTAGCAGTATAGTTTGGCAGTTTCTTAATCTGTCAGGCATACATCTGTGTGTCCAAATCTTTCACTCAAGACACTTGTTGAGGAGACAGTGAAATTCTTGTCCATATTATCTAAGTACAAATATACATACAGTTTTGTCTAGGATAGCTAAACACTGGTTCTCACTGCTGGGGCTTGACAATGGCCTATCTCCTAGAACTTGTACAGAAATCCCCAGATTGAATGTTAACAGTATTAAAAGTGTATGAGATGAGGATTTGGCTTCTGCCGGTAACCTCAACACCAAAGATGCAGAGACAGAAGGACCACAGCAAGTTCAAGGCAATCCTAGACTAAAAAGTAAATTTGAGGCTAGTCTTGGCTACAGGGTGAAACCCCATCTAGAAAGAAAAGAAGAAAGGAAGGAAGAAGGGATGAAGAGAAGGAGAGGGGGAGAGAGGGAGGGAGGAAGGGCAAGCAAAAGAGGTACAGACACCAGATACAGCCATGGATATGTACTTCTCTATGCCATGTCCTGTTTCAGGGCCCTGCCAACAAGAAAGCCATTATCAAAACTGAGCCAATGTCAGTACCATGATCTTGCTAAATAAACTACAAGCTAAATAAACCCATTTTACTTTATAAAGTAAACCTGCCTTGGGTATTTCATTATGGTAATGAAAAAATGATGAATATGCCACCCTAATTCCCTTTAACAGATGAATGGATAAACACGTTGTTGTGTATTTATATAATGAAATTCAACTGAGCAATAAAATAATTAACTGTATAACATGAATCCTAAGAACAAATCAGACAAAAGAAGTACATTTTGTATGGTTCCATTTGTATGAAATTCACCATTAGAAAATGCACACTGATTGTGACAGAAAGCATATCATGGTTGTCAAGGAGATGATTATTATACAGAAATTTGGAGACTTTGGGTATGTCCATATGTCCTCTTGGTTGTATTGATACTTCCATGATTATATAATTTGGCAAAATGCAGTAAATTACATGCCTTAAACCCATGTAGTTTATTGACTATCTATTAAGCCTCAGTTATTTAAAAACCCAACCCAGTGAAAACTACATGGAATTTACACGAAGAAACTCTTAAAAGCTTATTTTTTTACTTTTTAAAAAACACATAAAATAACTATAGTTTGATAGACAGTTAATCATTGATAGGGATACAGTATTTTACAAATTGGATGAAGTAAAAATACCAGGAAATATTTAGGAGGTGATGGCACAGGCCTTTAATCCCAACTCTTGGGAGGCAGAGGCAAGAAAATCTCTGAGTTCAAGGTCAGCCTTGAGCAAATTCCAGGACAGCCATAGCTACACAAAGAAATCCTGTCTCAAAAAAGTGTATGTATATATATATATATATATATATATATATATATATATATATATATATAATTGTACATATGGTTATTGATTTACTTTTTATGTGAGGTTGAAAAGTGATTCCAAAATTACTGTAGAACAATGAAACATGTGAAAACATCCAGGATGTCCAGAAACAGAAGAGCAACATCTGTACGGGAACAAATATATGAGTCAAGCACACAGGTAAACCCAAGAGTAGACAGAACCTGACATAGGCTAAAGGGTAAAGAGGTGGTAGACCAGAAGGAGGAAGCAGTTGGCTCATAGGACTGTCTAACAGGCTGACTGCTGGTTACTTGGCTTTATCAGTACAATTGGCGAATTGGACACTGCAGCAGCAAGGGGCCATTTCCAAGGGCCAAGTGGCAAGTTTGTGCTGCTGTTTGCTGGCAAAGGCTTCAGTTTATCCCAAACTATTGGTAGGTTAGGCTGTTACTCTCACTCCACCAAGAATGAGAATAAAATTTAATAAAAATTAAACTGTCAAAGGACTACAGCAAAGCATGGATGAACATTTTCATATTTATGGAGTGAAAAAAAGTAAATGAAGAATGAAAATTTTAAATGTATAATGGGAAAGACTGGTCAATTTCAAAATTTAAAACTTTGGTTGGGGCCAGCAAGATGGGTTAGCAACTATGGGAGCTCGATGCCAGACTGATGACCTGAAACTCACATGGTAGAAAAAGAGAAATGACCCCTGCAAATTGTCCTCTGACCTCTACATGTCACACTCACACACACACACACACACACGATAGACAGATTGGTAGTAAAATGTAATATATATATAAACTAAAAATGGATGCAAAATATGTATAAGCAAGAAAAGACTAATTTCCTCAGTTTGCTAAAAGAAAATTTCTTACATATCACTAAGATAAAGCTAAATAAACAAGTAAGTCAAAGGATAATGCTCATCAAACCTGTGAGGAAGCAGCCAAACCTTATTAGGATAAATGTGAATTGAAGCATGATTTTAATGCCTGACAGCAACTGTAAGGATTCGTTTGCTCTGACAGTTTTTACAGATTGGAAATTCTGAAGTTGCTGAACTGGGCAGGTCTGGGTGGGGCCCACCAAGAGGCTGCAGTTTTTTGACAGAGGCTACCATCATTGAAAACTCCACTTCTTGTAGATCAGTTAAGTTCCCTGTATTGGTTGTTTAACTATATATGAGGTGTATGTCATAAAATGTTTATCACCAATAAAGTATTCCTGAATATGCAACAATCAAAAAAAATCATTCAAAATCAAATGTGCCCCGTCATGAATCCAAGATGTGATTGACAGTACTTGCCCACCTTACATGGTGCTCCATGCCACCCTGGTTCAGAGCTTAGGGTTATGTGCTCTTTACATTAGCACATCACATCGTACAAAGCCCTACTTCATTTAACAACTATTTACATAACAGTTCCCTATGTGTCCAGTAGGTATAAACAATAACTCATAATGACAATATGGAATTGATAACCTTAATTCTGTAGAAGAAATTAAGACATAGAGACATTAATTAACACTAAAACTCACTCAGTATGAAAGCGAGAAGGCCTAGCCTTTCACTAGAAATAATCTGCCTCAAATTTTAGTGTTTCTTATTTTTGTTTTGTTTTGCTTTGTTTTTCTTGAACACACAGAGATCTGCCTGCCTCTGTCTCCCAAGTGATGGAACTAAAGGCATGCCACCGCAACCCAGCTTAAATTTTCATGTTTTTAAAGCCACTAAAATGAAATGGTTTTAATTGTTTATTTTCTTGGGAGATCTCTTTCCTACTGTATATATTCTCTTTTCAGGCAAATTACCTACACTTAAGATTAGGTCCAATCACTTGGATCTCCATGGGGGGGGGGGTTGGAGGCAGGTGGGGATGAGAACAGGGAAGATTAGGTGGGGAGGGGATGGAGGGGGAGAATACTGGAAGAGATGGCTGGAAAAGGAGGGCATTTTGGCATGAAGTAGAAACCCAATACAAGGGAAATTCCCAGGAATCTACCAGAATCACCCCGAAAAAGACTCCTAGCAAAAGGGGATATGTAGCCTGAACTGGCCATCTCCAATGACCAGGCAAGACTTCCAGTGGAGAGATTGGGACATCAGCTCAGCCACATAACCTTTGACTCACAGTCTGTCCTGCCTATTGGATGCTCTGGGCTTGGTGCCCTAGCCCAGTTGCTGTCAGGGAGGCTTCATCCAGCAACTAATGGAAACAGATGCAGAATCCCACAGCCAAACATTAGGCAGAGCTCAGGGAATCCTGCAGAAGAGCAGGAGGGAGGCTTGTAGGAGTCAGAGGAATCATGGATACCACAAGGGAACCTATAGAATCAAGTAACCTGGGCTCATAGGGGCTCACAGAGACTGAACCAATGACAGTGTGTGGTAGTTTAAGTGTAATTGCCCCCCCCCATAATCTCACAGGGAGTGACACTATTAGGAGGTGTGGCTTTGTTGGAGTGGGTGTGGCCTTGTTGGAAGAAGTGTGTCACTGTGGGGGCGGGCTTTGGGGTTTCATATATTCAGGATACAGCCCAGTGTGTCAGTTGATTTCTTGTTACCTGCACCATGTCTGCCGGTATGTCATCATGCTCTCCGCCATGACAGTAATTGACGGAACCTCTGAAACTGTGAGCTTCCTCAATTAAATGTTTTCATTATAAGAGTTGCAGTGGTCATGGTGTCTCTTCACAACAATTAAAACCCAAACTAAGACACAGGAAGCCTGCGTGGGACTGACCTAAGCACTCTGCATATGTGCTACAGCTGTGTAGCTTGGTCCTCTTGTGGGACTCCTAACAGTGGGAACAGACGCTGTCTCTGACTCTTTAACAGGCCTTTGGGACCCTACTCCTCATATACGGGTCACCTTGTCCAGCCTTAATACAAGGGGAGGTACTTAGTCTTGCTGCAACTTGATATGACATGTCTTGTTGATAACCATGGAGGCCTGCCCTTTTCTGAATAGAAATGAAGGGGTAAGGTGGGGGCAGTAGGGATGTAGGGGAAGGAGCTGGGAGGAGAGGAGGGAGGGGAAACTGCAGCCAGATATAAAATAAGCAAATAAATAATTATAAAAGATTAAGTTCAGTCTATTCAATGTGTCCTTTGAAAATATGATTGGAAGTGCCTTTCCATCTGTCTCACCACATGGCTGGGGCACAGAGCCACCACAGGAAGCAACAGGATGGATCTGCATTACTACTTTCGAGTGATGCTCTTCTCCTGGGCAGGAAGAGAGCTCGGAGAACCAGGTCTTCCATGCTGCAAGCCTGTCTTACATCGTTGTCTGTTGACATGATGTGGGTAGTGATACTCCAACCAGCCCTGTTGGTGAATGACACTGTGCCATTAGGAGACAGCCACATCATGAGACTGATTCCCACTAGTGACATCATGTTACATTCCCAAGATGTTTTCTGTCCCAACAGTGCCTACCACAGTGGTCAGGGCAAGATTCATCCACCCTATGTCATCTGCATACGTGTAGGTTCTCTCATCCGTGCTTAGCTGCTATCAAGTAGGGCAAATTGTCTTGGCTCACACATGTTCCTGTCACAGCAGAGGGAAAAGTCAGCATGTAAAGGGGCTGAGCAAGTACACAATCAGATATGAAAATGCCAGCAGCCTCTTTTCTTTCTTTTCTCAGGCTTCCTGACTTGTCTTTGATAGGTAAGTAATAGAAAGACAGACCACATGGCCCAGGCAGTACCTTCTGTCTTCCTAGACTGCTGTGGGTGGGAGACCCTGTGTCTCAAACTATCCATGTTTTGTCCAACTCTGCTCCCTGGATTGCAAGTTCTTGAACTGTTTCAACAGTAAAGGATACTGTGAGTGAATTCATTTTGAATGAGTGCCACACTGCTTCTCCTGAAGACTCCCTTTTCTTAGATTTTTCCCACTTTGATTAGTTTCTGTGAGCATATTAAAGGCTCTGAGAATTCCTAAAGATGTCTCATCTGTGTTTTAACTTAGCATTTCCAAAACTAATTTGACTATGAACTTCATTTATATGCCCTCCTGGTCATAAGCCCTAGCAACAGGAATCTTTGTTCTAGACCCCACATGTAACAAATATTCCTAGGACCTACAGAAAGGTAGCATTTATTACTTTTCCAGCATTTGCATCTGCAAACACAAAGGTGACTGTGTGAAAACATAATGAAAGTGTGTGGGTGACTCTTCTGAGAGTGTGGGTGATTCCAGCTGGCTAAGAGTCTGCAGGAGAGCCAAGTGGGCAAAGCACTTAGGTAAGAGAAAAGGAAAATGCATGTACCAAATCCCTTCTCAGCTAGCTAGAAACAATCCATCTTTATATAACTAAGTACCTTTTCCTGGTAGAGAGACTATCTTTTTCTCTTCCTTCTTTGTATTCCAAGTGGGCAAGTTATTCAGCAATAGGTGTGCCCAGAGTGGTTGAAAACCATTTTTCATCCTCAACAATTCAAATTACGTCCTAAAAACTATGTCTCATCAATACCCTGAACCTTAACTGGATGAGTATTTTGTGCTAAAAAAAAAAAAAAAAAAGGCAAATACTTTCTTTTTCATAAAAATTATGTCTAACCCTATAGGTACAGTAATGGCACACATACCTTGCAGTAACCAATGTCTCTCTAGTTGGGCTTAGAACCCTCAGAACAAGAGGGATAGCATGTGTGTTACTGGAAACCTAGCTAACTACTCAGTGCTTGTGAAGTCATGGTTATTGGAGGAGACTCTACAACCACTAATTTATCAAACCAGCAGAATCCCTATATAACAGTCTGTAAACATTTATCCTGATACCCACAGATAAATATAGTCCCTCATCAAGGAAGTTTCTCTTTGCAATAGATTTACAGACATACACAGACACATCCCCAAACACACATATAATTAAAAATAAATTGCTAGTAAAAGGGATTTATAAATGTTGTATGGTTCCAGATATCATTTTAGGAGATAATAAAAGTCACTATCTAGAAAATAATACATAATGAAACTAAAGTATTTTGTAACATATTCTGTGGTAATGATCATTTACAAAACTAACTCATTATAATGATATGCATGGCATGTAAATTGCTGGTCTGTTTCTAAATCTTATTTGAAAATGTTATTTGCAATTCAAGTTTTTACAGCTCAGAAAAAGCAGTGTGGTTTTCTTTTAATTTTTTTAAAAAAATTTATGTCCATGAGTATTTTGTCTACATGTACATCTGTGCACTGCATGCATGTCTAGTGACTGGAAGAGGACATTGGATCCCCTGGAACTGGAGTTACAGATGGTTGTGCGTCTTCTTGTGGGTGCTGGAAACCAAATCCAGATCCTTTGGGAGAGTAGAAAGTGCTCTTAGCCACTGAGCCATCTCTCTAGCCCATCATTTAGTTTTCTGTCTTTGTTTTTAAGGAAAGGCACTTGCTTTGTTGTACAGTCTGGCCCTGAACTCCTGGGCCTAAGCGGTCCTCAGCCTTCCAAATAGCTGAGAATCCTGGTGTGTGCTCCTGTGTTGCACTCTGAAATAGCTTTTGAAAAACATCTCTTATGGTTTGTGTTCCTCAACAGTCCATGGTGATTAAAGAGCTGGTTCCAGGGTGCACACTGCCACCACTGCTCTGTGCCATGATGGGTCAAGCCAAGAACTGACAGTCAGAGCAGGCCTCCTTTTGCCTATGAACAGCCTAGAGAACAATCTTCCCTGGACCGTATGTCTTGGAGAAGTTGATGTACAGCACTGTTTCCTGCCCTGCTTTCATTTCACTTTGACCTACCACCAATATCCTTCACGATTCTTTATCTTTCCATTTTTCTCCTCAGTAATTGTATGGGTTGGTATGCTGACTTTTCTGACATTATATCCAGTATCAGCCCAACATCCTTTTGTTTCTACTGTGAGCTCCTGGACCAACGATGCTTTCATTTCAATGTTCTGCATCATCCACCAGCATCCTATGATTGTGGAAATGTAGGTTCCAGATGGCTAAAATGGCCTCATGCACCACTGTTTTGCTGAGGAGACTATTTCCCACTGATCTGTGTGTACTCTCAAGATGCATTCTTCTATAACATTCCAGGTATCCATTACCAATGGTTGGAACTGGCACAGTGGATAAAATGTATTTGCCTTCCCTAGCCCATAGCTGGGTCAGTTTATGGTAGATTCTCAGCATACTTATGTGAATAAAACAGCCTTTCCTTTGGGGAAGTTTCAATGCTATTAATAAGTGACCTTTGATGGCCTGAACAAGTATCATTGAAGCATTCTCTCTCCCATTCCTGGAGTCATTTTGAAAGCTATAAATGCCCTTCACACTTTAGGGACTTGTTCAAAGAAGGAAACATTAGACATATAAGCTCTTATGTGGAATTCGCCTCACATTTCTTTATTTTTAAAATAATCTTGTTTTAATTTTACATACCAATCCTAGTTCTCCCTCCCCTCCTCCTGCTTCCCCCACCTGTTCCCCCCTCTGTCCCCATGTCCCACCTCCATCCACTCCTCAGAGAGGGTGAGGCCTCCCATGGGGAGTCAACAAAGTCTGTCACATCACTTTGAGGCAGGACCAAGCTCCTTCCCTCTGTATCTACACTGAGCAAGGTATCCCTCCATAGAGAATGGGCTCCAAAAAGCCAGTTCACGCACTAGGAAAAAATCCTGGTCCCACTACCAGTGGCTCCATAAACAGAGAGCCTAGTTCAGTCCTATGCAGGTTCCCAAGCTGTCAGTCTGGAGTCAGGGAGCTCTCACTAGCTCAGATCAGTTGTTTCTGTGGGTATCCCCATTGTAATCTTGACCCCTTTGCTCATATAATTGTTCTCCCTCTCTTTGACTGGAGCTCAGCCAGTGCTTAGCTGAGGATCCCTGCATCTGCTTCCATCAGTTACTTCCATCAGATGAAGGTTCTATGATGACAATTAAGGTAGTCATCAATCTGATTACAGAGTAAGGCCAATTCAGGCACCCTCTCCACTATTGCTTGGAGTCTTAGCTGGGGTCATCTTTGTGGATTCCTGGGAATTTCCCTAGTGCCTGGTTTCTTGCTAACCCCATAATGGCTCCCTCTATCAAGACATCTCTTTCCTTGCTCTCCCTGACTGTCCTTCCCTCAACAAGACCATTCCCTCTTGTTCTCTTTCTCCCCTCCCGTCCCCTTTCCACCCTCCGCACTCCACATTCCTATTTTACTCAGGGGATCTTCCCAGGGATCTATGTGTGTCTCTTAGGGTCCCCCTTGTTTTCTAGCTTCTCTGGGGTGTGGACTGTAGGCTGGTTACCCATTGCTCTATGTCTAATACCCACTTATGAATGAGCACAGACTGTTTGTCACTCTGGGTCTGGGCTACCTAACTCAGGATGTCTTTTTTTCTAGTTCCATCAATTTGCCTGCAAATTTTAGGATATCATTGTTTCTTACTTGCTTTTCCCTCTTGGCATAACGTTCCAATATTATGAAAACTAGTCCCCAGATGTGAGGGTTCCACTTCAGTTCCTCCTGGATTTCTCTAAGCCCTCTGTCTGAAATGTGTGGTGTCTTCAGCAATGGGATCTTAACTTTCAAGTCATAGAAGATAAAGAATTGTACTGCCCTATATTGTTTTGTGAATCTCTTGGATCACTCTGCCAAACAAGTCTGAAGGAAGATTTTCCATTTCATTTGCGTGGTACCTTCATCTCCTGCTCTCTCTCTCTGCGTCTGGCTGGTGTCTCCTTTCTCACCTCCTATTTTTTAAGTCATGGTTCCAAAACTCAATAAATGCTTTTATTTTGAAGTAAACTTTACTCAAGAATAATAGTTATACTGTAGAAAATCTTGTGACAAGCTTCATGAATTAGTATAAAATGAACATACTTGTGCAGCCAATCCCCCATAAGAAATAAATACCACTTAACAGCCCAAAGCCTCCTATGCCCTTCCAAATTCCATCTTCCCTCCCAAAAGCAGCCATTGAATGCCACAAACAAATTCTGAACTTGATGTTAGAGAAATTACATGGGGTTTACTCTTTTACAAGCCTGACTTCTTTCCTCGATAGTCTAATATAATCCATGTTACTGCATGCGGTGGCCATTTGTTCCTCATTTCTATATGCTATTATATGATAATCTCACTGTGTGTTTTTCCACTCTGGTGCTCGTAGACAGCTGGTTTATTCCAAGGTCTTGACTGCCATGAATAATGCTTTTAATAAACCTGTTGTGCCTGACTTCTGTTGCACACATATTCACAATTCACACTTATAAACATAAAAAGTAAACTATTTCAACTGTGGTGGATAGCTCCAACTTTAGCAAAAATTGACTGGATTATTTCAAATTTGTTATGGGGAGGTCTTTTTTTTTTTTGGTTTTTTGAGACAGGGTTTCTCTGTGGCCTTGGAAGCTGTACTGGAACCAGCTCTTGTAGACCAAGCTAGTCTTGAACTCACAGAGATCCACCTGCCTCTGCATCCCAAATGCTGGGATTAAAGGTGTGCACCACCACCACGCTGGAGGAGTCCTTTCTTAATCTCAAGGTTTTGTGACACTTTTAGTCATCTGTGGTTGAAACCTTTATCACAGCATAGTGTTATAATTATTCTGCTCCTGTTTGGTCTTTGTTAATTTCTCACTATGTCTAATTTATAAACTAAACTTTGTCATAGTATGGATGTGTGGGGAAAAATAAGACTTTGTGCTGATATCCAAAGTGTAAGATGTCACCCCAAGGATAAAGGGCGACTGGAGTGAAGGGGCGTTTCCATTGTGCCATACCCTTACCAGCACATGGTATTTTCCCTCTTATAACACTTTTTGCAAAGAATTTGCTCAAATTCTCCACCCATCTTTGTTTTGATAGTTTTCTTACTAATCTGCATTTCTTCATACAGTCTGGATATAACACTCTTAGTACTTCCGTCTTGAAGATACTTTCTTACCCTCTGTGGTATCTTTCACTTACCATCTAAATTAATGAAACTTATACTGTATCAGTCCTTTCCTTTATGGTTAGAGAGCTTTTGTATTGATGGACATATGCCCTGTTTTAGAAATTTTATCTTCCTTGATATCATTAACTTGTTTGTCCACATTTAAACATAATATTTTTCATATATTATATGAGATAAAATTCAAGATTTGATGTCAGAGAGGTTACACACACAATATCTCACCCACATGGCTGCCAAAACAAAATCTGAACAAGGACACCACCAACAGACATGTCAACATAGAAGGGGAAAAGCTTAGAAGCCCCATCAAAGAGCTATAGGCATCTAAAAAATGTTGAAAGCAGAAGAAATAGTCTTCCTTAGGGAAGGGAACATGAATTCACTCTCTAATAGCAAACAGCCAGTCTTGAAAACATATACAAACAGAAACACTATACAGATTGAGCAGGTTGTATTTATGTATTTAGGAATATGCATAAACATATACATTTATACATGCAACAACAATTGCCAAAGGCTATGAATTTAAGAAAGCAAAGTGGGTGCATGGGAGGGATTTGAAAGATGGAAAGTAGGGGAATGATGTGATTATGTTATAATCTTGAAAAGTTTAAAAAATGCATATAAAGAACAAATTCAAGATTTGAGAGAGGAAGTAGCAGCATCTCAATTGATCCTGAATCATTTATTTAAAACACAGTACTCTTTCCGAAGTGCCATCTTTATCCTTACAGGTTGCAGCTCGTCATCAAGGGAAGTCTGGGTAGGAACTCAAGCTGGAACTTGAAACAGAAATCATAGAGGAACTCTGCTTGCTGACTTACTCACAGGCCCATCTTCCTAGCTTGTACACTCCAGAACCAGCTGCCCAGGAAGTGATGCTGCCCCTAGTGGACTGGGCTCTCTGACATCAGGTAACAAGATAATCCACTGCAGACATGCTAACAGGTCAATGTTATCTGGGCACCTCAACTGAGACTCCCTTCTCAGACGACTCTAGGCTGTGTTAAGTTGAGAGTTAAAGTGCACTAGGGCATCTACTTTTTACTACGTAGCTCAGGCTGGCTTCAAACTAGTGGTAACCTTCCTATCTCAGCCTCCCGGTTGTATATACTTAGGTTACAGGTATATGCTACCACACAGGCTCAAAAATTCATACATGTGTGGATTAGTATCTAATCTTGCAATTTTCTCTCATTGTCTGTTAATCAATGTTCATGCTAAAACTTAATGTCTTGGTCACTGTATATTGAACTAATACTGGAAAAATATCAATACCTAGTAGCACCAATCCTACAAATGTGTTCTTCAATATTTTCAAGCTTCTTTTTGTACTCCACATTTTATATAAATTTTGGAAGCAAAGATCTGCATACCCCCAAAAAGCCACTGGGATTTTAGTGTGGCTTAATTAGAACCCATATGTCAGTTTAAGGTGGAATGACACATGTATAATATTGATTTTCAGGGCCGTAAGATGATTCAGCAATTAAGAGTACTGGCTGCTCTTTCAAAGGACCCGGGTTCAATTCCCAGCACCCCCATGGGAGTTTGCAACTGTTTGAAACTCCAGTTCCAGGGAATCCAAAACCTATGGCAAAACACCAATGCACATAAAAAAATATTGGTTTCCAGGCTATGTATATGAAATTTCTCTGATATGTTAGTATTTTCTTTAATTTCTCTATAGAATGTTGGGTAGCTTCCTATTTAGGATTCTTATAATCTTTGCTGTTATAAGTACATTTACTTTTTCTTTAAAATAAAAAGTTATGTTTATGTGTATGAGTGTTTATTTGCATGTATTTCTGTGTACCATGCGGATGCAGTGCCCACAGAGAACAAAAAAAAAACAAAAAACAAAAAAAAAACACCAGATCCCCAAGTGGGTGCTGGGAACTGAATCAGAGGTTAAGAGCACTGTGTGCTCTTCTAGAGTAGCTCCAGCTTCTACAATTTTTTTTTTGAGTAACATTTTAGAAATAAACTTGCTGAACTTACTTCTTAATTTTTCTCTTCCTTCCTCCCTTCCTTCTCTCCATTCTTCCTTCCTTCCTTCCTTCTGTTCATTTGTTTTTGTTTGTTTTTTGAGGCAGTTTTTCTCTGTGTAGCCTTGGCTGTCATTAAACTTGCTCTGTAGATCAGACTGGCCTGGAATTCAGAGATCCAACTGATTCTGCCTCCTGAGTGCTGGAATTAAAAGTCGTGTACCACCACTCTCCAGTTTTACTTATTTGTGACAGTTACTGGGCTTTAAAAAATTATGACATGCATAATTACATGATCAGTTTTTTATTTAAAAAGCAGATTTATTATTTTCCAACTCTATTTTTTCTTACCATATTTCATAGGACAAGAACTCTAAAATACAAGTCTCAAATACAAGAAATAGAGGCCTTTTTTGTTCAAAAATCTAAAGAACATTTTTAATTTTTTACCACTGAGTGTGATATCTTCTGCACATATTTTATAGATATCGTATTTGGGAGTAAGAAAATTGCTATTTCTAGCTTGATCTAGAACTTAAATATTGAACTTAAACACTATCCCTGAATCCCTTTAAAGAGTCAAGATTTTCTTCTCCTATAATCTATTAATGTAATGACTCTGGTTGTTTACAAATGCTGGCTTGCTTTCTAGATTATATGCTAACTTGCTGTGATGGTTTATCTTTTTATATATAACACAATTTGGTTTCATATTTAGTTGATTTTCTTTCACCTATATTATGAGAGGCTGGTGTGAAGTTTTCCTTTCTTGTGTTACACTTGTCAAATGTTGTTATTAATATCATACTGTTTCATTAAACAATTTGGCAAATTCACCCTCTTTGTAGGCTCTACTTTTGTATGGTATTGGCATTGTTTAAGTCTAAAAATATTTAATATTATTTACTAGTGAAGATATATAAGCCTGGATTTTTCTTCAACAGATTTTAGATTAGAGATGAATTTTTTTCTCTGGGAGATAGAGGACTATCTCACTTTTCTTTCTTCTTGTGGCATCTTCGGAAGGTTTATTTCCCAAACATTGTCCATTTCAACTAATATTTCAAATGTATGGGCACCAAGTTTTTCTCAATGCCCTTTATGTTGAATATCCACAAGATTTGAAATTATGTACCATTTTTTATTTATCATATTTGTTATCTTTGTACTTTATCTTGATCAAATTCTACAATGGCTTTTGCATTTTATTTATCTCTGGCTTTGTTGACTCTCTGTATGATACATTTTATCATATATTTTATTATTTTTAGTTATATTTTGTTTTTTCCTGGCTTTTTGAATAGATCATTGCTTTTCAGTCTTCTTTCTATGATAATGAATTTAAAATTCTCTAAATAGTTTTAACTTGAGCTTACAAGTATAGATGCATTGTGTTTCCACTATTATTCATTCAAATATATTTTAATTTTCAATGTTATTTCTTCCTTGAATCATAGATTATTTAAAATTGGAAATAAAAATATTGTCTAATTTCCAAGTTCCTAGGAATTCCCTAATATTTTTGTTATTGAATCATAGCTCTGTGATCAGAGGCTATAACATGCATAATTTTAGTAAGCTAAAATTACAAGATATTGGAAATTATGTTACTACCCAGCATATGGTCAATTTTGGTCAATGTCCCATATGCATATGAAAGTGTATACTTGATAGATATTTGTCACTGTGTCCCAAATACATCAATAAAGTTACATTTATTACTTGCATTTTGTGTGTGTGTGTGTGTGTGTGTGTGTGTGTTTGTGGTATATGAGTTTAGGTACACATCTGCAACTCATGGCAGTCAGACTTTGACAAGGTCTCTCAGTGTTCATCTATGTATGAACTAGGTAGGTGGCCTTCAAATTTCCAAGGATTCTCCTATCTTCACCTCCCATCTAACCATAGAAACATAGATGCATGCTACCGTAT
Organism: Phodopus roborovskii; assembly: GCF_943737965.1. Classification (NCBI taxonomy): domain Eukaryota; kingdom Metazoa; phylum Chordata; class Mammalia; order Rodentia; family Cricetidae; genus Phodopus; species Phodopus roborovskii. The sequence continues at coordinate 7,625,615 of NW_026126625.1, read as the reverse complement.
CTGGCTTTGAATTCTGAAGATCTGACCTCATTTATTCTTGCACAACAAGTGCAAGTGGGCTTTACCCACTGATCCGCCTTCCTAGCTCTACTTGTATTACCACCTTACTAGTGTTTTTGCAGTCCTAGCGAGTAAACCCAGGCCATTTACATGCTAGGAAAGTGCTCTACTCTTGAACTATAACCCAGCTCTGTCACAGATTTTATAAAACCTATGTATGCGATGGTTGTAAAATTTTCTGGTCTTCTTTATTTTGAGAGATGTTATTAGCCTATACAAACCAAGCATTTCATTTACTGGTTCTTTTGTTTTTGTATAATATCTCTTTGTGGCAGTATTTCTCTAATATGCATATTAATATTTGGGGGTAGGGTAATTCATTGCTGGATGGGAGGTTCTGTTCTATGCACTGTGGAATGTTTGATAAAAACTTTTTCCTCAGTAAACTACATGGTAATAGCATTCTCAACCCAAATTTTGAAGATCAAAAGTGTTTGCAAGCGAAGTCACATCTCCATTTTGTGGTGGATACTCCTGGTTACGCACTACCAATTTATCGGAATGTTTTGTGCCTTGCAGTCTATTTTGTTTGATACAAATAAATCTACTTTCTATTTGAATCCGCAACTGCCTTCTTTGACTATCACTTCACTTTTCAATGTCTTTATTTAAACTATTTCTCTTGCTGGGAGTGGTACTTTATATCTATAAGCCCAACACTTAGAAGGCTGAGGCATGATGATTGCAATTAGTTCAAGTTCAACCTGGGTTACAAAGTAAGACTTTCTCAAAAAAAAAAAAAAAAAAAAAGAGAGAGAGAGAGAGAGATAGAAGAAAAAGAGACATCTGTTAGCAGTAGAAAGTCTTTTTAATTCAGTTTGACAATCTTTTAATTAAATTGTTACTTTATCTTTGGTGTGATCATTGATACATATGAATTTATGGGTTCTGTGTAATTATTTCTTATTTTGTGATATTTTTCTCATTTCTTCCCATTTATTAGTTTGACCAATCAATTATTATTAACTTAGTAATTGTTCTAAAATTCTTATGTGTCTTTGTTAAAATGTAGTATCTTAATACCTTTGTTAATTCTTCATGCCCTAAGAATGTAGCTTTATTTTATGTGCTTTGGTGTGAAGATGTCAGATCTCCTGGAACTGGAGTTATATATAGACAGTTGTGAGCTGCCATGTGGATGCTGGGAATTGAACCAGGGTCCTTTGGAAGAACAGTCAGTGCTCCTAATGCCTGACCTATCTCTCCAGCCCTCGAATGTAGACTTCTTTACTTCATTTATCACACAATATCTTTAAGATTTACTTTTTAAATCTCTCTCTCTCTCTCTCTCTCTCTCTCTCTCTCTCTCTCTGTGTGTGTGTGTGTGTGTGTGTGTGTGTGTGTGTGTGTGTGTGTGTGTGTGTGTTCACCTCAGTACGGTATCCATGAAGGCCAAAGACATCAGATTCTCTGGAGGTTGAGTTATAGATTCATGTCCTCTGCAACAGCACTACACACCCTTAACCACTGAGAAATCCTTCCAAAATTTTAATTGCTGCATAAAATTACATATGTTATGGGTTACCGTGTGATATTTTAAAACTTTTATCCTTTGCTCTTATGTGTCTCAGTGTTTTTGTCTGCATGTCCATGCAGCGCATGTGATAATGACTTCAAGGGCCAGAAGAGGGTGTTGGATCCCCTGGGACTGGAGTTACAGGTTTTGAACTGCCTTGTGGGTGCTGGGAACTGAACCTGGTCCATCTGTAAGAGCAGCAAGTACTCTTAATTGCTGACTCATCTCTTTAGCCTTCCCTACTCCTTGTGGTATTTTGATTCAGTGTATACATTTTATATTTCTTATGAATTATCTTCTGTGTGTATTCTCCTGTGTGTGGGGTGTACATAGAGGTGTATGTGCATGCCTGTGGAGGTCCAATGTTGATGTTGAGAGTATTCCTCGATTGCTCTGTAACATTCATTAAGGCAGGGTCTCTCAACTGAACTTAGATCTCACCTTGATGATATTGCTACTGTACAAGCTGGCTTGCTCAGGGGATCTGTCTCTATTTTACAAGCATCCCCTGTTAGCAAAGAACTACAGACAAGCCACCAAATTCACCCAGCATTTATGTAGGTCCAGGGATCTGAACTCTGGTCCACAGGTTTGTACAGCAAGTGCTTTATTCACTGAGCCATCTCCCTGGTCTTTCTTAGGAATTCTTTAAAAATATTTTTAAAGTTAGTTTTATTGATGTGTATAGGTGTTTTGTCTGCATGAATGTGTCCACATGCTTTTCCTTATACCCAGAGACTAGAAGAGGGGATCTGACACTGGAGTTGCAGATGGTTGTGAGCTGTTGTGTAGGTGCTAAGAATCCAACCCGGGTTCTCTGCAAAAGCAACCAGGTCTCTTAACCACTGCATCATCTATCTTATAGGTCACTTCTTATAAATTCCCAATTTGCTATACATAGCTCAAATAAGTAAATATTGACTAATTAAGATACTTCATTTTTATCTTGATTTAATGCGATATTATTTGTTCTCTCAATTGTTATCTCTCCTGCATCTTCCTGCCTCACTTTAGCATCCTTTTGGTTTTGCCTGACCATCTCTCATAGTGTTTTGTTTAGTGTAAATTTGATGGTGATAAGTTCTCTGGATTTCTTGTCCTACAGTTTTTATTTCTCCTTTATTTGAAAGCTAACTTGATTTAGAATTTTAGGTTGTGACTTTTTTCTGTTGATAAATCAGCACTTTGTCTTGTTATCTGTGAAGATAATGGAGTTTTGTCCATCTTCTTTATATGTATTATCTATGTGTTCCAGTGATTTTATGATATTCTTAAGTGAAATTGTCTTTGTATTCATGATATTGGCATTCAAAATGCTTTTTAATCCATGGCTTCGTATCTATCTAAGTCAATTTAGACTACTATAAAAAAAGTACTATAGGCAGATAGGTTAAACCATAAACATTCATCTTCACAGTTCTAGAGGCTAGAAAATCCAAGATCAAGGTGCTGCCAGATCCAGCATCTGGTGAGAGTGCTCTTTCCGGTTCACAGATGCCGTCTTTTCACAATATGATAGAGAGAGGGGAGTGAAAGAAACTCTGGACTCCCTCTTCTTGTAAAGGTATTATTAATCCCTTAGGAGATCCACCTCATACCCTATTCACTTCCCAAAGGCCTTGTTATGTATCCTTCCCTGGATACATATGTCTTGCCTTGCACAAATGTCTATTCACCCCAAACAGGAAACGAATGACAGACAGATCAATGATTCCACTCAAGTGTAACTCAGTGATCAAACGAGTTTATTAGGGCAGCTGCAACACTGAAAAGCCAAACCTGCTTACAGAAAGCCCTCACCCCATTCTCCCATCCCCATCCCTACCCCCCACCTCCCCACCCCTGCAGCGTTTTTTAACCACAAGAGGTCTTTGTGATTTTTGTTAGTTTCGGGAGCTTCCTAAGACCAGTAAGTTTCCTTTACTTCCTGAGTCTTCAGGAGCCTCTTTCTAAGAGGGAAATCCTCCAATTCAGAAGAAAGAGCTACCTACACAACAGGCCCCATCACCAATTGTGATCACACTGAGAATTTTTGTTTCAACATGCAAATTGAGGAGGGAGTGCACACATTTATTCAATCCATAGTGATATTTCTGTTTTAGAAAACTCCTGGTAACAAACAAATACTATTTCTACCTCATTCTCATTTTGTCTCATCACTTGGGACTCCATATCAGACTACAAAAAAATATCTCACAGGTACTTACAGATACTAGCAACAGAATGCTGAAACGACTATATAAAATTCCTCAAGTTTTCTTTTTATTTCTGAGCTCAACTTTTTCTTCTGACCATTTAGGTCACTAACTCTCTTTGACTGTATTAAACTGCTATTAAACTCTTTGTTATCTTTTCTTAAATTATTTGTTCTCACATTAAAAATTATATTTTTAGGACTAGATGGCTCAGTGGTTAAGAGCACTAGCTGTTCTTCCAGAGGTCCTGAGTTCAATTCTCAGCAACCACAGGGTGACTCTCAACCATGTATAGTGGGATCCAATGTCCTCCTCTGGCAAGCAGAAGAACATGCAGACAGAGCACTCATATATACACACACACACCTTTAAAAAAATTACTTTTGTATGCAACGTGTATGTAGGCCAGAGGTCAATCTTGGGTGTTGTTCCTCAGAAGTCCTTCAGGAGGACCCAAAGCTCACTCATTAGGCTAGTCTATTTAGCCAGCCAGCCCCAGAAGACCCCAGCACTGGGATTACAAGTGCATGGCCAGGACACTCAGCTTTTTACAATGGTGCTGGAGAACTGAATTAGGTCCTCGTGCTTATGTGAGGCCCTTCCATCTCGAACTTTCATAACTTAAAAGAACTGCCACTATTGTCCTGTTTGTGATTCTGTAATTGATTGGGGTATGGTTCAGTGGGTATAGCTTGCCTTCACACTACCGTACGACTATCTCCAGTATAGATTATCTAGGGTTAGAGAATCCAGTATTGCTTCACCCACACAGCTGGTCACTCAAATGGGGAGATGGTAAGAGCTGGAAACTGATTGGGTTTCTCTCTTCTCACTCTATCACTTTGTCTTTTCAGTGTTTTACTCACCACCTGGCCTGGCTTCCTTTCTATTGCTGTGATAGGACAATTTGGCCAAAGGCAACTAAAGAAGCAAAATATTTCTCAGGTGTATACTTCCAGGTCATTCTCAGGCATACACTTCCAGGCCACTGTCTATCACTGAGAGGAGTTTGGGGCAAGAACTCAAGCAGGAATTTGAAGCAGAAACCATGGAGGGATGCTGCTTTGATGGCAGCCTTATTCTTAATTAGCTTTCTTATAAGTCCCAGAACCATATGCCAGAGAAATGTTGCCACCTATAGTGGGCTCCCTCCCCCAAACAAAGTAACAATCAAGATAACTCCCCACAAATATGCCCACAGGCAATTTGATCATATGATCCATCAGTTGAGCCTCCTTTCTCAGGTGACTGACGAGGCTGTGTCAAGTTGACAATTTAAGCTACCCAGGACACCATCTCTCCATATGCCCTACTCCCTTCCCACACCAGCAAAATAGTCACAATTCTTGACATGGTATTGGGACTCTAAGAGGATTAAAAATAAAAGCAATAGGCCCAGAACTATCAAAACATCACTTCCTTTACATCCTCCACTTCACATCCCCTCGAGAAACCCAGAGTCAGGTCTCCCAGCCTCCCCAGAATCCTGCACCCCTACCTTAATGGCTTTGCATCTGGCACTATCACTCTTTGCCCTCTGTGGTCCCGGGTCTCTAGAAAATGACTGGTGCCCACCCGTGTTCAACAGATATTCACTGAATGAATGAATGGATACTAATATTAAACTAATGCTTTCAGCAACGTGTACACCAACATTAGCACAATACTAACAAAAATTACAGGAAAATTTGTAGATGCGCTGAGCATTTAATATGTTCTATATCTTAGATCTCCTCTCTTCAAGTAGCAACAAACTCATTAAACCTATCCACTTTCTTCCTCTGGCTGGAAAAGGACAGTGAACAAGGAAGAGTGGAAATGGCCTCAGATTCCCCAAGACCTGCAATAATCTCAGGCAGTCCAAGCAGCAGCATCTGCAGTTTTACTCTGCCCTAGATTATTGTGAGAGCATCCTCTGCTTCTCTACTTTCTGGCCTCCGTGTTGTTGATTCTGTTACCCATCCCACTCTGCCAATGCTGCCTGGCCCCTATCTCTCCAATTCTAGCCCATGTAGGCTTTATGGTGCCTTCTGCCCATCTGACACTGCCATCAATGCACATTAGATGAGAGAGTTCTCTCACAGCTGTTTGCTAATGACTTTCAAGAAGATGTCAGTGTCTGTAAGTTCATCCTCTCTCAAGGGTGGTAAGACCTTGGGATTGAGTTGCAGGTATTTAAGAGATGCTTCAAGGAACAAAACCAGTTGAAATGGACTCATGCAAGGTCACAAGTACTCTCACCTAACACAGTGACTGTGTGTGCTACAATAGACTCACCTTTCCCAGAACCCCTTCTCAGCTACTTTCAACCCTGCCAATTAATGAGCAGTTACTGTACCGTACACTCAGCATTGTCTAAATTTTAGACACACAAACACACACACACACATATTCCACTTCACACAATCTCAGGCAAAGGAATAGATTTTGAGTAGTTGGAATGGGTGAATTTAAGGGCAGGATGTGAAGGAACTACTGGAACTTTACTGGTCGCTAACTTAAGATATGAAGGAGAAAATGAAAGCAGAACCAACCCAACAGAACACATGGATGGATAACAGTGACATAGGATTGCAAAAACAAACCATGGAGTCAGAGGTAGAGAGGAGTATTAGCCCAGGGGAATTTCTGAATACTGAAATTAAAAGTGATCAAAGAACTGTAGAGATAGACAGGCTCTCAGCCAGGCACATCATGACAGTCCTGATGATCATCCAAAGACACCCCATAAGGGGAGTCCCAGCTTTTGTGTCACTAAGTCTGGCTTGGTTAGGGCATGAGAGTCGGGCCAATGAAAACAAGAAACCAAAAGACTGGGAGAAATGTCTGCCTTCTCAAAATGACCAACAGCCTGTCACTTACCCTGTTTACATTGCTTCCAACTGCTTGGTTAGCTGCTTCCCCATTTACAAACTCCAATTTGTCCTGTCTTTAAAAACTAGCCAAACACCATACAGAACAGCCCTCCTCCCTGCTCTTTTACTGTCTTTTCTCCACTGGTGTTTGTTTAGTATTTATTAGAACCGGATGTATTTATTTAGTGAGAGTGAGCTGTCTGCACTTTCTGCTCCCACATTTTTGCCTCTGATGCACTTCAAGTCACCACTCTGGTTTCTTTCCCCTTCTATTCAAACAGTTCCCAAAAGGTCACCAATGACTTCCCAGTCGGCATAATAAATGGGCCCATCTCCTCCAGCAGCTCACTTATCCTCTCTATGCCATCTACTTAGACGTTTCCTTTCTTCAAAAATGCTTTAACTCTCTGGATCCTAGGACACTGAATGTCTTCTTCTTGACCCCAAACTTTTGGTGACCTGTCTCCAAACTTGGCAATTGAGTCTCTCATTCTACATGCTCCTGGACTATGCCGTGGCTTCAGTCACCACTTGTATACTGTATCACTGTAATCTCTACATTCTGCCTTAACCAACAGCGCACTAAATATGACACACAGAAATCTCAACACATCCAAAACTCATACAAGATCTTCTCTGCAAAGCTGCCTATTCTTCACCTACTTCCTAACCTCCCCCAATGCTGACAACCCTGTCACTTAACCTATAAATCAATGAATCCCATTAGTCTCCATTCTTCCTACCTACTTGACACTCATGAGTCAGCAAAATGTCTGAGACCATGTCATCTCTCTCCTGGTCAGAGTCCCTCAGTGAGGGTCCTGGTCCAGTCTCATCTACAGATCCACCTCTATCCTGGCCACCTGAGTGAGTACTCTGTCTAAACCAACTGTGATCATGTTATTTCCCAGCTTAACTTCCTTCTACAGCTTTCATACTGATAAAGTCTCTCAATTCTCTGTTCTACTCATTACCACCCTAAGCCCACCAGGAGACTAGGCGATTCTGGCTTTGCACAGTTAGGGCTTTGGTGGCCTGTCAAGAGATGTGGATTTGACAAAAGAATCTAGGAAACACTCTACAGGAACCTATGATAGGAGTGACATGATTTCTAGAAGTAAAAAGCACATCATCAGACCATCACAGCTAAGGTAAAAGACCTAGACTAATTTTGCATTGGAAGAGAAGGTGAGCCCATAGAAAGATTGGGGGTGGTGGATGTGGGAGAATTACGAGATACAAAAAGGAAATGCACTAGCAAAGAAATGGCCACATGAACAAAGTACGAAGAACAAAGTAAACACTCCACAGAGAAAGTCTATAGACTCTACATCCCTGGTCATTGGAAGGCTTTGTTAAAACCATTCTACAGCACAGGCAAGTAAAGCAGATGGCAGATGCTTGGAAAAACCACCTTCTACAGAGGGGAGAAATGGCAAGGAGGATAGTCCACAAACCAGAACTGTTCTCTAAACTAGGTGCGGGCCACAACAGCATCAGTGGACCCTCTCAAGTAGGTATGTTCATGGTGACGGAAGAGGCAGCGTTCATTCATTCATCAGGCAAACTCAGAAAAGGGTGAATTAATTTATTTATCTCTTACAAAGGAGGATGTTATAAAGATTCTGGCTCCCAAAATGTCTCTGAAAGCTGTCAGTTGATTCCAAATAAAATGGTGAATGCACACATTTGTTCTAGACCTACTGACCTGTATAAAGAAATCACCAAAAGCTGCTGTCCAGCATGCTGCCAGAATCGAAAGCAAGTGACTTGTCAAGCTAAGTCCTTTCCTCCAAAACAGTTGGCCCCTGAAGCTCCCACACAGAGAAGCATAATGGCTACAGGCACTGAACCATAGGTCCATGTTCAAAACCTGACTTTGTCATCCTGTCGGTGAGGACCGGCCTTGACTCCAGTGAAGCCGCTGCCCTAGGTGGGTCACACTGCATTGTTAAGGCAGACCTGGGGCTAGAACCTAACGAGTTCGCTTGCTCTTTCCAGCAGCCTAGAGACCAGGCAGAGTCCCCTGCGCGGCCATCCCCATGCCTGGGGCGCCTTTGTCGCCCCCCCCCCACTCACCAGATAGCACCCGCGTTAGTGGCCCGTGGGTGGGGGGCAGCCGGGAGAGGGGGGGGATGCAGTCCGTAGTGGGTGGGCGCGGGCAGGAGGGAAGAGGGACGGCCGGGTAGTGATTGGCTGGGCTACATCAGGCAGCTCCGGGCCAAGAACAAAAGAGATCAGGCGGCGGGCATCCTCGGAGTAGGCGCTCCCACCCGCCGAGCACCGGCACCGCTGCTGCGGGAAGACGCGCCCACCACCAAGCCCGCCGACTGAGCCGGGCGGCGCGCGCGGTTTCTCCGCGAAAGCCGGCCGTGCACCTAGGAATTAACCGGCCGGCGCGCAAGGGGAGGGAAGCGGGGCGGGCGAGTGGGGGGGGGGATGCTGAGCGCGCGCGAGAACAATAATAAGATCGTGTTTGCGGTCGCTGCCCGAGGAGGAATTCGGAGGAGGCGCGAGGCCCGGAGCTCGCAAGGAACCCAGAAAGCTCGGCGGGGAGGCGGCGGCGGCATGAGGCTGGCGACGCGGCTCCTGTGAGCTGCACGCGGCGGCAGCGGGAATCGGTGCGGCCGGACGCGTGCTCCCCTCCCCCGCAGCCGGGCGGGGATCTGCGGGGCCTGCGGTCCCCCCGCCACACACACTCACACTCACACACACTCACACACCCCACTCGCACGCACACACCGCTTGCCTCCGCCGCTGCCTCGCTGCTTTCTCTCGTCGGAGCGGCCGGCTTCAGGCCCGCGGGGAGCGCGGCGCGGTCCGTCGGCCCGCGCAGGGAGGGGGCGGCCTCCCGGCATCTTCGCGGCGACCAAGGACGAGCGGGCAAAGGGAACGACCGGGATGGCGCGTCCGCGGCCCCGCGAGTACAAAGCGGGAGACCTGGTTTTCGCCAAGATGAAGGGCTACCCGCACTGGCCCGCCCGGGTGAGTACGGCGGCCGCGCGCGCGGGCCCGCCCGCCCACCATTTTCCCTTCATGATGGCGCGCCCGCCCCCTTTCCCCATCACCTCGGCGCGAGCCCGCCACACGGCCGGCAGCGCCTGGGCCGAGCCGCGAGCCCCGCTAGGAACCGGGCTCGGGCCCGAGGCGAGGGTTCCGCCCGCTCGGCGGCCATCCTGACGCCCACTTTCGAAGGCGGGTCCGGCCGGACAGGCCCGACGTCGCCATCCTGCCCGGGAAGCGGGCCCGGGGTGGAGGCGCCGGCTCCCAGCACGGCCCTGGGTAGACGTCGAGGCAGGTAGGGGAGCAAAAGGCTGTCCCCCAGCCGCCGAGAGCCGTGGGGTCGGTCCTGGAAAGGGGTTGCTAGTCGTGCGGAGGCCAGCGGGAAGCTCGAGGCAGCATCTTCCACCTCGGTGCATCCTTCACCTTCCAGACTTGTTGAGTTTTTCCTGGGCGCGATTCCCTGTGCCCCGCCTGCCCTCTCATTGTCCATGTGCCTCCCCGGTGCCCCTCGTTCTTGGAAACTGACATCAAATAGCCTGTCACAGGCTGCTGAGTTCAAGAAGCGCCTTGTGCCTTTTCACCTCCATATTTGTTTTAGGTCAGTTTCCGAACCTTATTCTTGGCCCCGAACCACAGCTCTCTTCCTAAATAGCAAGGCTGTCGCTGGGTTTTCTCTAGAAAGCATCTGCATTTGATACCTAGCATTCGGTATTTTTATTACGCTCTGCTCTCTGACTGAGAAAGGAGCACTACCGGGTGTGTGCGCGCTTTATGTTTTAAAAATAAATCACTTTTACCCTTCATTTTGTAATAGTTGGCAATTGGCAGCCTGAAATAAATATAGTTAAAGGATAGCCAGGGCATTTTGAAGACAATGCTGGTATCCTTGAGGAACAAAAATAGCCAAGGGAAAAGCTGACATGAAGTGTGAATTCAAGTGTTGTGTGGTAATAAAATGAAGATAACGAGACCACGGGGGAAACACACTCATTCACAAGAGGAAGTGGCATCAAGAGACGCAGGCTGAAATTTAGTGAAGTGGAGGGAATGGGTGGACATAATCGTTTTTGTACACGTTTGTTTTGGCATGGTTTTAAAATGGAAAGGACACTGGGCTGGGAATTTAGGGGATCTGGTGTGTGGTTCAGGCACTGTTAGGAAGTAATCATTTTAACTGCCCGCACGACCATTTCTGCAGCTGTAAAATAATCATCTCCAGGTCCTCCTAACACTAACAACTTAAGACATCAAGAGGAAAAAACAGCATCACTCAGCCTCCATTAGGCTGTGAGAAGTTCTTCTCGTATGAACTTAAATGTCGAGGTAGAATTACTGGTTGTTTTGTTTTTGGTGTTACTAATACAAGGGCAAGATTTGTGACTTTAGGAGTCTTTTAGAGAGCCCCATCTGTGTGCTTGCCAAGTAAGAAATACCGATTTAAGGTTGTAGGTACATGCTCAAAAGTGAAAGGTCACGGTCATTCCTTACAATCTTGCCTGTGGAAAATATCTTCTCGTGGTCCAAAAGAAAATGCTTAGGATCTCATTAACATAGTGCTCTCACAGGTTGGCCACTTGTGGTAATCTGTGAAACAAAAAGTGCTACGGAAGTATCTCTGGTTGTATATCTAGTTGTACAAAAACATTCCTGGAAGATAGAATTCCAAACTGAGATGAGAAAGAAAAAGCCCACTAGGTTTTCAGGTTTAAAACGATGTGTGGAAAAAAAAATCTGTTCACATTTAACTCTAAGAGAAGGTTCTAAGGCTATGGAAATTATTTTATAATAAGCACCATTTCGCATTCTAAAAAAGGTAAAGATTGGGAGAAAAAGGTATTTTGAGGTCCTATTCTCGATTACATAGGGTTGATCACGTGTATTCTTATCTCAATTTAATGCAGCATTATCCTACTTATACCTACTTAAAACTTTGTTAGTTGATATTTAAAAATACTAACTGGAAAAGGAATCTTACATTTCCAATGCTTTCGCCTTCTATGAAATGTAGTGATGTGGGGATTGCAGTGTGTGAGGCCTCAAAGAATCACACCTACAGTGGGAAGAAAGTTTGGTATTGTAGGAAGGAGTGTTTGAAAAGTCAGAGCTGGTCTGTACAGGGATGGAGGAACAGTTTCCTTACCTGTGAGGAAGATGTTTGGTTCAGGAGGACCCAGAACTTGAGGAAAGTTGGATTCCCCCTCCTGCCTGGTCTTGACACTTAATGTCTGGTTAGACTTATATTAACTTTCTGAATTTCGATTTAGTAGTCTGTAAAATATAATTCTCACAACATAAAGAGTTTATTAACTGTGCTTTCCTTTCTCACAGTTCAGAAGCACAGTGTTATATATGGGAGACAGGGAAAGAACACATTCAAATGACTTCTTTTAACAACATACTGTTTTAATTATTTTCTATTGTTAATCTCTTTATGTAATTTATAAGTTTAATTTTTTCATAGTAACATGTATTTCAATAAAAGAATGTTTACAGGCTATGGTACTGTCTCCACTTTAGACATCCACTGTGAATTTTGAAATATACCTTGAGGATAGGGAACTTCTATATCCCAAAGCAATGTGCTTGAATACTCCTACTTTTTCCATTATAAATTTATAACTTACATTGTACCATTACACCATTTTAAGTTAATATCTGTCAATTTGCAGCTCTTTAGTAATGTGTTTTCTCAGTATTTTGCCATGGAAAACTGCAGAGATGTTCAATTACTCAGTGAACAACCATGTATCTTTCCCATAGCTTTTTATTAATTATACTGTATTTTACCACATAACTGTTCATATATCAATCCTTCTATCCATATGGCATTCTATCTTAATTTGAAATATTTCAAAGTAAGTTACAGACACTATTATAATTTACTCTCAGTTAAATATGCTTGTCATTAATTACAGGTTAGCATATTTAATGAATCTTTATTTTTTAAATGTGATCAAATTTACACAGAAGGAAACTTAAATGTACATTCAACAAATTTGAGTAATATATGCACAGATACAATACAAATACCTACCAAGATGTAAACTAGTACCAGTAACTAGGAAATTGCTCTTTTGTCTCTTCTTGGATAGTTCCTGTCTTCTTCCCTTCTCTCCTACTATTTGTCTGTGTTATTTTAACATTAAAGGCAGCTAGGTATTTCTGTGGAATATTGTATATGGCTTTACAAACTATAAGTTCATCTGTGCATAAGTTATTTCCAGGCATGTTAGCCCATGCCTTTAGTCCCACTGCTCAGGAGGCTAACACAGGAGGATAGTTTGAGTCCAGAAGTTCAAAGCCAGTCTGGATAATATAGTGAGCCCCCCCATCTCATAAAGTGTCAATATATTTTTATGTGAATTCTAAAAAACACTGTTGATAAGTAATTGATATACTCACTTTGAAAATCTATCATTAACTACTGAAATTGAACACAAACCTTTGTGGCCTAACAACCTGTTGTCATAGAACCAAGAAAAAATAAGTGTTTTATGTCTACCAAAAGATGTGTATAAAAGAGTTTGTACAAGCCAGGTGTTGGTGGCATGTGCCTTTACTCTTAGCACTCAGGAGGCAGAGGCAGGCAGATCTCTGTGAGTTCGAGGCCAGCCTGGTCTACAGAGCTACACAGAGACATTCTGTCTTGAAAACTCACACACAAAATAGTGCTTGTACAAGCAACTTACTCACACTAGGCTAGTAGAATCAAACAAATGTCCCCCTCACAGGAGAAGGAGTAGACCACTATGTTGTGTATTACTGATACCCACAACAAAAAAAAAGTCAAGTAAAGTTGAGGGAAAGAAGCCAGGCATGGCAGAATATTGAGTATAAATCTGCTTACATAATGTTCAGAAACAAGCAAGCTGGCAGTGGTGATGAGCATGCAGTGGGAAGAAGCACTGTGCCTGCCTTCATCTGTTGGTGTTGGATAAGCTAGCACTCACAGAAAAGCTCATCTAGTTGCACCCTTTAGACTCATGCAGTGGAGTCCCTTCTTCATTTTTAGAAACACATTTTGGGGCAGTATGTGGTAATGTGCCCCCTCTCTCACTGATCCTGTAAGCTATATGGATTTGATTTCACCATTTTTAGTTTTCAGAGTTTGGCTTTTCTTCTGCTGCTAGCGTGTGCTAGTGTTCACTTAGCTGTGTGAAGCCCTGGACTTCATCCCTAGGTGCTGGAAGACAGAAAGAAATAGATTTCCTTTGCTGTTTTAGAACTTTCTCCTAGGAATCCTTTCAGTTCTGGTTTCAGCTTCATATGTTTACCTGCATCTGTCTTTCTGTTCCTTTCTTACTAAATCACTTTTGGTCTTGTTTTGGATCTGTCTCAGCCTCTCTCATTTTACCTTACCCTCCTATACTGCTTGAAGTGCTCAACTCTTACTGAAATTTTGTTCTGTTTGAGGCACAATGCTAGGTACAATTTAAAATTTAGATTAAATTTGTGGCACGTTATGAGCATAAATATAAAGTATTTTAATATAAACATTTAGGAACAATTAAGTTTCCTCACTGTGGCACTGTCCAGGTGGTGGTGTTCATATAGTTGCTTGTTTGCCTTTGGCAATAAAGTACTAGAATTAAGACTTTATTTCTGGAAAGCAGGCCACCTATTTTCAAGAATTTAAAATCTTTTAAATCTCAAAGTAAAATATCCATAATGTTCACTACTTTGGCATGAGTCCAGAACAGTTGTCTTCAGGTAGAAAATAGCACAGGCTCTTTAAGCCTCTTCCCCAGAGACTGCATTGACTTTGCCAAGAAACAGGCAAATTGTCTTATTTCTTTTACATAAACTAAGAACAAATATGCAACTTAAATCCTTAATACCAATCTGCGAATTAATTCTCTGTTGTGAAATATTTAAGGTATTGTTTATGATTCTTTTGTAAGATGACTGATAGTTTAGAATTATATACAACGTTATTGGAAATGTCCTTTAGTATTAAATCAGGCTGATAAACAGGAGAAAGTTTTCTATTGTATCCAAAGGTTAGATCAGAACCCAGTCTGATTTGGTTATTGGTATAGGCCATGGCAAAATACCTTTCTGATCACTTCAAGCCCTGCTACTAAAAACATGGTCTCCAGGTTGTCAACTGTCACTAGTGAAATAGGTAAAGAAATTATGAATAAGAATTTGAAAATGAAACCTGGCAGTGGTGGCACACTCCTTTAATCCCAGCACTTGGAGGCAGAGGATATGAGGCTAGCCTGGTCTATGGAGTAATTTCTAGGACAACAGGGCTACACAGAGAAGTCTCATTTAGAAAAACAAAATAAACAAAAAAAAAAAAAGTAAAAATAATTTAGGCTACTTTAGTTTGTGAATCTAATTATTTTAAACCAAGGCTTAATTTTGTGTGTCTTAACTTTTACTTTCTAATTAGTTATCTTTATTTTATTTGTTTAGCATTTTTTCACTTTTTTATGAATTTATCTTTTGCATTCCAGTACCCATTTCCCCTCCTTCCTGTCCTCCCACTCCCCCCCCCCCACCTTTCCCACCTCCCATCTGCTCCTCAGAAGAGAATAAGGCCTCTCCTAGGAAGTCTACTAAGTCTATCCCATCCATCATCTCATTGAGACAGGACCAAGGCACGCCCTCCCTCTTGTGTCTATGCTGAGCAAGGTATCTTTCCATATAGAATGGGCTCCATTAAGTCAGTTTGTGCAGTAGAGTTAAATCTTGGACCCATTGCCAATGGTGTCATATATTGTCCCAGCAGCAACATTGTCACCTATATTAAGGGAGTCTAGTTAGGTCTTAATGTAGGTTCCCCTTTGTCAGACCTGAGTCAGTGATCTCTCACTGGCTTGGGTCAGCTGACTCTATGGGTTCTCCCTTCATGGTCTTGACTCCTTTGTTAATACTATCGCTTCTCCCTCACTTAGAATGTACTCTAGGAGCTTGGCCCAATTGCTAGTTGTGGATTTCTGCATCTGTTTCCATCTGTTTCTGGAAGAGGGTTCTAGCTTCTCTGGAGTTGTGGATTGTAGGCTGGGTATCTTTTGCTTTATGTCTGGTGTCCACTTATGAGTAAGTAATACTATATTTGTTTTTCTGGTTCTGGGTTATCTCCCATAGAATGTTTTTTTTTTTTTTTTTTTTTCTAGTTCTGTCCATTTGCCTGCGAATTTTAGGATATCATTGTTTCTTACCACTAATAAGTACTCCATTGTGTAAATGTACCACATTTTCTTTACCCATTCTTCAGTTGTGGGGCATCTAGGTTGTTTCCAAGATCTGGCTATTACAGATAATGTTGCTATGAAATAGTTGAGCAAATGTCCTTGTGGTGTGAATGTGCCTCCTTCTGGTATATGCCCAACAGTGGTGTTGCAGGGTCTTGAGGTAGGTTGATCCCTAATTTTCTGAGAAATTACCATACTGATTTCCATAGCAGCTGTATAAGTTTGCACTCCCACCAGCAGTGGAAGAGTGTTCCCCTTTCTCCACATCCTCTCCAGAAAGCTGTCATTGGTGTTTTTGATCTTATCCATTCTGATTGGTGTAAGATGGAATCTCAAAGTGGTTTTGATTTGCATTTCCCTGATGACTAAGGATGTTGAGCATTTCCTTAAGTGTCTTTCTGCCATTTAAGACTGTTCTGTTGCAAATTCTCTGTTTAGATGTGTACCCCATTTTTAATTGGATCATTTGGTAGTTCAATGTCTTGTTTCTTGAGTTCTTTATGTATTTTAGAGATCAGCTCTCTGTCAGATGTGGGGTTGGTGAAGATCTTTTCCCGTTCTGGGGGCTGCCTTTTTTTTTGTTTGTTTGTTTGTTTGTTTGTTTGTTTGTTTTTTTAACCACGTTCTTTGCTTTACAGAAGCTTCTCAGTTTTAGGAGGTCCCATTTATTAATTGTTGTTCTCAGTGTCTGTGCTACTGGTGTTTTATGTTTTATTTAGGAAGTGGTCTCCTATACCTATGTGTTCAAGTGTATTTCCCACTTTCTCTTCTATGAAGGTCAGTGTGGCTGGATTTATGTTGAGGTTTTTGATCCATTTGGACTCGAGTTTTGTGCATGGCAACAGATATGGATCTATGTGAAGTCTTCTACATGTTGACAGCCAGGTATACCAGCATCATTTGTTGAATGTTTCTCTTTTCTCTTTTTTATTTTTATCTTCTTTGGCAAAAATTAGGTGTTCATAAGTATGTGGGTTAAAATCAAGGTCTAAGATTCGATTCCATTGGTTCACCTGTCTGTTTTTATGCCAGCACCAAGATGTCTTCATTACTATAGCTCCATAGTAGAACTTAAGTCAGGGATGGTGATGCCCCCAGATGATCCTTTATTATACAGGATTGTTTTGGCTTAATTGTTTCGACTTGTTTGTGTATCTTAATTTTTACTTTCTAATTAGTTGTTTTTATTTTATTTATTTGTTTTGGTTTTTTTAAACAGGGTTTCTCTGTGTAACAGCCGTGGCTGTCATAGAACTCTCTTTGTAGACCAGGCTGGCCTCAGACTCACAGAGATTTGACTGCCTCCAACCCCCAAATGCTGGCATTAAAAATGTGTGGCACCACTGTGAGGCCTGTATTTCATAAACACCAACAGAGTTTTTTAATACCAAGCGGTCCTTCATGATAGGCAAAGTGCTACTTATAAAGGATTCTTGCAAGTTACTAGTGGTCTTTTCATCTAATACAGTTGACTTAATACTTCAAACTATTTGAACTATTATCAACTTTTTAAAAAGAAAATGGATTAAATTTCAGGTGGTAGATACTAATTTCTCTTGAGTAAAAAGTTGAATTGTGTGAATAATACTCATTATGGAAAGATTAATATCACTATACCTAGTTATAAACAACATGAATATGCATTTAGTATGCTTATAAGTTGTAATCGTTCCTGTTATATAACACAGGTTATTCCAATTTATAACTATAGAACAAGACTCAGGAACATTGTTTTTGCTAAATCATTAATTATCTCTTTTGATGAATATCTAGAAATTATACTTTTGAGTCATGGGATATGTATGGCATTTAGAGCTTTGGATTTATAGTACTAGAATTGCTTTAACAGAGAAGTTTTGGTTCCCATATGTTTACTAGCTAAGAAAAAAAAAAGAGTGCCTGTTCTCTTCCTAGTTATTAAAAGTACATGACTCAACTTTTCAAGAATGTCTAGCATGCATGTGGCTCTAGGCTCTATCTTCAGCACAAATAAATAAATAAATCTATCAGCTTAAATGTACACATTTCCCTGAATTAAGTTATTTAATTATGGTTAGCTTAATTATCTCTGAGAATGTATATATTACATATATATCTTTATAATAGAGTAAGGAAAATATAATACTTTTTATTCCCAAGACTTTAGCTTAAGAAATGATCTCAAGATTAACAATTAACAAATATTTTTGTCCTTGTTTTCAAAGAGTCTGATATTTCCCATGCTGACCTCAACTCCATTTTGAAATAATGATAACTTTAAACTTCTGATCTTTCAGTGAATACCCTCCAAGTATTAGGATTATGGATATTCATCACCATGACCAGTTATAGAGTGCTGGGAATCAAACTCAGCGCCTCAAGATTCCTAAGCAAATACTCTATCATCTGTCTTAATCCCTGACCATTAAGAATGCCTCAAGAATTTATCAAGTGTGACATTAGCTTAGATGAAAGGACTGAAGAAACATTTGGCAATATGTAAGAACATTGTGTAGATGATTCCTCGGTAGATAGAAAGATCCTGCATCTATGAAGCTGCCAATCTTAAATCAGAGAACATTTATTATAGTGGTTTGTATTATATCTCTCTATCTCTTTAAAAGCCCTTTGATTCAAGGGAATATAAAAATAAATAAGACAGTAGTTGTGCATTTAGAAAAATCTGTGAACTATTAAAAATCAATTCTGAGTTAATTGCACAATATTATTGACTTATGTGAAGGATTTAAACTCTGTGTGTACAAGAGAACAGATACACTCCAAACCTTGGATGGTGGTAATTAGGAGTTTCTAGTTTGCCAAAACCTGTAAGTTCAGTTGTAAGACTGACTTACTAGCCAGTATAGATTCTAACAATTTATTGCATTTCTGACCCTGAGGACATTTTTCTGAATTTCCCTGTGTCTGTATGGTAATCTTTTAACTTACTTAAATAGAGTTAGTAAATAATTTTTTTTAAAAAAAAAAAAATCTCTTCCCCACCCAAATAAGAACTGATTGCAGTTAGTCTTGTAAATAACTGTAATTACAGAGAACCACATGGAAAGAAGGAAGGAAGGAAGGACAGAAGGAAGGGAGGGAGGGAGGAAGGAAGGAAGAAAGGAAGGAAGGAAGGAAGGAAGGGAAGAAGAGAAAAGGAAAGGGAAAGAAAGAGTTTATCTGATAACTGTATCTTCAGAGGGGCCTTAGACTGGGCTCTAAAGACAAGCCTCTTACCTACCACTGTTCAAGGCTGTTGGGTTGGACATACTTTTACAGTAAAAAGGATGATAACTTCTCAGTTCTTTCCCCCCAGGGATGCACTACTGACCTATGCATGGAAGAACTACTAAGTGATTACTCAGGTACCTTCTAAAAGCATCAACTTACATAATGCAAGAAACTTAGTAAAAAATCTCAGTAAATGCTTGCATGCCTTGGTGGATATGTTTTGGTTTGTTCAACGGACTCCTTTTAATTTTGTAATAATCATTTTGGCACTAGCTTCTGGGAATTGTAGGGACTTCCCAAGTGTAATGAACCATTTCTAGAGATTCCACATAGCTTCAGAATTTGGGGGGCCAAGTTATATGACCATGTTGATGGGTCAGTGGATAAATCAACCTTTCTGTTTGGCCACTGGGGCTCAAACTTCATGAAATTCTGATAATAGTTAAAGGCTACCCAGAAGTGGAAATGCCAGGTTTCCACAGAATGGTACAATCAATAGTAGCAACAGTGTTTCTTGTATGGACAGTAGAAAATTATTGATACACAGTAGTAAATTTCTAATGCAAAATATGCTTAAGATTAAAGTTGTTAAAAGATTGGTTCAGTAGTGGTTAGCACATATAAAAATAAGTTTCACAGAAGATTAAAAAAATTATGTAGGCAGGAATGTCAGAAAATAACTCAGCTTTAGAACTCTTCTTTTTTGATTCTGAAGTAGAAACTTGTACTAATGACATCTTTAATTTTAGAGGAAATGCAAATCTAGGGGGAGCAGTATTATAAATTTTCAGTGAGGTTTTTGAATTCACATATTGAATGGATCGCAAATAGATGTTCACTCTACCTGTCTTTGATTCTCAGTATGAGACCAGCTGTTTTCAAAGTAAAATTTTCTACTTCATTGGACTTCTATATGAAAATTAACTCACTAATTTTGAAGATTTAGAGTCTGAAAAACGAGTAATTGTCGATTAACTTGGCAATTTTTTGTTTGTTTGTTTTTGCTATATTCAACAGTAAAAAATAAGTACTAATTCCCAGCACACACACACACCAGAATTTTTTAAACCAAACCATAGTTCTATATGTGATGCAGCTTGATAATTTTATATTTAGTTTGACGTAAAATTAGGTTGAATACCAGTAAACCAGTTTTTACTGATTTAAAAGCATGATTTTGGTCTGTTAGACTAAAGGAAGTTAATCTAGTGTGTATTATATGTGTTTATATGGAATAATTGTTTGGTTTTAGAAATAATGATGATTTACACATTCCTTAACTTTGTATTTTGAAACAGCTACAGTCTTACATGAAAGTCATGTGACTATAAGAAATGAAAGTGTTATTGTGTTAGATACTTTAATCATTTAGGCCTATATATTCCTTGTTTTCAAAAAGCTTTAAAATACAAGCTGAAACTTAAACTTTTACCTTCCTTCTAATTTTTGAACTGTAATACATCTGTAACTACCTTGAAGCTATTATAATTTCATGTTTGTGACTTGTTAATGTTAGTAAGTACCATGTATTTGCTAACTGCAGATTTATTTACAGTGTGACTATATAATGTTCCTTGGCTGATATTCAGGCTCTGGAGTTTGCTTGGGTTACAGTGTTAACACTGTTCAAATGTCAGACCCTCTGTGACTGTTATGGTCACAAAACTAACAGGTCTACAAGGCAAGTTTATTGAATACAGACTGTGGAAAGGGAGAACCCACTTCCAGAAGTTACCGTCTTACCTCTATAAGCACTAGAGCATTCACACATGAAATAAATAGATGTGAGAGGGAAAAAGTGTTTAAAGGAGAAATTTCGATGCATTTATATAGTATTTGTGTGCCATTAATCAGCACAGAAGCCCTATATAATAAATATCATTATTCCTTCTTTTACAGATGGGAAAAAACTGGTCTAGAGAGATTCTAAGTATCTCCTCCAAGTTGCCAAATTATAGTAATTGATATACTGAAAACCTATCTCCAGTTTTGGCAATGCAAATTCATTCAACTTTTCATTCAACAGCTATAAAGGCAAAGTTTATACATTTGGAATCTGGCAAAGACCATGTCTTCAGACATTGCTTAGATAGCAAAGGGGAGATGGTGTGTGATACCAGGTATTCAGAGTGCAGAAAAGATACTTCTGTGTTATATAAGAATATTCACAGAAAAACCCTTCAATAAAATGGCATTTAAATAAAGCCCCTTAGAGGGAGATCACTAAATCCCCAATGAGCCTACTTTTATATTTTGTTCTCTTGCTTCTTCCCTTCTTGCAGTAAAATGGTAGCACTCTCAGAAATGTACCATTTAAGATGACTTCCAGTGTTGTTATTTTGAAGATGAGAAATTTAAATGTATTAATCTAGGCAACCAACTAAATTGCCTAGAATTACAGTCAGTTAACAGAAAGTGCTTTACTAAAATTGGTGTTCTTTATTCACTTGTATAACATAAAGGAAGAGGTGAAAGCAAATAAGGAAATCACTTTGGTTTTGACAGGAATCATGACCTGGGCTGGAAAGATGGGTGAATGGTTAAGAATTCTTGCTCTTCTAGAGGATTCAAATTTGGTTCCCAATACCCACATTGGGTGGGTCATAACTATAACTGTAGGGGATCTGACAGCTGCTTCTGACCTCCTTGGCAACACACACACACACACACACACACACACACACACACCCTAGCTGGCACACAACACATATACACATATAATTATTTTAAATAATATTTTACATATCAAGAATCATTAGGGAAATTAAAAGTATGGGAAAAAGATAATTCAGACTTGGAGTAAACTATGTGCTTGCAATTTTTTTTTTAAGTTATGGTATAATACACATACTATAAAATCATTTGTTTCAGACAGGATTTTGCTGTTGTTAGAGCTGTGTCCCGGGTTGCAAAGAAAAAGATCATCATTCCAATTAAAGAGTCTCAAATGGGCAAAACTTGACTCTTAATTAAAAGGGTATATAACTCACAAAAGCAGAAGAGCAGGGGGTTGGTGGTGGCAGGAAGTGCTCTTGGATTTTATTCTAATGCAGGTGGTGACTGTGTCTTTTCCCCATTGGCTGGGGTCCAGTCTCACAGTATTTCACTATTGGCTGGCTTTAAAAGAATCAACATAAAGGAAATGAAGAAAAGCTCCCTGAGGTGTGCCACTTATTTTATTTAAGTTCTGAGAATGAAGCATGACCTTTGTGTAAACAAAGGTTTACCTAGTGGGAATGATTGTAAATTTGCATTAAAGTCTTACCAGGAAGGGGATTCCCTGTCTGAAAACAAGTTTTAAAGTGTTTGATAGAAAATTTAATATTTAATGTTTTTATACAGTGTAGTACAGGCTGGCCTAGAACTTTTAGCCTTCCTGCATCAGCTCCTTATTAATGGAGCATGTACCAGCTTAATAACTATGCACAAGTGTACAGTCTAGTAATGTAGTATCACCTCCATCTATCTTTAGAACTTATTTCCTCCTGTAAAGCTGAAACTCTGTATCCGTTAAACAGTAACTCTCCATTTCCTGCCTGCTAATACTGGTCTACACATTCTGTCTCTATGTGTGAGATTTGTTTAGACATCTCATATAAGTAGAATTATACATTACATATGTGTTTGTGACTGGCTTGTTTTACTTAGCATAATGTCCTCAAGATTCATCCATGTTGTATTAGGATTTACTTTTCTTTCAAAAACCAAATAATGTTCCTTTTTGCGACTGGCATCCTAGGACAGAGACCTGATTCTAGTGAGGTCCAGTAGGGTAGATGTTTCCGAGTTTTCTTGTCTGGCTTGGTCCTGCCACCCTTCTCAGCCCCAAATAAACACACAAAGACTTACATTAATTATTAAACTGTTGGCTGATGGCTTGGGCTTCTTACTGGCTAGCTCTCTCTAAATTATTAACCCATTTCTATAAGTCTATGTATTTCTACATGGTCTTGGCTTACGGGAGAATGCCTGGTGCATCCTATTCTCCCAGTGACTGCATGGGGACTCTTGAAGTCTTCCTCTGCCTATCTTTCCTAGAATTCTCCTCGTCTCCTCTTCCTACTTATCTTCCTGCCTCATTGGTCAAACAATATTTTGTTTATCAACCAATAAGAGAAACATATATACAGAAGGACATCCCTCATAAGGTAAGTATGGCCACTTTTGCTCCAAAACCCAAACAGAACAAGTTTTGATGAAGTATGTCTTTGTTTGTTTGTTTTTGTTTTTGTTTTTGAGACAGGGTTTCTCTGTATTGTTTTGGAGCCTGTCCTGGAACTCTCTCTGTAAACCAGGGTTGCCTCGAACTCACAGAGATCCACTTGCCTCTGCCACGAGAGTGCTGGGATTAAAGGTGGGCGCCATCGACACCTGGCTGATGAAGTATGTTGTAATTAGGGTCACCGTAGCTGTTGATCTTAAAACTATAGCATACATTGATAATTACTTCCTTTCGCTTACCCTTTAAGGAGCACATGCTCATCAAAATAGTTTTCATTTTATTTTTATTTGTTTATTTTTGTGTTGAAACTTGTTGAAATACAACAAAACTACCTTTGTATTTTGGACTTAAAAAGAGATATCCATCAAATAGTAATATTAATACTGTGTTATTTTTGAGGCATTTGTTAGATGATTTTTGCCATTTGTCTAGTATCATTTAGTGATATGCCCCTGTTTTTAGAGGTATGTAAGATAATTGCAACAGTCCTAAATTAGAAATTATGTAGATTATCTCTGTCATTGCATTATTTCTTCCTTGCCCAGAGGCTTTGTGTTCTTTTGTGTTATGCGTTATCTTCATCCAAAGCCATCCTTTTTAGCATCTTACCCACATCTATGCTCCTTAAAATGTTTTTTTCAGTGAAGGAAAATAGAATGTTAACAATGATGACATAAAATAAGAAACGCTAGAGTGGAGTCTACAAACATCCTAGACACCTTGCAGAATCAGAGCTAGCCAAACAGAAGCCAGAACAAAAATAAATTTGTTAGAGAGAAAATATAATTAATTAATGAAGTATACTGTGGGAAAGTCAACTTTCTGAAACATGAGTTCCAAAAGATAGAGGAGATAATTCAAGATTATTAGAGAAAAGCTCGAAACTTACTGTAAAAGAAGATGTGAGTTTAGAACTAGGTAACATTTTGACATGCTTTACAAAATATGTTGTTAAAGTCTTAGACTTATAATTCTGAATATTTCCAATCAATGAACTGTGTTGGGATTTTGGATTTTAAGTTCCATCTATAGGTTAATTTAGGAAGAATTGACATAATAGGTTTCTTATCCATGAATGTAGTTTACATCTCTATTTATTTAGACCTTTAAATGTCCTTATAATTTTCTGCACATCTATTTTAAATGCATTTTAGTCTAACTATGATTTTTGCTGATATGTGTGTTTCAATATGTTTTGTTTTTGTTTCTCTTCTTTGAAACATAATTAAAATAACAGATGGCCAAGACAAAACATTTGTGAACAATAATAAGATAATGGGACTTGATTAGATAGCAAAATATAAAAGTGAGTCCAGAAACTCACTGGTCTGTGGATAATGAAATCCACAGTAGGTGACAAGTGTGAGAATACAGATAGGGGAATGTTTTAAAGTAATACTGACATGCTTAGTGATATGTATTGTATTAGGGTTTTTGTTTTTGACAAATAACTGAAGTGGTTTAAAGAACATTTTGTTTTAGCGGTTTAAGTCCATAGCCATCTGCCTTTATTCCTTTATGACTGAAGGAAGTAGAACACCATAGTAGAAAAGGCCTGATAGAACAGGGCTCTACTTACTTTATTGTAGCCAGGAAGCAGGGAGGAGTAATGACATGGGGCAGGAGCCAATTTATACCCTTCAAAGCCATGCCTCCAAGTACCCACTTCCTCTAGCTAGCCTTCACCCTCTACAATTCCATTGTCTCTCAATAGTCAGTTTGTTGATTGGGTCAAAGACTCATAATCTAATCATCTCTGAAAGTGACCTCACAAGCATACCCAGAGAAGTACTTTTACTCACTTCCTAGTCATCTTTAATCGTAATCAAGTTGACAGTCAAGATTAGTATCATATCAGATATCCGGATGAGCTGTCATAGCATCTACATAAAGCCAAACATCTATTTTTACACCATATACAAACGTCAGATGAAAGTGTGAAGAAATTTTAGAATGTCTGAGAACATCATTATGTCCCAAGAGCAGGGAAGAATTTTGTGACAAGAACACAGATGAACTGTAAGAGGAGAGATTCGCAATTTGAGCTCATTAAAATAAACTTTTAAAAATTTCCATAATAAAGTTACAAAGGTAAACCACAGATGGGAAAGGATGCGTGTAACACATGGAACCTGTAAAGCTTTAGTGTATATAATGAACCAAGTAGACAAAGACAAGCAGCTCAATAGAAAAATTAACAAAACTACATGAACAGCCAATTCCTCAAAGAAATACATAATGCCTATAAGAAAAGTGATCACAGAAATGCAACTTAATATCATTATGGGAATGCCAGAAATCCATAAATTCATAAATATCATACATTGCTGATGGTGTGGCTCGAGATTCTTTAAGAGGACGGATGGATTACTTAAGGGACCAGTACTTTGGAATGCAATTTATATTGTGAAATTGATTGTTGTGTGCTTTCTGATTCAGCACCTATAATTTCCATAGCACATAGATCCCCCCTCTAGAAGACTAGGAATATATATATTTGGGGTTTATTAGAGGGGCTTACAGAATGGTCCAAGTATTCAATAATGGATATTCCCCACTAGGTCAAGGATTCAGTATTTGTTCAGTCCATGCGACAAGATGTCTTAGCAGTCTCAGTCTGATGCTAGAGTTCCCAAAGAATCATGGAGAGCTGCTGTTCCGAAGTCTTTGTTGGAATCCCAAAGAAGTATGTTCTAATACTAGTGAAGAAATGCCTCACCAGCATGGTAGATGAACTTGCCAGTGAGAGTGAGAGCAAACAGACAAAAATCAAAGCCTCCTCCCATGTCCTTTTATGTGGGCTGCCACCAAAAGGTGTGGGTATTCCCACCTCAAATAATCCAATCAAGAAAATCCACAGGTGTGCCCAGTTCCTGGTTGATACCAGATCAGATGTAGTCAGGTTGACAACTAAGATTAACTTCCACACTAGACATTGTCCCTGGTGTTAGGATTAAACACTGAACAATGTGGAAAATGTTTCTGTTCTTGTGACATGTTTAGTTTGGAAGGGACTTGTGGATAAGCCAGCAGGCTTAAGAGGATGCTTATGATGTTATGCTGAGGAGATAAGGATAGGGAGAGTGTGTATATGTGAGTGCATGATCAAGGAGAACCAAACTGAAAATGCCAGTGTTTCAGCAGATTTTATTATTCTGTGGAAGAAATCCATATAACTCGCTGAAGGGAAAGCAGCAGTGAGGTTGGAATAGTCAATAAGAGCAAGTAGGTGAGTGAGGCTCGTGCAGGTTCCCCTTTAGATGAAGAGACACAAGAGAGGAGTTCTGCAAAGTAGACAAAATTTGCCTTGTTGTATAGTATCTTAGGTTCTAAAAGCCTAGTTAGAATGTTTTCAGTGGTGAAAAGTCATTGGGGATTTTCAAGCAGGCAAATGACAATCTGATTTATATTTAGGAACTGAAGAATTGAAGCGAAGTGCACAGTTGGGGAGGGTAAGGATTGGGCATGTTGAATGAAAGGGCCTTTTTTTGGAGACTTGTAGAAGTTTGGGCCTTAGATGATTAACAAGGACTGGGGAGAACAGTGGACTTGGAAAGAAGTGGCTATTTTGATAAGATCAATTTTTTTAGGACAACCTCCTATGAGTGAGATCTTAGGTTCAGAAAGCCCTGACATTTGTGTGTTTACAAAATGAGACTTATCAATGTATAGATGACATTTTAAGCCATGAAGACCTCTAGAGTAAGTGAAAATAAAGGTGACTCATGAGAGGAGGAGGTCATTGATGATGGTGTGTGTGTGTGTGTGTGTGTGTGTGTGTGTGTGTGTGTGTGTGTGTAAGAGAGAGAGAGACAGAAAGGAGAGATTGGTCCTGGAACTTTAAAAAGAAGAAAATGTCTCCAAAGACATAGACTATGTTGGGAGCTCTTTGTGCTATAAAAATAACAAATATGGGGGTAAGATGGCAGAGAATAATAAAAAAGACAATTTTGTACAGAAATGAAGAAATTATTTGAATAGGGAGTTTGCCAAAGGACAAATTATAATTGCCAATAAAACTATGAGAAGACATTTAACCTCACTCGTCAATCAGAAAATGCAAATTTAAAAGAGAATTAACACCCAAATGCTATCAAAGATGGGAAAGGAGATCCTTTTTATATCTTGGTGGAAATAGGAGTTACTACAGCCCTTTTCAAAACAGTCTGCTAATAGCTATTAAAATGAAAAATATATCTAATGTATACCCAACAAAATCCTAGCAATCTGGTATATAAATGTAGGCAAAAAGCACAAAAAAGCAAGGTATACGTCTTATCGCTAAGGGAAAGGTGATGCATGGATTACATAGTCACTGATATTACTCAGTCAAAAAACAAGTTAATTGGATTTGTGCCACTTGGTCTATGCCAGCTTCAAGAATTTTCATAATGAAGAGAAAAATAAAGTTACTTCTGTCTCTGTGTGTGAGAGGCATCTTAGACACCACTCATCCCCCTCAGAAAACAGCGACCACTGTCTAAGCATACTTACCTGAGAGTGCACAAGACGGGAAAGTAAGCCTGTCTCTAAAACAAACAAACAAACAAACAAAAAAAGGGATATCCATGATCAAATAGCACACATGTAGAAGATACCAACAGATAGTCATCACAATAACAATTTTAAAAATAAAGTGCTAGTTGGTAAGTACTCACTGCCTTTGTTGGTTCAGATGGGAAAACCCTTTACACTGGTCAAGGTTCAATTTACACTATTTCACTTGTGAGAAATATACAGAACTGTTATTTTGTGCTTTTCACTAATGTTAATTTCCATGTTCATTTTGTTACTTTTGCTTTTCCATTTTTAACCACTGCCTTGATTTTGAGTATAAACTAAATAATATGAGACTAATAATGAACATTGGGACAGTTTAAAAGTTAAATCTACAAACAACTACCAGTGCTCAATTGAATGTAGATTATGGACATACTTATCTGATATCCTCTATTGTTAAACATATTTTCTCAGTAAAGAAGTTTACATACTTTTAGGTTTTAAAGAAGAAATAATTAAATTATTATTGATTTTTAAATTTAAAAGGGAATAACATGATGCCCATCAGCATGTTGGGTATCTGTGTTTTTCCTAGCTACCATTCATAAAATGTTATGTGTAACCTAGTTAGTTTTCTCTTACATTTTTATCTTCAAGCATAATTTGATTTAAACTATAATTTAACTGATATGATTTCTTTCTTTTCTCAATTTTCTCTGTTGAAGCTATGTTTTGTCTCTACTTACATGATGCTGGTCTTTCTCCTGCCTCCTTGGGTGAAATCTGTTAATGAAAAGTCCTGAAATCAGTTCCAGTTAAACACACACAAATCAATAATAAATAGAGTGAATCCTGTGTAATGATTAAAAACTTCACATTTTATTTTCAGCCAGTTTTTCCTATCTAAAGTAATTTGTACATACCTCCTGAAACACTTCTGACCTTACCTATCTTATAGACTCCTTTCTCCCACATTCTTACTAGCCATATTCTTCAGCCTTTGGTCACCTCAGGGAGGAAATGATGTAGAAATGGCATTAAATTTTTTATACAGAGTTTGGGTACAGAGTGTTGAACTCTGAACATATTAAACTCCTTCTGTGCTGTTGAAAGTTCTTTCTCATATTTGACTAACAACTGGGTTCCTGCTACCTGGACATGGCAACTGTTTAAAGCTGATTCTTGTTTGTGAATTCTTTGCAATTTCTTCTTAATTACTCCCTAATTGTCTTTCTGATATTACTTACTAATCTGTGGTATGTTACCATTCCAAATTAAATACTTCCATGATAACAGATTACTCTAAAATTTAGTGGCTTAAAACAGCACAC
Organism: Phodopus roborovskii; assembly: GCF_943737965.1. Taxonomy (NCBI): domain Eukaryota; kingdom Metazoa; phylum Chordata; class Mammalia; order Rodentia; family Cricetidae; genus Phodopus; species Phodopus roborovskii. The sequence continues at coordinate 7,596,520 of NW_026126625.1, read as the reverse complement.
ATTTATTTCATAGTTTCTGTAGGTGTGGCTCCTTTGACTCTGTCCTCATGAGAGCACAGTTATTTTAAGGCTTAAAAATGATGGATCCACTTTCAAGACCCATGAGTAGGTGGAAAGATTCAGGTCCTCATGGTTTGTTGACCTACGAGTTCATTTCTTCACAGCTGTCACTCAGAAGATATCCTGTACTCAGTACCTTGTGGGCTGAATAGAGCAGATTAAAGTCATTGTCCTGATTAACTTAGAAGTGCATCCAATCACGTTTGCCATGTTCAATTCATCACTAGTATGTAGTTAGAGCTAGCCTGCACTCGAGGAGGGAGATTTCACACACAACAATGACTCAGGAATGGAGTCACTAGGAGCCATTTTAAAAGCAGCCTGCAACTCTCAAACCAACAGCATTCCTGGAATTACCCCTTGATACAAGTAAATGAATTTCCTCTTAGTGGTCTTTTCCCTGGTCATTTTTTGGTGTTTTCAGTTGTTTTTGTGGTTGTTGGGTTTTTGTTTTGTTTTGTGTTTTGTTTTTTGTTGTTGTTGGTTTATTGTTTTTTTTTGTTGTTGTTTGTTTGTTTGTTTGTTTGTTTGTTTTTCCCTGCAGTCACTACCTTACCTCCAGGTGGCCCTCTTGGACAGGATTTAATAGAATCTCTTACAGGTCCCATGGGTGAGCTGTGGAGTTTGGCATTCTTTACGGGAATCCATGGCAGTCACCCTTGATTTTATCTTGATTTTATGCTGCCATCAGAGTATAACTAAATGATTCTGTTTGCAGCCTCTCTGAAGGGTTTTACAGATTTGAGTTATCTAAAGACCAGAAGACATACTTTGTGCTCTTAGGGGACCTTTTTTTTTTTTTATAGGTTGAAGTCCTGGAGAAAGGGCAAAACAGAGCCACCAGAATCTCCTCCATCTCTTGCCATCTCCACCCTGTTTGTTATGCTAGAGGAAAATGTACATGGATTTTTGATTGCATTCTTCCCAAATGAGTGATTCTTCCCTTTTTTTTTTTTTTTTTTTTCTTTTTTTCTTTTTTTAACATACTGTCTTTTATTTTGGCTCTCCAGTTAAAACTGACACTCAGGTAGCTTTGTGTTCACGTTCTGTCTTGTGGTATTTGCCTTCTCCCTGCTCTTTTATTTGGGGCTATTTACCCTCAGTGTCACTAACAAGAAAAATGGTTACTAATTTATTAAAACAAACCCTGGAACCTTATGAAAAGAAGGGGGCAGGCTAATAAAGATTGGGAGAGCAGAGTGAGAAAATACTAAATATCTCATTTTGGATTATGATAAATATCTTAATTGTAGAAATACTATTTTGATCATGTTTTTGAAATAATTTAACTGCTGATAGAATTTTAAATGATGTATTTAAGTTACAGTTTACAAGGAAAAGATGCATATAAAGAAAGAAAATTATATTTAAAAGGTACATATTACTAGCATAAATTATTTTAATTGAACTAATAAATCCATGCTAGATAGTGGTGGTGCACACCTTTGATCCCAGCACCCAATTGGCAGAGGCAGGCAGATGTCTTTGAATTCAAGGTCAGCCTGGTTTACAGATTGAGTTCCAGGACAGGCTCCAAAGCAATACAGAGAAACCCTGTCTCAGCCTAAATAAATAAATAAATAAAAGTCCAACTGTAAAGCCTTTATAAGAGACTTACTTTTAGAATAGAAAGAAAAAAAATAGTCCCAATTTGGAAAGGTATATTTAGATAAAGCAAAAAGATGACCGTATTTATATGACATTAAAAAAAAAAGTACAAATTGTCACATATCTTGTAACCTGGATTCACAAGTATCTCAAGTGAAATAATTACCTTCACATGGTCATCTTTATTTAAATTTTAGTGAGAGGACACTCACAGCTCAGAATAAAGCATTAGGTTCTTTCCCCTATTAAGATGTCCTATAGAAAATCTTGCCTATGTTTAGGAAAATTTCACTGGAGGAAGACAAGCTAAGAATCCTGTCTGGGAATCTGGAAAGTTTCTAGAAATAAAGATTCTTTTTTAAGAAAAAATTATACTAAAATATAAAACAAAAATGAACACATAGGGATTGGACAGAACAAGTAAGCAGAAGGAAACAGCTTGAGAGAAGATACAAGGAACACAGACCCACTCGTTCACACACTTAGGACTCCCATAGAAACATTAAAATGGAAGCCATATATATACTCAGAGGACCTGATGTGGACCTGTGCAGGCCCTGTGTGTGCTTTCTCTTGCACACTGTGAGTTCATATGTACATTGGTCATGTTGATTTAGAGGGTCTAGTTCTTCTGGTATCCTCCATCCCCTCTGGCTCTTACATTCTTTCTGCCTTTTCCACCTGGTTCCCTGAGCCCCAAGAGGAGGGATTTGATGGAGGTATTCCATTTAGAGCATTGTGTTCCAAGGTCTCTCACTCTCTGCATAATGTCTGGCTGTAGGTATCTGTACTTGTTCCTGTTGGCTACAAGAGGAAGCTTCTCTGATAATAGCTGAGCACTCGTCTATGAGTATAGCAGACTGTCATAAAGAGTAATTTTATTGCTATTTTTTTCAGAGAACAGTATTATTTGGTTTTTATCATAGGTCCCTAGCTGTCTAGTCTCAGGTGTAGTCTTCTAAGCAGTGGATAGGGATTCTATCTCATGGAGTGTGCCTTAAGTCAAATCAGATATTGGTTGGTTGCTCCCACAAGCTTTGCCATAGCACAATCCACCATTACCATAGCATATCTTGCAGGCAAGACATCGGTATAGATCAAAGGTTTTGTGGCTAGAGTGGTGTTTACATTTCTCTTAAAGTAGCATGCAGGCTGAAGGCTCTATATAGGTACCAGTTCAACTTCTCCATGTTCAGTGAATTGTGTAGGTGTTGTCTTCAGCAGTGGAGCCTGGCCATCAGTTTGTGAAGAGCAATCTATTTTTTTGACAATAGCCTGGGTTATTTGGGGATTCCCATGTGACTCCCTTTGGCCAACAACTTAATTAGATGTAACCCAATCCCAGTACTGGAATCTTTATTTGGTAACAAGAGATGGCCAGTTGGGGCTCTGTCTCCCTATTATTTTGGTGATTTTATTTAGCTCACCTTCATATATGTAAATATTTTTATTTTAGGAGGTTTTTTCTATATTAGGTTTCCATACTACCCCTCAGATGGTCCTTAATTTTGGCTAGCTCTGCTCCTATTCCCTCCCTCATCCCTTTTTCCTCTCCCTGCTTGATCCTCCCTGTTTCAGCCGCCCCCCCCAAACCAAAACTATTTCTATTTGTCTCCCCTAGTCCCTTCTTCAGATTGTAGCTTGGTTATCATTGACTTAATAGCTAATATTAACATATAAGTGAATACATACCATATTTGTCTTTCTGGGTCTGAGATACCTTATTCAGGATGATTTGTTATTGTTCTATTTATTTGGCTACAGATTTCATGATACCATTTTTTGAACAGTTGAGTAATACTCCAGTGTGTTAATGTACATGTACTCTTCATCCATTCTTTAGTTGTGGCACATCTAAATTATTTTCAATTTCTGCTATGTGTAGAGCAGCAATGAACATGTTTGAGCAAGTATCTCTGTAGTAGAATGAAATGTCCTTTGGGTATATGCTCAGGAGTACTATAGCTGAATGAGCTAGATCTATTTCTATCTTTATGATGAGCTGCTATACTGATTTCCATCGTGGCTATATAAGTTTATACTCCCACCAGCAATGGATGATTATTCCTCTTATGTCACATCCTCATCATCATGAGCTGTCACTTGTTTTATTGATCTTAGCCATCCTCAGGGGTTTCAGATGAAATTTCAAAGTAGTTTTGATTTGTATTCCTTGATGACTAATGTGCTGACCAGTTTTATGTTAACTTGACACAAGCTAGAATTACCTGAAAGGAAGGAACCCCAATTGAGAAAATGCCTTCATAAGATCAAGACTATAATCAGTGATAGATGGGGGAGGGCCCAGCCCATTGTGGGTGGTGCCATCCTGGGTTGGTGGTTCTGGGTTCTATAAGAAAGCAAGTTGAGCAAGCCATAAGGCACAAACCTGTAAGCAGAACCCTCCATGACCTCTATCTGCATCAGTTCCTGCCTTCAGGTTCCTGCCTTTGAGTTACTGTCCTGAATTCCTTTGGTGATGAACAATGATATGTAAGTGTAAGCCAAATAAACTCTTTCCTCCCAGGTTTGCTCTGGTCACATGGTATTTCCTCACATAGTAACCCTAAGATAACTAAGGATATCTTTAAGTGTTTTTCAGCCATTTGAATTTCCTCTTTTGAGAATTCTGTTTAAATCTGTACACCATTTTTAATTAGGTTGTTTCTTGTTATCTAGTTTTTGAGTTCTTTATCTATTTTGGATATTACTTCTCTATCAGATATTTAGTTGGTTAAAAAAAATTTTTCCCCTTTCTGTATCCTGCCAATTTGTCAAATTATGGTTCCTTGCTGTGCAGAAGCTTTTCGGTTTTTATAAGATCCCATTTATTTATTAATTGCTGATCTTAGTGCCTATGCTAATAGTGGTCTTCTCAGAAAGTCTTTTTCGAGGCTATTCCCTACTTTTCTATCAGATTCATTATATCTGGTTTTATGCTGGGTGCTTTGATTCATATGAAGTTGAGTTTTGTGCAGGGTGATGAGTATGGACCTACTTCTACATGTATGGATTCTTCTACATGTAGCTGCTTGTTGAAGGTGGTTTGTTTGTTTGTTTTTGTTTTTCCAGAGAATATTTTTGTCTGCTTAATCAAAAATCTGGTGTCCATGGGTATGTAGATTTATGTTTGGGTCTTCAATTCAATTTCATTGATCAATGTGTCTGCTTTTGTGGCAGTACCATGCTGTTTTTATTACTATAACTCTGTAATATTACTTGAAATTGGGGATTGTGATACCTCCAGAATTATTATTCAGGATTGTTTTAGCTCTCTTGGGGTTTTGTTTGTTTGTTTGTTTTCATATGAAGCAAGCAGAAAATTGTTCTTTGAATCTATGAAGAATTGTGTTGGGATTTTAATGGGGATTGCATTGAATCTGTAGATTGCTTTCAGTTGGATGGCCATTTTTACCATGATAACCCTACCAGTCCACAAGTATTTCAGCTTCTTTCTTCAGTTTTAAAGTTTTTATCATACAAGTCTTTCATTTGCTTGGTTAGTTTTAACCCAGAATACTTCTATTTCTTTGAGGCTGTTATGAAAGGTATTACTTCCTGATTTATTTCTCAATTCATTTGTCATTTACTGATTCTGATGAGTTAACCCTGTATCCAGCTACTTTGCTGAACAGTGTTTATCAGCTGTTGGCGTTCCCTAATAGAATTTTTGGGGTCACTCATTTATACCTATCATATCACCTGCAAATAAGGATACTTTGGCTTCTTCTTTTCCAATTTTATCCCCTTGATCTCCTTCAGTTGTCTTATTGCTCTAGCTAAGATGTCAGGTACTATATTGAATAGGTATGAAGAGAGTGGACAGCCTTGTCTTGTTCCTGATTTTAGTGGAATTGCTTTGAGTCTCATCCCTAGCTCTTTAGCAGACCACCTGCTGAGGCCTCCCCTTCCTGCTGCCCCCATCTCCAGTGGATCACACAGATCTTTCCCTCCTAAACCATCCCCATTGCTTTCTCCCAGCCTCCAACCAGCAGCAACCTATAGGCACTCTGACCAGGGAAGCTAGTAGACTAACTGCAGATTTTCACCACTCCCTCAGCTCCCTCAAAACCAATAAATACTTCAGTCTTATCCCCAGCTCTGCAGCAGACCACCTGCTATAGCCTCCCCCACCCCCAATCTACCGTGGAATAAAGATTCTTTATTCCTTGTGTAGAATTGGAGGCTCTAAAAGTTGTCTGCAGTGGGAAAAAGTGTTCTATTTAGTCAGCCAGGGATTTCATTGGCTCTGTCCTTAGAAAGCTTAACTAAGGAATAGTCCTTGGCACATGTAGACCAAGAATAGTCGTTAGCACATGATAGGTTGTCTAGCCATTCTTTAATGAGGATTCCATGCCCATGCATTTTTTTTTTAAAGACAAGCTTTGTAAGAAATGGTACAAAATATGAAATGCATCACCATTTTTTGTACCTGTGTTTATTTTTTATTTTTTTTCAAAAGAAAATGTAAATTTGTAGCACTACTTACTCTACCCTGTAGAGGTAACTGGTAGTCACCCTTTATGATGTTTTATGTTTACACAAACATGCACAGAGTTTTATGGAATTATCTTTTTTTTTTTTCCTAGTATGTAGCTGCTTGATGTTGATAAATTACTAGCTTTCCAAGTCAGTACAAAATAGATTGTGATTTGTCCTTGAGGGCTTACAGGAATATATACTATTTAACATTTACTTATTTAACCATTTCTACCTATGCTAATGGCCTTATGTTTCTTTGGCTTGGAAAGCTCAAATGGACATATTTATTTCTGTATGTTTTTGGCCTTTTCCACAGGGTAGACTGTTTGTTACAGTAGAATTGTCAAACTGTGGTGTGTTTTTTAAATTTTACAATAGAAGGAATGGTACCAATTTCTTAGATATTTGTAGTAACTTATATAGTACTTGTCTATGTTTTGGCCATTTCCCTGTACCCAGTTTCAGACATATTTCTAGGTTAAGTAAACAGTTTATTAAAAACAACAAAAGTAGCCTAAAATTGTTGTTCATACCTATAATCCAAGCACTTGGGATCCTGAGGCAAGAAAATTGTTAAATTTAAGGCCAGAGTGAAACCCTGTCTCTAAATAAATAAGGAAAGCACAGTAGAGAAAACATGAGAAATGTTTTTGTAATCTCGGAGGTCCTTAAGCAAGATCCAAACTCCTAAGCCACAAAGGAAAATGATTAGTAATTTTAATAAGTAATGTCTGCTTTATACAGTGACATGTGCATGCATGTCAGGAGGCTAACATAGGAGAACTAAAAGTTTGAGGCAACCCTATGAAACACAGGAAGAACCTGTATCAAAAAAAAAAATTCTGCATATGTGAGGATAGATGTGCATGTGCCACAGCATGCATAGAGATCAGAGAACAACTTTCTGGGATCAGTTCCTTCCTTGTGTTGTGAGTTCCTAGAATATAACTCAAATTCATGTTGCCAGGCTTGGGCAGCAGACACTTTAACCCTCTGTGCTACCTCTCAACCCTCATTCAGCACTTTGTTTCTATCTCGAAGCACACAGAGTTAGGATTCAACTTAAAACTTCTTCCATTCAGGCATTGCTGTATGCAGTGGGATTAAAATAGTAATACAAAACTTTTCTCTAAGGGATTACTTCAATGTCAAGAGACAGATACATACAAACATACATTCGTATGTCAAAAAAGTGTTAAAAATGATAAAGCAGAAAGGGGAAAATGATAGGGAAAGACTTGGTTTTTAAGTAGGTTGTAAAGGAGTCTTTCTCATGAAGCTGAACAGAAATTTGAGTGAAGTAAAGGAGTTGAGCATGGTCACTTCTAAGAGAAGAGCTCTTGCCCAGAGAGAAGCCTTAGTTTCTTTCCCTAGGCCCTTCCCCTTGTGACATCTGACCCTTTACCACATGTATCACTCTCTGTCACCAACCACACTCTCAGAATGAATAAGCATAGAAGTTACTCAATTTAGCCACCATGTGGAATACCTTCATCTCCATATTATAATTACATTTCCCGAATGTTGGTGCATTTTATTCACTAATTCATTCCCCTAGTGAGGCAGAAATTCCTACTGTATACTTGTGGAGGTGACTAAACACCCAATACTGGGCAGATGTGAGAGGCAACAGATTATCAATTGCATTACTCAGCCTGGAGTGAATAAAAGACCATATACTACACAGGGCCAATGGTAGTTCTACTAAGAAGCAGTGGACAGTGTAAAACATAGTTTCAGTAGAATCAGGTTACCATGTGGTTGCTGCAGGAGGATGTTTGGTTGTTAGAATGATTTCAGGGGTTGACAAGGAACTGGATGCTGCTACTTGAGAATAGCAGGAGCTCTGCTACCTGATGCTTTTGATTGGAAAAAGATTCTTTGTATGAGGGCTGTATCCATGGGAACAAGTTGGGAGAGCTGTCAGCTAGTCCAGTAGAGACCATTCTAATTATATCAGATGTTGTTGAGCTTTCAAATCTTATCATATAAGCCAGTTGTTTTCAACCTGTGGGCCATACCCCTCTTTCACAGGGGTTACATACATATCAAATATATTTACATTATGACTGATGAAAATAGCACAGATACAGTTATGGAGGTAGGAATGAAAATAATTTTTATGGTTGGTAGTCACCACAAATGAGGAACTATATTAAAGGATTGCAGCAGCAGGAAGGTTGAGAACCACTGCTGCAAGACCTGTTAATGTGTTAAACTCTGTACCAGCAACATCAGAGAAGTTAGGAGGTTTTAGTACCTAAAAACAGAACAGTGAACTATTCAGAATACCACAATAGTGTTTCACATAAAGAATGGTAACTTTGAGAAGTGAGAATTTGGGGTTTGTTTAAAAACTAATCTCAGGTTGGGTCTGGTGGTGCCTGTCTTGAGTACTAACACTCTGAAAGCAGAGGCAGGAGGATCTCTGAGTTTGAGACCAGCCTGGTCTACTTAGGGAGTTCCAAGTCAGCCAGTGAGCTCCATGTTCAGTAAAAGACCCTATCTGGAAGGAGTAAAATAGAATAATAGAGAAGACACCTTATGGCCTCTGCACAGATGTGCATAGTTACATACAGAGGAAAATAGTTGTGAGTAGCTAAGTGTGTACAGCATGCCTGTAAACTGAGCATTCAGAAAGCCTAGTCAAGCAGATAATGGAGTTTAAAGTGTGGACTACCTACCTAGCGAGACCTACAAAGAAAAAGAAAAAAAAAATCTCAGAATTACAATTTGTTTACATTTTCCTTAATTTTAAACATGTTGAAGTAATACTAGCTTCCCGGTAGTTTAACATTTAAAAGTTCACAAGAAAAATCCATTTTATTTTAAATAGCAAAACATTTGTTTATATTGCACAGTAGTGGTTCTATTTAGCAGACAAATGCCTGCTTTTATATCAAACCAGTCTGGTCTATTCCATAATTCATTTTAACTCCTGGAATTTGATTCCTGTTTTTAAAATGCTTGTGAAATTTCAATTTCGATAAGAATTTTTTTTCTAAAACTACATATTTAACAGTACTTCCTTAAAGAATTAGGAAAATGAGCTTGCATTGGTACATTTTTTGCAGTCCTAATACAAAAAAAGCTGAAGGTTTAGAGTACTTTCATGTTACTACAAACAGCACATCTACACCATCTACAAGAGGCTGACAAGTCTTACAGTCTATGTCAAAATTGCCTAGGTGCTTCAGAGAGTATAGCTCATGCATGTGTTGACTGGCTCAAAGAGTGTTTACAGTCAGCAGACTAATTTTGGATCATGATATGATTAGAAAATCTGGCCATGATTTTTTTTTTTTTTTTTAATTTTCAGGAATAACCTAGACAGAATTCTTTCACACTGAAATGACAGAGTTTTTGTTTTTGTTTTTTTCTTTTTCTCTTCCTTCCTTCCTTCCTTCCTTCCTTCCTTCCTTCCTTCCTTCCTTCCTTCCTTTCTTTCTTTCTTTCTTTCTTTCTTTCTTTCTTTCTGTTTTTTCAAGACATGGTTTCTCTGTGTAAGTGCTGTAGCTGTCCTGGAACTCTGTAGACCATGCTGGCCTCAAACTCATAGAGATCCGCCTGCCTCTGCCTCCCAAGAGCTGGGATTAAAGTCCTATGCCATCAACACCCGACTGTTTTTGTTTTTCAAGATAGGGTTTCTTTGTGTAGCATTGGCTGTCCTGGAACTAGCCCTATAAACCTGGCTGGCCTCAAACTTAAGAGATCCACCAGCCTCTGCCTCTTGAGGGCTGGAATTAAAGACATGTGCCACCATCACCCAGCTTTGACCTTTAGGGATTTGATTAAAACAGCAGCAGTAAAGAAATACAATAATTTTTCTATTTATATAATATAATTATAGTCCTCTGATATAAAATTTTTCTTTTGCAAATTATGACAACAAAAAGGAAATTGAAAAGGAAGAATTTATCTCCTTTTAATACCACTGACTTCACACTTAGATGTTTATATTTTTATAGTCTGTCTATAAAAATATATATATATAATTATAATCAATGGTAAACATAAAGTATTTTTGTTTTTTTGTAACAAAGTCATGAGTTTTTTTTTCCATTATGATGTTAGTTTTTTTTATAATTTATTCTTTTAAATTTTATTTTATATTCCAACCACAGTTCTCGCTCCTGCACCCGCATATTCCCCCCAGCCCACTCCTCCTCATGGGTAAGAGCTTCCATGGGGAGTTAATAAAGTTTGGCATAATAGGTTGGGGCCCTTAGATAGCTTCACAACTGTCTCCCACATATGGAGGGTCTAGTTGGGTCCTCTGGAGTCTTCTCAGCTGTCGGTCTAGAATTCACGAGTTTCCACGAGCTTGGTTCTGCTGTCTCTGTAGACTTCTCCCTCTCTTCAGCTGGATTCCCAAAGCTCAACCTGGTTCTTGGGTACGGATCTCTTCATTTGGTTCCATCAATTACTGGATGAAGACTCTGATGATAGTTGGAGTGTTCACCAATCTGATTACAGAGGAAGGCCAATTCAGGCACCCTCTCCACTATTGCTAGGAGTCTTAGCTGGGGTGATCCTTGTGGATTCTTGGGAATTACCCTAGCACCAGTGGCTCTCTTTATTAAGGTATCTCTTTCATTTTTCTTCCATTGTATCACTCCCCTCACCCCCAACTATCTCATTCCCCCCCCCCATGTTCTCATCCCCACCTCTTACTACCACCAACCACCCTGCCCCCAGTTTAACCAGTAGAGCTCATCTATTTTTCCCTCCCAGGAGGATCCTTATGTTCCTCTTAGGTCTTCCTTGTTACCTAGCTTCTCTGGAGCTGTGAATTGTAGTGTGGTTGTCCTTACGAGTGAATACATACCATGTTTATCTTTCTGAGTCTGGGTTACCTCACTCAGGATGTTTTTTCCTAGTTCCATCCATTTGCCTGATTTCATGAGGTAATCATTTTTTTACAGCTTAGTGTTACTCCATTGTGTAAATATACCACATTTTCCTTATCCACTCTTCTGTTGAGGGGCATCTAGGTTGCTTCCAGGTTCTAGCTATTATGAATAACGCTGCTATGAACATTGTTGAGCAAGTGTCCTTCTGGTATGATTGAGCATTCTTTGGGTATATGCCCAAGAGTGGTATGGCTGGGTCTTGAGGTAAGTTGATTCCCAGTTTTCTTAGAAACCACCATACTAATTTCCAAAATGGCTGTACAAGTTTGCACTCCCACTAGCAGTAGTGGGGTGTTCCCCTGACTCCACATCCTCTCCTACATAAGCTGTCCTCAGTATTTTTCATCTTAACCATTCTGGCAGGTGTAGGTTGGTATCTCAGAATCATTTTGATTTGTATTTCACTGATGACTAAGGATGTTGAGCACTTCTTTAAATGTCTTTTGACCATTTGAGATTCTTGTGATGAGAATTCTCTGTTTAGCTCTTTACCCCATTTTTCAATTAGGTTACTTTGTATTTTGGTGTCTAGTTTCTTGTGTTCTTGAAGATCAGCCCTTAGTTAGATGTGGGATTGGTGAAGATCTTTTCCCATTCTGTAGGCTGTCTTTTTTGTCTAATTAACAGTGTCCTTTGCCTTACAGAAGCTTTTCAGTTTCAAGAGGTCCCATTTATTCATTGTTATTCTCTGTGTCTGTGCTATTAGTGTTATATTTAGGAAGTGATCTCATGTGCCAGTGTGTTCAAGGCTACTTCTCACTTTCTCATCTGTCAGGTTCAACATAGCTGGATTTATGTTGAGATCCTTGATCCACTTGTATTTGAGTTTTGTGCATCACAATAGATATGAATCTATTTGCAATCTTCTACATGTTCATCTCCAGTTAAAGATTTTTTTTTCCTTTTTCCATTGTACCATTTTGGCTTCTTTGTCAAAAATCAGGTGTTCATAGGTGTGTGTATTAATAAAATCAGGTGTTCATAGGTGTGTGGATTAATGTCGGGGTCTTTGATTTGATTCCATTGGTTCATATGTCTATTTTTATGCCAATACCAAACTATTTTTACTACTATAGCTCTATAGTAGAGTTTGAAGTCAGGGATGGTGATGCCTCCAGAAGTTCCTTTATTGTACAGGATTGTTTTAGCTATTCTGAGTTTTTTGGTTTTCCATATAAAATTGAGTATTGTTCTTTCAAGGTCTGTGAAGAATTGTGTTGGGATTTTGATGGGGATTGCATTGAATCTGTAGATTTTGGTAAGACTGCCCTTTTTAATATGTTAATCCTACTTATCCAAAAGCATGAGAGATATTTCCGTTTCCTGATATATTCTTTAATTTCTTTCTTTAGGGACTTAAAGTTCTTGTCATACAGGCCTATTTTATTGATTTCAGTCCTCAATTTATTTCCTGTAATCTACTCCTCCTAGATGAGTTTGCTTCTTTTTGTTCTAGAGCTTTCAGATGTTCTGTTAATTTGCTGGTATGGGATTTCTCTAATTTCTTTATGTGGGCATTTAATGCTGTGAACTTTCCTCTTAGTACTGCTTTCATAGTGTCCCATAAGTTTGGGTATGTTGTACATTCCTTTTCATTGACCCAGGGGTGATTCACTTCAGCATTATTCCATTTCCATGAGTTTGGAGGCTTTCTTGAATTTGTGTTGTGTTTGAATTCTAACTTTAGGCCATGGTAATCCAATAAGAATTAAGGGTTATTCCAGTTTTTTGTATTTGTTGAGATTTGCTTTGTGACAGAGTATGTGGTCAATTTTAGAGAAGATTCCATGAAGTGCTGAGACGTTATATTCCTTTTTGTTTGGGTAGAATATTCTATATATGTCTGTTAAACCCATTTGAGTCATAACATCTATTAGATCCATTGTTTCGCTGTTAATTTTCTGTCTGGCAGATCTGTCCAGTGGTGAGAGTGGGGTGTTGAAGTCTATTAGTGTATGGGGTTTGGTGTGCGATTTAAGTTTTAGTAATGGTTCTTTTACAAATGTGGGTGCCCTTGTATTTGGGACATATATGTTCAGTATTGACACTTTTTTTTTAATAAAAGAAATTGTATTTACTTAGAAGCATTCAGAATGTCAACAAAACAGCTGCAATTTTTTTTGCAATTACAGAGTGGTATTCAGTTAACAGAACAATTATCTTCGTATAAGCTGCATCAGAGACAACTGAAGATGGAACAAAAACCCAAAACAAAAAAAGAAAACCAAAAAAAAAAAAAAAAACTACCGTCCCCATATATAACTAATTTGTGCTGTGCACCAAGAACCTGCTTTAAATTTCCATGCCAATTTACAACCCCCAGACTGTGCCAGGCAAGGTTAGTGGCTATTGAAAATACCACCAGGACAGGGCTATCTAAAGACACATTCGGTAGTGTGTTAACTATACAAAAAAAGACACTGTACAGTTTAAAAACAAATCTTACACAGCCTTACATTTCAATTTATTTTCTTTAAAAGGTGTGAGTTGTGTACAGGGGGGTTAAATGCTTTATAGACAAAAAACAAAACAAAACAAAACTGCGCTAGAACCAACTTATTCATCATCATCATCTTCATCTTCCTCTTCTTCCTCCTCTTCCTCATCCTCTTCATCGTCCTCATCATCTTCCTCTTCCTTCTTTTTCTTGCTCTTTTCTGCCTTGACCACCCCCTTTTTCGCTGCATCGGGTTTCCCTTTTGCTCTGTAAGCAGCAATATCCTTTTCATACTTCTCCTTCAGCTTGGCAGCCTTCTTTTCATAGGGCCTCTTGTCATCTGCAGCAGTGTTGTTCCACATATCTCCCAGTTTCTTTGCAACATCACCAATGGACAAGCCTGGGTGTGCTCTTTCGATGTTTGGGCGATACTCAGAAAGAACAGAACAAGAAGGCCGAAGGAGGCCTCTTGGGTGCATTGGGGTCCTTGAACTTCATTTTTGTCTCCCCTTTGGGGGGGATGTAGGTTTTCATTTCTCTTTCATAACGAGCCTTGTCCGCCTTTGCCATGTCTTCAAATTTCCCCTTTTCTTTAGCAGACATGGTCTTCCACCTTTCTGAGCATTTCTTGGAGAACTCTGAGAAGTTGACAGAAGCATCCGGATGCTTCTTCTTGTGTTCCTCCCGGCAAGTTTGCACAAAGAATGTATATGAGGACATTTTGCCTCTCGGCTTTTTAGGATCTCCTTTGCCCATGTTCAGTTGATTTTCGTCCGCGAGGCACAGAGTCGCCCAGTGCCGGTCGGCTCGCACTTGCCCTGGCGCTGTCTCTATGGAGCTCAATGTACTGCAATGGCTGTGAGAGCGGGAGCCAGATACAGCCTCCTCACTCTTTCCGCTCTGTAACATTCCAGTATTGACACTTCTTGAAGGATTTTCCTGTAATGAATATTGAATGTCCGTTATCGTCTCTTTTTGACTACCTTTAGTTTGATGTCTATTTTGTTAGATATTACACCAGCTTGCTTCTTAGGTTCATTTGATTGAAAAGTCTTTTTCCAAGCCTTTAATCTGAGGTACTGTCTGTCTTTGAAGTTGAGGTGGGTTTCCTGTATGCAGCAGATGGATGGATACTATTTTTGTATCTATTCTGTTAGCCTATGTCTTTTTATAGGTAAGTTGAGTCCATTGATATCAATGACCAGTGATTGTTGATTCCTGTTATTTTTTTGGTGGTGGTGGTGTGTTTCCCTTTTTAAGGATTTGCTAGTGTGGGATTATCTATTCTATTATCTATGCTTTCCTGGGCACCTCTAACCTCCTTGGGTTGGAGTTTTCCTTCTAGTGCTTTTTGTAGGGCTAGATTTGTGGATAGGTATTGTTTAAATCTGATTTTGTCATAGGATATCTTGTTTTCTCCATCTATGGTGATTGAAAGTTTTACTGGGTATAGTAATTTGGGTTGTCCTCCATGGTCTTATAGAATCTGAGAGTCTCCATACAGAAATCGGTGTTATTCTGATGGGTCTGCCTTTATGTGTTACTTGACCTTTTTCCTTTGTAGCTCTTAATATTCTTTCTGTATTTTGTGTCTTGATTATTATGTGGCGAGAGGAAAAAATTATTTTTTGGTCCAATCTATTTGGTGTTCTGTAAGCTTATATCTTCATTGGCATTTCCTTCTTTAGGTTGGGAAAGTTTTCTTCTGTTATTTTGTTGAATATATTTTCTGTGCCTTTGAGCTGATATTTTTCTTCTATTCCTGTTACTCTTAGGTTTGGTCTTTTTTATGATATCCCAGATTTCCTGGATGTTTTTGTCTTATGACTTTGTTGACTTCATTGGTTTTTTGTTTGTTTGTTTGTTTGTTTAATCAATGAATCTATTTCCTCTATCACATCTTCAATGCCTGAAATTTTTCATCTCTTGCATTCAGTTGGTTATGCTTGCATTTGTAGTTCCTATTCATTTACCCAGATTTTCCATTTCCAGAATTCCCTCAGTTTGTGTATTCTTTATTGCCTCTGTTTCAATTTTAAGTCTTGAACTTGTTTAATTATTTTTTTTTCTTGGTTTTCTTTACAGGATTTATTGATTTCTTCCAATTTTTTTTTTTTTTTTTTTTTTTTTTTTTTTTACTTTTTCTCCATTTCTTTAAGGGAATTTTTTCTTTAAAGGCTTCTGTCATCTTCATAAAGTTATTGTTAAGGTTGTTTTCCTCTTCGTTGGGATGTTCAGGTTCTGGTGTTGCCATATTGCTCTTTAGGTTGTTGAATGTATTTTTGCATTGGCATCTACCCATCTCATCATACAGTCAGTGTAGGCAATGTCGGACTTTTGATCCGATCCTTGCAGACAGTGCTTGTGTCACAAGTATCCTCAGTTGGTCTGATCAGTGTGGTTGTTGTCTGTGTCTCAGGGAGCCATTTTTGATCAGCAGTCTTAGTCCTCTCTGCAGTTGATGTCTGTGTTTCAGGGAGCTGCTGAGGTCATGTGGGATGGGTGGGTTGGGGATCGGAGTGAGACTTGTAGATTACAGGGTTTGGGGGTGCATGTAGCCTGCCTGCAGGAGTCTTTTCTGCTGACTGGCTAGTAAGGCTCATGATCTTAGATTTTTTTTTTACCATATGACAACAAAGATTGAGAACCACTATTTGTCATACCTAGATAAGTGAATTAGTCAGTTTGTGGGTGGGTGCTGAAAGTCCAAACAGCATGTCACTAGTTTTGGTGAGGGCCCCTACCCTTCATCACATCACAGTGAATGGTAGCATAATGGTAGAAATATATCAAGAGGGAAATAGTTTATAGAAAGATAGGAAATGACAGAGTAATTTAGGAGTTGGGCTCTGGCTTTGATAAGAACTAACTCAGGGATCCTATGAGAACTGCTGTATTCTCTTCCCAGGACAACCTCCCAGTAGCTTCCAGCAGAGGTACTACTACTTTATATCCTCCCACTGGGGAACAAAGCTTCCAACCCATGAACTATTTATTGAGGGATACTCTCAGACCATATTTAAACAATAGTATTAGGTATAAAAGTTTAAATATGATAGAGTTCTACAGGGGCTCGGGAAATGACCATTGGTAGGGAAACATAAGAGCCTGAGTTCAGATCCTAGTGGAATAGAAACAGGCAGATCTCTGCAGCTCATTGGCTGTCCAGCCTAGTGGAATCAGTAAGCTTCAGGTTCAGGGAGAGACCATGTTTCAAAAACCATAAGTGAAAAACAGTTGAAGAACGGTACCTGCTGTCTGTCTCAGGACTCCATGTGTGTACACATGCATGCATACAAACAAGATACAGCTCCTAGACAGTTTTGTAGGCTAATGGTAATAATGAGTATCTGTCATGTGTTTATTGAGCACCTGGTGTTAGGAATTCTAAACCCTTTCATTTGATAGTCACCATAACAATATGTGTGTCGTGTGAAGAAATGAAGAAACTACAGTTGAGTAATTAGTGCCAGCTCACACAGCTAATAAGTTACAGTCATGACTTGTACCCATATTTAGCTTCCAGAGAAAAACATGGCCAACAGGTAGATTTGCCATGTTAATCTTAAATTTCAGAGCTTCTCATTTGTGAATGCAGGGGTTGAAATGTTCAAGGTAGAATTGGAAAGCTGTATTGTAACTAGAAATCATTTCTAGATAAGCATTTTGGAAAATGCTGATGACTTCTTGTAGTTTATTTTGTTATTGTAAACAAATATTCATTTTTGTAATTAAACAATATGTGTCTCTGAAAAATGGGAAGCTGAGCCATCAGAGAAGACTGTGAAAGAAAATAGCATACTGGTGTTTATCTGTAACCCCAGCACTCAGGAGGCAGAGGCTAGAAGACTGCAAGTTGCCAGACAGCCTGAGCTACATAGTGAGTTTCAGCCCAATCTGAGTTACAGTGTGAAACCCTGCCTCAACAACAGCAACAGAATCTTAAAAATAGCATGCTTAAAAATAATTTCATCTAGTTTCATGTTGTTTAATCATGTTATAAGGAGAAGAATGACCATTTCTTGGAATGTTCTAAGGAATTTGGACCTTACCCTCTCTGAATGAAGTTTTCAACCTCAGTGGTACTTAAGAACTCTTGGGAAGCTCTTGGGAAGATCTGACTAATATTTATTTTCAAAAATCCCAGAAATGGTTCAGATACATAACTAGGAATGGTATATGGAACAAAAAGCTATAGAATCTGGAGCAAAGAAATGAAATAATAAATGTGTATTTTTAAGGATTACATGGATGGAAAGAGAAGCAGCATGGTCCAGACCAATGATCACATAATAATTCATTATTACTTCTCCATAAATCCTATGCTGAAACCTATCCTAGGAATATATGTTTGTCATTGCTTTTGTTTCTCTGTTGTTTATTTCACTAGAACAGATTTCCGGGAGTAATTCTGTTGAGTCAAAAGAAATGACTAGTTTGTCCTCTTTAAATTATTGTAATGGATATAACCAGTTTCTAGTTTTCAGTATGCCAAAAAGATATTTAGAATAATTTTGATAGGTTTGAGAAAAAAAGAACTATTAGAATTTTTATTACTTTAATATTATTTTGAAATTGGCGATAAATTATCACAATGATGTTTATATTGTGTTTACAGTATTATTTCATAACTGAATTTATCTTTAATAGATTGATGAACTCCCAGAGGGAGCTGTGAAGCCTCCAGCCAACAAGTACCCTATCTTCTTTTTTGGTACCCATGAAACGTAAGTTAACAAAATAACTTAAAGTTTCAGCAACTGTAATTTGACTCTACTAGATTACATACTTATACATGATCTATACTATTTTATATGTTGTTAAGTCATTATATCCACTTATAAAGTAACCAAACTTAAAACATTTTTATTACTGTAAGTTATATTAGTTATTTTTGCATGTTGTAGCAAAAAACACAACAGAAGCAACTTTAGGAATAAAATGCTTATTTTGTCTCATGGCTTCAGGGGTTTTCAGTCTATCATAGCAAGGTATGGTGGGATCTGTGTCAGCAAGAATATTTGATGATGGGTTTTTACATGGTAAACTAGTAGGACATGTGGAAAAAGGCAAACCAGAGGTAGACATGAGTATAGATTAAAAGGTATGTTCCTAATGACCTGTCATTCAGGCCTCACCTCATAAGACTCCGTAACTTTCCAAATTAGCATCACCATCTGGAAACTAAATGTTCAAGTGTATGAGCAAGGGAGAGAGGGGGCATTTCAAATTCAAACCATAAAATAAGCTTATTCATAGAAGACTTGATTACTGAAAGTACATCTTTGCTTTGAATGCTGTTTCTGTTTCTATTTTAAGTAACGGTTACCAACCCAAGGTCTCCTTTCAGGACACTTGAAAAGTCCTAGAGTGATTGACTTTACCAGTTCCAGTAACCCCTTTTGGAACTCTGTATATGTCCCCTTTAGAGAAGCTTCTTTCACTTATTTTTTATAGAACAAAGTTATGTTCTTTCAAGCTCTTCCAACTTTAGCCCTATAACAAATGAACTGCCTTTTAAAGGTTTTCTAATTAGGTTTGTTATATATAGATCCAAGTAATATAGACATTTATTTATTTCTTTTGCAATAATACAGAAGTGGGCACAGGTCAGGATGGATAGACAGATTTGCTCTAAGAACTCCACACCCTCTCTCAGACCCTACCATTCCATGTATGCTTTTTTGTGAAAGCCTTGCTGTGTAGACCAGATTGGCCTTGAACTCCTAAGTGCAGAGGTTAAAGACATTTGCCTTCTCACCCAGCTTGTTTGCTTATTTCTAAATATTAACATGCTTCCATTGTACATATGCATCTTCTAGGGAAAGGGAAGGAGAGAGAAAGAGTGAAAAACAAGGATGCCTTGTATGGAAATGGCAAGAAAGTCCATAGATCACTTCTGCTTGCATTTATTCCATTGACAAGAATTTGGTCATGGGGCCACACACAGCTATGAAGAAGCTGTTCTAAAATATAAGAGAAGTAATCTGTTAATGAAAAAAAGGAGAGAATACATTAGGGGATAATTGGCAGTTGTGCCACACCCTGACTATATCATTTATTTTCATTTAAATGTTAGCAGAGTTAGCTTGCTACTCCTCCCATTCTAACTTCTCTTCATTCAGGTCTTGAAAGCACTGGGATAAAGTCCTGAAGACAGAGTTATTTTCTTATGTGAGAAATAGTGTATATCTTTCAGGAAATAAATATTTTGTAAGGGCTTTTTGGTATTGTTTTGAGTTTAGTTTTTTGGCACAGTTTTTTTGTTGTTTGTGGGGAGTTTTCGTGTCTGTGTGTGTGTGCGCTCCTGCATGCGTGCATCCATATGTGTGTGTTGCTGGGCTAGCTGCAAGTCCTCAAGGAGGCAAGAACTCTACAACTAAGCTAAACCCAAGTCCTATTTTTATATAATAAACAGTGTATATGCTGTATCTTAGGTTGCTAGAAAGCTTAGAAGTAAATGTTTTACCTATAAATACATAATGTTTTGTGATATGTATTTTATCTCACTCCTGACTTTATTTTATGTGCATACCATTGTTCTGATATTTCCTTAGAATAACCTGTTCCAAATTATCTGGTTACATTTTTGGGACAGAAGTTAATTAAAAAAAAAAAATCACACTTCTACTGAATGCACCATTTACTAACATTATGTATTTACTTTTATTCCCTTGGTAAGTATTTGTTTTGTAAGGCATTCTGTAAGTCACTGGAAGTAGAAAGGTGCCCTTAATGACCTGCCAGTTGGCACATACAGACTTTAGGCAGCTTAACCTAGTTATTTTCTCTGGATATATGGATCGATGATTGTAGAAACTCAAAAGCCAGAGTAATAATTCCTGCCAAGTTTCCTTGAAAGTGAACTAGCCATATACAGTATTCTTTTTTCCCTCATGTTCATCTTGTTCTTCAAATAAGATTTCAACATACCTACCCCTCAAATTTTATTCTTGGTTTTGTGCATATTCATTTTCCCTCCCCCACTCTCCCTGGACCCCCATCTCCTTCCCTATTACTCAACTTTGTGTCTTTTCTTTTTAAACCATCAAGACCAATTTGTGCTGGCCAAATATTCTGAATGTGTGGTGCCTTAGTTAGGGTTTCTATTGCTGTGAAGAGGTACTTTTATAAAGGAAGAATATTTAACTAGGGTGGCTTACGTTTTCAGAGGTTTAATCCATTATTGTCATGGTGTGAGATGGTGGTGTGCGGGCCAACACAGTGTTGGAGAAGTCCCTAAACACCACATTGGGTGTGGCTTGAGCATATGTGAGACCTCAAAGCCTGCCTCCACAGTGACACACTTCCTCCAACAAGGCTATGTCTACTCCAACAAAGCTACACCGCATAATGGGAGCTACACTCCCATTAGGGGCCATTTTCTTTAAAACCAACACATGTGGTCTTCCTGGATTATGGTTGACTTTCAGGTTACATTCTTAGATAGAACTGTCTTTCCTTCTCCCTTATAGACAGGATCTCACATAGCCCAGAATGGGCTCAAACTCCTGCCTTCACCTCCCATGTGCATTATAAGTGTGTACCAACACACAGTATAAATAGAGTTGTTAGTTTATTTTTATCAGCTGGACAGTGTAAAAGATCATTGCTATACCCAGTCAGAAAATGAAATGTATGAATTATTTTAGAATGTTGACTGAAAGGTTTCAGTATTATCTTTTGCTGATTTCTGAATTCCTGTCTCTAGCTCATAGTTTTCTTTACTCTCCAGAATCATCTTTCTAATTCCCTATTTGATGTCTTCTTTTGATTGTCTTAACTGGGACTTCCGATTTTACACCTAAAAATGAGCTTCACCCCAGATCTTTTCCTTCAAAAGAAAAACATATCAGTGAATAACAACTCCAGCTTTCTTATTTCTCATTCTGAAACCCTAAAGATCGCCTCAATCCAGTTTCTCCATCAAAAGTTCCTTCCTAAGAATGAATTCTGGATTTGACTATTTCTTCACCAACTACACCGTGGCCTAAATTGCCATCATTACTTTGGCTCAGTAACCTTCTATTACTTCTTGCTTACATCCGAGTACCTAACCTTCACTTGGTTTCCAGCATAACAGCCAAATGATGCTACTAACACATCTCAGAATCTTTTGTGGCTTCCCATGTTAATACCTTTGCAGTGAGCTCCAAGGCCCTAAATAATCTTTTGCTAACCTGTTATCTCTCTAACCTTATCCATACTAGCTTACTCCTTTTACTCTAGCTGCATTGGCCTCTTTTGTGTTTCTCAGACACATAATTCTTGCCCGGGTAACAACATAGATGGTTCCTTCACCTTGTTTACTTGGATGTTTCCTTTCCAGTGATGCCTTCCCTTCATCTTTAGAGCTAAAATCTATCCATCTGGGATAGCTAATTTGAATTGCCATCTAGTCTCACCAGGGAAAGAGTTTCAATGAGAGATTATCTAGAGTAAGTTGGCTTGTGGGTATGATTGTGAAGGGTTTTCTGAACTGGTTATTTGAGCTAGAAAGGCCTACCTACTGTGAGAGCATCATTCCCTAAGATAGATGGAGTCTGACTATATGAGTGGAGTGATTTGAGCATCATTGTGCATGCATTAATCCATTGCTCTCTGCTCTTCACTGTGGATGTGATGTATCTAGCTGCTTCAGATACCTTGACTTCCCTACAATGATGGATGATAACCTCAATTGTAAGTCAAATAAACCCTTCCTTCCTTAAGTTGCTTTGTCAGGATGTTTCATCACAGCAACAGGAAAGAAACTAAGACACCATCCTTCTTTGAATACAAGAAATATATATTTTGTTCACATTGTGATAGTTGTACTGTCAGCACCTGTGCTTCCTGAAGGCAGCTGTGGCTGTGCCATATTCTCTGTGAAATTCCCAACACCATTGCAACAGTGCCTGACCAATTATAGTGTCTAACTGGTACATAAACTTAATTTGAAATGTCTTGAGGATGTCAACCAAAGCGAGCCTCAGTAGTTTCATTCACTAGATTAAGATCACAAATAATCTGCTAATGATTCTTTTTTAGAGTGCTCCAGTCTGTTAGCTACAGAATTTAACTACTTTTTAATGCTTACAGTTAATTTAGTTAAATATTTAAATTAGATATGATTCTGTTTACTTTGCTACTTCTGGGTTGCCCCCCTACCCAATTTACAGAAATAATACTAACTATTCCAAAGTAGTATATAGAATTAAATCAGTTTTTATTTCAGTATTTAAATTCCTATTATATGTCTCACAAGACCTTACCTACAGTAGATTGCCATAAATACTAGTTTAAAATGATGATTGAAGCAATCAAAGTAAATAACTCTAATTCTACCTGTGTAATTAGAAATCAATTTTAAACAAAGCAATATTAATGTAAAGTCAAAATTGTACAGTCCAGAGTTGCTGGCTTTACATACTCAGATACCCATTTTTATTGCTTTGAAATATGTTTCTAAAGCATCTTGTGACATGTGCTCAACCCACAGGGTTATATATACTTTAAATATGTTTATTGTAATGTGCTTTGACATCATATTTGATCCTGATGTTTAAAATACCTTGTATTTGAAGGTCAGCGTATCAGTTCTATTTCTGATCTATCTCTGCAGTGCATTTCTAGGTCCTAAAGACCTTTTCCCATATAAGGAATACAAAGACAAGTTTGGAAAGTCAAACAAACGGAAAGGATTTAATGAAGGATTATGGGAAATTGAAAATAACCCAGGAGTGAAATTTACTGGGTACCAGGTAATAGTTTGCATCACAGTCTCTTGTACTCTTATTCCTTGCTTTTAACTCTTATGTGTCTTTGTAAAATGTCCTTACCTTCCATTCATTTGAAGTCACAGTTCTTCTTTGGCAATAACAACATTATTTTGATTATCTACCAACTCTTGCCCAGAAGAGTCTGAGTTAAGTGACCATTGAAAAATTGACTTTGGCAACCATTTGGTTCATTAATTGAATCAAAATTTCACATGCTACTGAGGTTAGCTTCAATTTTTGACTACAAGCAACCCTCCTACCTCAGCCTCTCAAGTAGCAGGAATTAGAAATGTGTGCCACTATGCCTGGCTGTCATAGTCCTTTATTTTGAAAATGTTAAAAAGTAGGCCAAAGCCTTTGAAATTGAGACAGAGTCATTGTTTCCCCAGTTTGTGTTCTTTTTCAAATTGTAATTGGCTAAAAAATTTTTTCCTTAGACAATTCAGCAACAGAGCTCTTCAGAAACTGAGGGAGAAGGTGGAAATACAGCAGATGCAAGCAGTGAAGAAGAAGGTGGTAGAGTAGAAGACGGAAAAGGCAAAAGGAAGAATGAAAAGGGAGGCTCAAAACGGAAAAAGTCCTACACTTCAAAGGTCACTGAAAACCTCCCTCCTGCTAGTAATGTTTCATGCATATTCACTAAAGGCTTTCAAATTGGGTGGGAGGTATGGCTCCTTGGCAAAGTGCTTGCCTAGAACATGTGATTCCGCCCTACCCCCCCCCCCCCCCAGCAATAGTATACCAGAGAGAAAGACAGAAAGCCTGAGGTATTAGGGAAGCTGCTACTGACTCTGCAAGGCTAATCTGCCCTGAAAGTACTACATGCTTGAAGAAGGAAGGTTAAGCATGCCAGACACTGAGTTGAACTAGGTGCACAGAAGTAAGGAAATACAACTCCATAAAAGGGGAAAGGGGGTATACAATAAACAAGTAAATAATGTAAATTGTGAAAGGCGTTAAGAAGCGAATGAAAACACAGTAGAAAAGTGAAGGTGAAGTTTATGCTGAGACTTGAAAGAAGGGTATGGGGAGGGAGCCATGTGTGGCAGAACGAAAGAAGCTGCAGGAAAACTGAGAAGGGGAAGGTCTGACTCAGCATAGGTGTCTCTAGATCTTTACCCAGGTAAAGGCTAAACAGTGCAGACTTGTAAGCTGTGTTAATGAGTTTGGATTTTATTCCAAATGTAGCAGCAGTGGCAGTGGTGGGTTTACAAATGGAAAGACTAGATTTGTTATATAGTTAGATATGCAGTCAAAAAAAAAAAAAAACTCATGAGATTTGTGAAAATTTAGCAACTGAACATGAGATAAATGGATCCTTGAAGACCTAATACTGGTTCAGGATTCAGTTGAGGCTGTCACATGATTGAATACTTGAAATTATTTCTATTTCAATTCTTGTATTTATTGATTGAGAAAACAAGTACCAAGAGCTTCTCAGACTATTAAAATTTTACTTTGGTAATTGTTAAAAACCCACCTTACTGACATATAGGTAAAATTGTATCTATGTATTGTTATTTCCTATACCTACTTGTGTTACATACTGTGTACCTTGTTGATTACTAACATGATTTCAGGAGCTGGAGAGATGGTTCAGTAGGTAAAATGCTTACTGCACAAGCATTAGGACCAAGTTTAGATAACCTAGCCCTCCACCTGTGCCTGTAACCCTGAGCTGGTAGGGTAGGTGACACAGGATTGGTCCCTGGAAGGGGCTTTTTAGTCAGCCAGGCTAACCCAGTTAGGGAACTCCAGGTTCAATAAGAGACCCTACCTAAAAATGTGAGATCAATTCAAGCCCTTTGAGACTATCTGTGTTTTGTATACATATAGGCAGCTCTAAATAGTGGGAGGGGTAAGGGTGAGACACACTCGCACACATATGCACATATACCACAATAAGGAAACAAAAATGATTGCTTTTGATGGGTATAAAGTTTATAAATGATACGAAAAATAAGAATTTCCCCTCTCAACCTGTTTCTTCCATTGCAGTTATTTTTAACATGAATTTCTTTTAGAATTTGTGCTCCATTTAAATATACATCCCTTTGAGTTATTTTTACTTAATTGATTGCCTACTGAACTTGTATGGGATGTGTTTGCAACCCTAAATTGTATAAAAACTACACAAGACTTAACAATGGCTATGTTGCCTTGAAATGTCACTATTTCATTGCATGTCTCAAAGATCAACAGTACCAAGAGTCATAGTTAGGACAGAGTTAACATTTTACAGCAGTGAAGGTGAGGGCTAAAGTTTATCTGTTTAAAGGATGATTTAATTTTAATTAAATAGAAATTAATTAAATAGAATGCAACTTTCATGATCACTTAAGAAGTATATTTAATTATTTTGCTCTTGCTGGTTTTGCACAATGCTAGTAATTAAACTCAAGACATTGTGCATACTAGACAAGAACTCTACCACCTGAGCTAGTACCCAGCCCAGAATTCTTACTTTTTTATTATACATTTGTGTGTTGAAGTGGAGGTAGGGTCCTTGGGGTTTTTTGTTTGTTTGGTTTTTGTTTGTTTGTTTGGTTGGTTTTTGTTTGTTTTTGTTTTCCTTGTAAAGGGTCTATCTCTGTAATCCAGGCTAGCCTGAAACTCAATTTATATCAGACTAGCCTTGAACTCATGGTAGTCTTCCTGCCTCAAACTCCCAAAAGATGACATTACAGGTATGAGCCAAGAAACCCAGACTCTAGCTTTTTAATGTTAATATCACATAGTGAGTCTCAAGCTTTCGCATGCATCAAACTTCTGTGAAATGCTGTTGACATGCCTTAAGACCCCCAGAACTGCTGTTTGAGAACTTTTGGGAAAGGACAGGGAATCCAATTTATAAGTCTGCTGATACGGAAATGACATTTGGAGAACCACTTCCTACTATAACCCTGTTATTCTGTCTCGATTCCCAGTGTTTTCTTTTTGTTGAATATGGTGAATTTCTTTTAAAGTTGAGTAGTCTGCCTTTGCACTTAAAAACTAGTCTATAAACCTGTAACATCCCAGTTAGGTAAAGGGATTACCGCACATCTCTATTTACCTAATTTCATTTGCCTGTGAGAGGGAAAAAAACTCAATAAAATCAAAACAAAAAGCCAAAGTACAGCAGATCTGAGGAAAACTACATGTCTTTTATCAGCAGGTGTATAGCTGATTCATGTTAAGCAAATACTATCAGATACTGGGAAAATGTAGATTAAAAGTATTTTATAGGCAGACAATTAACAGTTAAGACTTATTAGATCTTTACAACAAATTAAACTAGTAGAGATGCTAAAAAGAGCAATAATTTTAGTTAACAAAGCAACAGACATAAAACCAAGTCAGGACCACACTGATAAAACAGGTGATAAACACCAATTTAAAAGAAACTTACAGGAATTATGATTTGAAGAGCTTTACAAAGTTAGTTTGGCAGCCACATTTCCTGCTAAAATACTAAATATTGTTACTCATTAGTAGAAGTCCAATAATGCCTAGTTCCCAGTATAGTGGAACTTGGTATTTGGTATTTGTATTATGCCAAGTGCTGAGAAGCATAAACTCAGGTTACTCACAAACACCCTACACAGGCAATGTATATTATGATGTTGCACATTAGGCTAAGAGTGGCAGGTCAGGACTATTGAGGATAACTGGATAATACAGTTAGCACATTTCAACTGTTACATAATATTTACTAGAGTGAAAACGTTACTTTTATACTGTTATATGGGGTCTTTAGCTGAACATGCTCCAAACTTTGTAAATAAATCTTTTTAATCTAAAAGGTAAAATTGATAACATTTTAAGCTAACATTTTGGATATGGTTGGTAGTTTTAATCAAGTAAAACAGAAGCAACCTAATTATATGTTCTGTTATGTAACTAGATCTTTCTCTTTGTAGTTTAGATTTATTTTATGTGTGTGTTGCCTGCATGTATGTAATTACAACACGTGTGTATTGCCTGCAGACACCAAAATGGGACATTGGATTCCCTGTAACTGGAATTATGAGTGGTTGTTAGCCACCATATCAGTGCTGGGAACTGAATCAGGTCCTCTACAAGTAAGGTCTTTTAACCACTAAGCCATCTTTCCGGCCAGTCTTTGCATTTACAAAAATGGATGTGTGTAAGGGGCTAGAGAGATGGCTCAAAAGTTAAAAGCACCTACTGTTCTTGTAGAGGACCAGAGTTTGATTCTCATCACTCACATCAGGCTGCTCACAGCTGCTTATATCTGCCCATGCACACACACACACATACACATAAACAAAAATAAAATTATTTTTAAAACCTGATTATATGACAGTGCTCCAGTTTGCTAATTCATTTCTGGAAGGCCACAAAATGATTTTGTTTAGTCAGTTTACCTTAGTTTTTGATTTTAAGATACTTGAAGATTGCTTAAAAATTATTTCCCCTCTCCTGTCTTTTTTTTTTTTTTTTTTTTTTTCCCCTAGAAAAATGACCTCAGTAGCCCAGGTTGGTCTCAAACTCATTATGTAGCCCAGTGATGCCCTGGAACTTGTGATCCTCTTTCCTCTATCTCCGGAGGGCTGGGTTACAGACATTTACCTTCATTCCCAGTATACATAATGCTGGAGATCAAACCCAGAGTATCCTGCATGCTAGTCAAACACTATAACTGAGCCACAATCCCAGCCCTTAAATCTTAAGAGAGATACGGACTTTATAAATAAAAGGGCAAGGTGGTCATGTTTAAGGGATTGCATTTGAACAAGCAGCTTAGCTTTCGTGTTTTCTACCTAGTGGTCATTCACACAAATCATCATTTATTGTTTATATGTTTTGAATTAAACTTGCTTTTTACTTTAAATAAATAAATAAAAAGCTTCTTAAGAGCAATAATCATGCTGACTCATTTGGTAACTACCTTGCCACCAAGCCTGGTAACCTGAATTAGACTGAGGAACCACATGATGGAAGCAGAAAACTGTCTGCCACAAGATGTTCTCTGACTGCCACACATGCCAGGGCAGGTGCATGCACCCATATAAATACATAATTCTAAAGCATTCAAAACAGTTTTAAAATTAAATGTTAAAAATGCTAACATCTCACTATTATAAATAAGACACACAATTGAAGCCATCTTTTTCTAATTTTAGTACTGTTTGGCCAAGTGACTTTTGCTGCAAACTATAATTTGATTTCAAATGCAAGATGACAAAGAAAATGGACTGGGTTCACCAGTATATCCTTAGTGTTTAATTACCCATATTTAAAGCTAAATTGCTTATATTGTGCTTTGTCAGGGTCGTTCTATGTATGTCCCTAGCCATACAGCTGCAAGAGGTATTTTACCTTCGATTCTCTGCACCTTGGTTTCTATTACTATAATATGACTTTCAGTTCTGATGTATCCTAAGGGGGTAGGTACTCACCCTGTTGTATTTAGCATGCTGTGGGTATCTGGATAGTTTAGTGTTTTGTTTGTTTGTTGTTGTTGTTGTTTGGGGGGGTTGGTTGGTTGGTTGGTTGGTTTTGGCTTTAGTTTTGGGTTTTATTTTTTGAGACAGGATTTCTCTGTGTAGCTTTGTAGACCAGAACTCACAGAGATCTGCCTGCCTCTGCTTCCCAAGTGCTAGGATTAAAGACATGCACCACTACTGCCAGCCTATAGTCTAGTTTTTAATATCATGCTTCTTGTAATAATTAGGAGGTTGTCTAGCCCATACCTGCTTTCTTTCCAGCTAGTTAGTTAAGGCCCAGAGAGATAAAAATGGCTTGTCTGGCATCACCTACCCAGCCTTGGCACACTGAATGTGTTCTTTGCATGTGCTATGTGGAGCCACATAGATTACATGCAAACCAGCTCTCTATGCACCTCTTTATTTACATTTGTGCATTTGGAGCTCTGCTTTTGACTCTAATTTTTAACTTGTCTAAATGTTTAGAAGTCTTCTAAACAGTCCCGGAAATCTCCAGGAGATGAAGATGATAAAGACTGCAAAGAAGAGGAAAACAAAAGCAGCTCTGAGGGTGGAGATGCCGGCAATGACACAAGAAACACGACTTCAGACTTGCAGAAAGCCGGTGAAGGGGTGAGGATGTGCTGATGATTTCCTTATCCCCTGTTAACCTAGAAGACATTTCTCTTTGGACTCAGTGTCCATGGCTTAGCATTGGTAGACATGCAGTTTGTTACATCCATTCACAAAGCCTGAATGAATGGCCAGATGTTTAGAGTCTGAGGACATAAGAGCCATGTGCAAATTATACCTTCCTGGAAAATTGGAGCTCTGAATATTTATTTTTCAAACTACTTTAGCAACTTCTGAGTATTTTAAAAGTAGTTTGCAAATTATTGAAGTTGAAATTTACTAGTTCTGTTTCTTTTATCACAAAGTCAGTGGCATATTCAAAATAGAATATAAATATCCAAGCTGTATTTGAATACTGATAATTAAAAGACCTATAGAAACAGATTTACTTACTTTGACTCTTGTTAACTTCTGTTGACTTTAGCATTAAAGACAAGTCCACATTTGTAAAAGTGGTAGTAAAGGTAGTTTGTGCACCTGGGCATTTCCCAAACATCTTTCTCTCTAGACCAGTTGTCTTCAAATAATAACCTATGAGGACTTAGCACTTACTTGCCCAACAGGGTTGACTCCAAGCACAGCAATGGATGAGGGATGAAACCTGTGAAGTACACTGCTACTTCTCTATTAAACTCTTGATTTTATTTTGTTCTTACCTGTTCATATCAGTCCTGGTTGCCTCTCAGCATTTTCTTTCTTCGTCTCAGGTATCTGTCATTACCCTGGAAGTACACTTTTAGTTGTTCTCTTACTCCTGTCACTCAGGATATCCTTCCTCAACTTCCTTCTCCCTCCTCTTATTTTTTGAGGCAGGGTATTGGCTGTGTAAGTACTCACTGTGTAGCTCAGGCTGGCCTCAAACTCATGGCACTCATGCTTCAACCTCTTGAGTGCTTGGTCTGCAGGGTGTATCACCACACCGTCTCCTTCTCTTGCAGCATTTAATACCATTAGACACTTTCTCCTCCTGACTCTCTTCCCAGTCACCATTCTTTTTGCTCCCTCTGTCTCCCAGAGCTCTCCTTCAGACTGCCATGGTATGCTTCCTTAAAAATCCCCTCATCCACCGGGCATGCACATGCCTCTAATCCCAGCACTTGGGAGGCAGAGGCAGGCATGGAGGCCAAGTGGTCCATGGAGTGAATTTCAGAACAGCCAGGGCTACACAGAGAAAAGCTGTCTCAAAAACAAGACAAAAGTTCCTGTTTTTATTTTTATCAACATTGTTCAATTTGGCTTCTTTATGAATATTTTTTAGTGATGATATTTACTCACTACTGTGCTTTTCAAGGTTCATTAATTTACCTATATATAGTAGCAGGGTTTTTTTTTTTTTAGTTAATAAAAGTTATTACACAGGGGTGGGGGGATGTCACAGCTGGCCAGGGTGCATGTATAGAGGTCCCAGAACAACAGTCAGGAATCCATACTTGCACACGAATCCTGGGGATCCAGCTCAAATCTTGCACATATATGAAAGTACCTTTATTCACCAAACCTTTTTGCCAGCCCTTATTCATTTTTCAATGCTGTATAATGCTCACTTTATGTAGCATATATAATGCTATGTGAATATGCCACAATTTGTATATTCAATCTACTATTAATGGGTATTTGGGCTATTTCCAGCTTTGGGCAGTTTAGAACTATTTTCCAAAAGCACTTTGTCTCCTAGTGTACATGCTCAAGTCTTCTTATACAACTAGAACCAAAGATGCTGAAGTATAAGTTTATGGCTTTCATTTTACCAAGTAACTTTCTGGAGGAGTTGGCCAGTTTATGCTCAGACCAAGAGTGTATTAAAGCTCCCAGAGTTAACTTGGTGTCATCTGACTTTGACTTTTGACAATATGTTGGTGTAAAATAATTATTACAGTATGAATTTATAATGCAGTATGATCAGTGATAAGTTTCTTTTTGTGTTTATCAAATGGACATGTTTCTTCTTCATGATACCCATTTCCAGGGTTTTGCCTGTTTTCCCATTAGTCTTTTTCTTACTTGTTTATTGGACTTTGCTTATGCTATACAATACTGTTTCATGTTTGTGTCTTACATGTTCACTTTCTTTTGCTTTAAAAAAAAATACTTCCTTGATTTTATTTAGTCAGCTGTTGCTATTTTCTGTCTTTGAGCATAACCATTTTAACCATCTTATTGAAATCATCTGTCACATAGCAGGAGTTTCTGCCTGGGCTCTCTTATGTTCCTTTGGTCAATTACCCACTCTTAATTATAGTAGCTTTCTAATGAGTCATAGTATTTCATAAAGCTAATAGCCTAATATTAAACTTATTTTTAAATATCTAATAGTTATTAACTGGGATAGAATGCCAAAGGACATTTTTTTCTTAATACAGTAATCTTTAAGAATGATTTAATAGATGGATCATCAAAGGAAAGTTGCTGGAGCAGTGTTCTTTAAAAGACAAAAAAAGCACGAGAAGAGTACATATCGTGAGGGATTATTAGGGCACAGATACAGAGAAGTAGGTACTTGGGAGGAGAGCTCATAAAAATATTCTTGTGTGATTGCTTCTGTTTTGTAAGGAAACAAGGTCATCATTTGAGAGAGTGCAAGAAAAAGTGCTGAAGTTTCACAAAAGAGGAAGAGGTTTAAAATAGTCACTTAGAAGAATAGGACAGTGTATGGATGTTAGAAATGAAGGTGATTGTTAAGGCAGTGGGACCAACTTGGGGCTGGTGGGCATAAATTTGAATTAAGCAGTAGGAATGATTGCTCCAGGCAAATAGAGCTGTGTAGGCACACAGAGGCCAGAAAATTCATTTCAGCTGGAGTACAGTACAGGAAAGAAGTTGAGGCCCAGGAGCTTGGGGTGGGGAGTAACTATAGAATCTAAAATATGTTATTATTGATTGAATTTTTTTTTTTTTTTTTTTTTTTTTTTGGTGTTCAGTTTTTGCAATTTCTCATACATTCTAGATACTAACCCCCTTGGAAATGTGTAGTTGGCCAAGGTTTTTTCCCACTATGGGTTGTCTTTCCACCTTTTTGTTTTATATGATCCAGTTTATCATTCCTTGGTATTATTTCTTATGATATTGAAGCCTTTAGAAAGTTATAGCCTGTGTCTTGAAATACTCTACTTGTTTTTCTTCAGTTTTTTTAGGTTAAGCATTTCATACATACATATAATGTGTTTTGATCAAACACACTTCCTATTTCCTCCCCTCCAGTTCCTCCTCTATTCCTTAACACCCCTTTCTCCTCTCAACTTTATATGTTTTTTTTCTCTAACATTTTCAAATTACTAGGTCTTATATAAAATTCTTTGATCCCATTTTGTATTTATTTTTATACAGAGTGAGTTATATATTTAGTTTCACTCTTCTATAGGTATATATCCAGTTTTCCTAGAACCATTTATTTGAAAAGGCAGTTTCCTCCTAATATATGTTTAGACAAAAATAAAAATTGGATGACTGTGTCTGTGTGGCTTTATTTCCTGGTCCTCTACTCTATATTCCATTGGACTTCATATCTGTTTTTGTGCTGATACTATGCAATTTGTGAGGCTCTGTGGTATAGTTTGAGATCAGGTATTTTGAAACCTCCAGCATTATTCTTTCTATTTAGGATCACTGTGGCTTGTGGGGGTCTTTTTCATTTCCATCTGTATTTTAGGATTTTTTTTTTTTTATTTCATTGAACGATGTCTTTGGGGTTTTGATAGGAATTGTATTGAATATGTATAACACTTTCAGTAATGCAACCATTTTCATAATAGTAATTCTGCCAGTCCATGAGCTTGGAACCCCTTCAGTCTCCTGATTTCCAGTTTCTTTCTTCAGTATCTTAAAGCTTTCTTTGTGAAGGTCTCCCACCTCCTTGGTTAGATCTATTTCTGGGCATTTTACTTTTCATGGAACTATTTCAAATAAGTGGCTTTCTGTGATCCTCAGCAAACTCATGAGGGTATAGCAAGTTTTCTGATTTCTATATGTTGTTTTTGCATCCTGCTACTTAATGTTTATCTGGTCTAAGGACTTTCTGGTGAAATCTTTGAGATCTTTGAATGTAGGATTGTCAGCTGCATATAGGGATGATTTCTTCCCTCCCTATTTTCAGCCCTTTTATTTCTTATCTTATAAGTAGTAGTGTCCTAAAAGGCACTTACATTTGGAATCTGTCTAGTTTCATTCTATTGTTATGATAAAACACTGGCCAAAAACAACTTGAGGAGGAGAGGGTTTATTTGGCTTACATTTCAAGTCACAATTCATCTTTGAAGGAGGTTAGGGCAGGAGCTCAAGCAAGGCAGGGGCTTGAAGAGGAAGCCATGAAGGAATGCTGTTTGTTGGCTCACAGACTGTCTTTCTCACTGATTTGTAGTCAGCTAGCTCCATGTACATCCCAGGACCACCTGCCTAGGGATGGTGCTGGCCACTGTAGGCTAGACCCTCCCACATCAATCATCAGTAAAGACAGTTGCTCTGGAACATGGCCACAATCTGATCTGCGTAGTCTCTCAGTTGAGACCTCTGAGATGATTCTAGGCTGTGTCAAGTTGACAGCTGGTGCTGACAAGGATGGGATCTGAACTATTCACGTTTTGGTTCAATACAATCCCTTAGACTATTTGGACCTCGCACAGTTTTTTCTTGTTTAGAAATACTGGTTTCTACTTCCTCATGCTGATCTGTTTAGTGTATTTTAATCATGTCTCTGAATATCACTGTCTTTTTAGAAGTCTTTAAATGTCAAGAAGCTGTTATATGGAGCATTTAAAATTATAATTTTCACTTAAATAATCAAATTTTATCACTGGCAACAAATACTGTATTTTTTCCTATAAATTGGTAAGTCACTATATTTTTACAAAGTGACCATTATTAAAGCTTTTTATTAGTGTATAATAACTACACAGATTCATTGGGAAGTTTTTATTCATGCATACCATTATTATATTTACCCAGGCCTGGTTCTTGTCCCCTCCCACCTCCAGCTTATCCCTTTCCTACTATAAATCTAGAATCTATGGGGTTTTAAAAAATAATTTATTTAAATTTATTTTGTTGCATTGGTGTGAAGGATTCAGGTACCCTGGAACTGGAAATAGTTGAGAGCTGCCATGTGGATGCTAGGAATTGAACTCAGGTCCTCTGGAAGAGCAGCCAGTTCTCTTAACTGCTGAGCCATCTCTCTAGCCCCCTAGAATCTATGATTTTTTTTTTAAAAGCCTTATTTGCCTTTGTTTTTGTTTGTGTGTTTTGTTTGTTTTTCGAGACAGGGTTTTTCTGTATAACAGTCCTAGCTGTCCTGGAACTAGCTCTGTAGACCAAGCTGGTCTCAATCTCACAGAGATGTTCCTGCCTCTGCCTCCTGAGAACTGGGATTAAAGGTGTGTGCCACCACTGCCCAGACAGATATCCAAATCTTAACATCAGTTTTTTTTGTTTGTTTGTTTGTTTGTTTTGTTTTTTTGTTTTCACATAAAAATGGTACTCTGTGAAAAAGTCCTTTTGGCTTCTGCCTGACATATTTTGGTTATATGTTAGCTTTGCTGCCCCATAAAACCTTTCAGTGTGCCTTACATCAAAATGCCTCAAGGTGGAATCTGATTGGATCCTCCAGATGTCAGTAACATAGCCATGCAAGACATAAAAGGTGACACCACAAAGCATGAGCACCACATTGGCTCTTTAGGTAGAGGAAATATCTATCAGGCCTGGCAAATACCCAGAGTCCTGTGTCCAGTATAGACACTATTCTGAATTAGAATTGAATAGAAGTGAGTTCAGAAGTTATCATAGACATTTGAAAGTCTCTTCAGTGCATTGACAGTACTTTGATACTACCATTGGATCTGCTTCAAAATATTCTTTAATATGAGTTGATCGGCTAAATTAATTTCCTACCACATAAATATAACGTTTATTACCTTTCACATTATATTAATAAAATTTACTGTTGACGGTTTCTTTGGTTGATTAACAATTTTTCATTATTTGGGTGTCTTCCTCCTTCCAAAGGAAGAGAGTCTTCCAGAGTATCTGTGAGTATAATCATGTCTAGTATCTTCATTTATTAATAAATAAATTACCAGGCATTGAATTTTTCAGATTCACATGTTGTAAATATGATTTTTTTTTTTTTAAAAAAAAAAAGTAAAGATCCACAAGCTTCCTTGTTTGGGGTAGGGACAAAGAAAGCTAAGAAGTCTATCTCTGTCCTCTGGGGAATTGGTAAGCCTGAAATCTCCTCCCCTTGGGAAGGTTCTATAGTGATTTGATGGGATGAGTATGCAGGCTTTGGTTAGGTGGGAATATCCACATGCACGTGTGTTGACTGAGTTATTTATGAAGTAACAAGCTGTTTTAGAGAAAAAAATATTTAAGGTCTGAGTTCCCTTTTTGTCCGTCCCATGAGAACTAGAAGTGATTAATATTTAGGTTAATGAGATAGAAAATAAAGATATCATCTCCTTGGGGAAATATAATCTGACACAATTTAAAGTGGGATTCAAATTTAAATGGAATTCTTGGGTCTATAAGAGGGCTCAGTGGATAAAGTTACTTGCCACCAAGCCTGAGGACCTGAGTCTTGATCCCAGAATCCCCATGCTAGGAGAGAACCTACTCCTGTAAGTTGTCACCTGACCTTCATGTGTGCACTATAGCATGCACACACACATAAAATAGACATATTCAAAAACAGAATATAATGCTACATTAAAACTTTAATTCTTTTAAACAACAGGAATATTTATCTTAGTCACATATATGCCGTATAAATTTTAAAAGATATCTAGACTTTGTTTCATCTGATGTTAACTTTTGTACTTTGTTATGCCTTGTGTGCCACATGGAACTAAAGTATTTTGGGTGATCTGTGCACCGTGTGATTTTCGGGTTTATACAGCTTACCTTTCTTTCTAACAGTGCAGTCCTACAGCACAAATTACATTTATTTTTAGTGTCTGTGTAGACCCAAAGCAAACATTTCCTTAAGTGGCACAGCATGCACACCACTACACATTCCTCCCTACCAGAGAGTAGACAGTTTACTTCTGTTTTGTTTTTCGAGACAGAGTTATTTCTCTGTGTAGCCTTGACTGTCCTGGAACTCACTCTGTAGATCAGGCTGCCCTGGAACACAGAGATCCACCTGTTCCTCCCAAGAGCTGGGATCAAAGGCTGGCACCACCATTTCTGGCTGACAAAGTTTGCTCTTTAGGGTTTTTGCTTGTTTGTTATAACAGAACACTAAAAATAGCATTTAACTTTTGTCAGGTAAAAAGCAAAGCCTCTGAAGACATTTTTGCTAAGTATTGCTGCCATCATAATGCTGATGCTGGTTCAAACCTTGCAAAAAATAATGCTGTTCCCCAAAGGTGTGGATAGCTTCCCTCCTTAGTATCCTAGCTCATCTAAGGCTTGTTCTATTTGCTTTTTTACAGACCTAACTACCATAATGAATGCTGCATATTGAGAGAAACCACAAGAAGGTTAAATGCTTGTCTAATTCTTGGATTTGATATGAACCAACACATAGTCTTTGTTGTCATTGACAGAGCCCCACCCCTTGTGTGTGTACATTATTCACGCTCCTCTCTGTTCTGTTGAAGGGGGAAAAAAAAAGACATTTTGACCTTTTTTAAGGTTATTGACTTAATTTTATGTTATTTGATTGCATGAAGTTGCCCTTAACCACTGAAAATTATCAAGATTTTTGCACAGACTTTTCCATGTCTAGGCTCCTTTTCCAAGGCAGTTCTGGTCATCAGCTTCCTGCCTTTATCCCACCATCATCAAATACTCAGTTAAATAGTAATTCATATTTTTTAGATGAGTACTCAACATAATACTTAAGGATGGGATTTTCTTTCTAATAGAACCCCCAAACCAACTCCTAGATACATATTGTTGGTATGCTGGAGGTAAAATTAAAGTCATCTTTCAACTTTAAGGCCATGTGTAAAGTTTAACTGTATTGTACAATACCTGTCCTGTATTAGAAATAGCTAGTTGAAACTTACACTTCTCAAAACTCATGTTGCTGTGTACACAAACTGAGTGTATATGTGAATCTAGTGAGTCTTTTTGTGTTATACCAAAATAAAGGAAGGGTTTATTTTTTTCCCAATGCCAATATGATTTGAGCTAATCACTCAAGCTGGTCACTTTACACTTGAAAGCTGAAATTAGCAGGAGCACCATGGGAAACCAGACAAAGCATTGACGCTTGAACATAGTAGACTTTTAGAAAAAACTTTTCTTTTGGAACTAGAATTAGAGTAGTTAACATTCATCCACAAATGATTATTATGTATACATTATTGTTGCTATTGTGATAATAGAATCTTATTTATTTTTATGCCAGCTTATACTGTGAGAACACATTAGTCAGCTTGAGTTTCATCAACTCTGTTATGCTTGTCTTTAGAACATCTTCCGTGTATGTTTGAGGTTTGTAGCTGAAAAGTTTACTGTTAAAAAAAAAACAAAAACAAAAAAAATGTATTGTTTTTACAGAATAAATTTATTGGAATGTGTACTGAGAGTAAGATTTGAGGTTGTAAACAACTGAGTTAGTGTTATTTGGCTTCATACGTGTAATGTGAAGTATCAGTGTAATTCCTATATTAAAGCAAATATTGACAGCAAGTTGACATTAGAATTAAGTGCAGGTGAGGATTTTATTTTTTCTATCTTTTTTCTTTTTAAATATTCTAGATGTTAGGTTAATTGAAAACACTGGAAAGGACAGGAGTGAGTTGACTTATGATCTGCCTGCACGTCTAAGAAAACACCAGCTCAGTGGACCCAGTGTTTACACATAACCTCATGTGCATACCCTTTTCTTTTGGTTCTTACTTTGTTGAAGAACTAATGAACGTGAAGACAGAATTTAAGAAGACCTAAAAGCCCAGTGTCTTTGGGATGATGAAAGTGATGCTGGGCTGTGAGAGTTAAATGCTATCTACCTACGCCTTCAGGGCATACTGAGGAGGCTACTATGTTTTGGGCTTGTTTCTGTCGTTTAGCAATTAATGGTTTCTCTATTGTACTTACACAGTTCCAAGTATGGGAAGCTCACTAAGAGACAGGGTGCCACATCAGGTTTTACCTCTAAAAGGTAATTTAAATATTTTATTCAAAAATAAATGAAATTCATCAAAAGAACTCTTTACTAATCACACTAAAACATGGAGAATGTAGATAACATTTTAAATTGGAATATATAACAGATGTCTTAAATAAAAAGTTCAAAATTTGTCATGAAAATGTATACATAAAATGTTTCAAATTTAATATTTGTTTTCATAAAACACCAAAAATAATTTTATTGGAAGTATACACAAACACAAGAGAAATATTACTACCCACCAATAAAACAAGTGTTCATGTAAGGCTAATAATAAAGTTGATTTGTGTCATCTTAGCTATTTAAATTCACAATAGAAGTTTTGATAGCATTTTTTAAAAATATAAGTAAGTAATATACTTTCCTTATGAAGACACTTCAAGCAACTTAAAAATGTGATGATCTGGCATTACAGTAAGGTTGTCAATGACTCATACATTTTATATGAAGAAGTTATTTCTCCAGCCTGTAATTGCTGTTTTGAGTTATTTCATATGCATAGTGAATGTGGTTAGTCACTTCTGAATAGTTTCATTTTTATGCTATTTATAGGCACTGGAGTTGTAATTTTCACACATAATATGTGCAATGTTAAGATCCATGGTCACATTCACAGAAAATTTTTGATTTATTCTTTAAATAAGCTGTTTCTCTCAACTTCGATTTCCCTTCAAAAATGAGAATATACCCATACAATACCATTATTTTCATTCACAATACATTGTAGAGAAAGAATCTACTCTCGTGAGCATCATGGGAGGAAGTGAAGTGGAGCATCGGTTCCATGTAACAGGGTCAGAGAGAACATGAGGTATATTTATTCCACCTTTTCATCTGCCTTTGTCCTTATGAAGAACTCGGGATTGTAGGTACAGCGGTAGGCCAAGAGCTGAGGAAGAACTCCATATGCTATGTTTAATGCTAAAAAAATGATTTTTGCTTCTTCAGGAACTCTGTAGACATAAGCAGTTCTAGCATGAAGGGAAGCACCAATGTGTGAAAACTGAGCCTGTTTATATTAAAACAAACAAAAGAATAAGCATGAAATCTGTTTACGTGGATTAATGATGAATTCTGGGTGACTCATTCAGACCATATGCCCTCAAAGCCTGTCTTAAAAGCAAAATACTTTCAGATAATCTAGTCTTAATACATAGTCTTTCCCTAAATTTAAGGTCATTCTTTATTTAAAAAAAAAAAAAAAAAAAAAAAAAACTATTCAGATAATGTATCCTATTTAAAGTGTGGTTTTATTATTCCAGGTGTGTGTGTGTGTGTGTGTGTGTGTGTGTTTAAACTTATCCAGTGCCCAATACCAAACAATTCTAATTTGAATTCTAGGAATACTACATGGACACTCAGCTAAGTCTTACAGATTGGATTCCAATTAAAAATGAAGTTGAGTTTAAAAGCTAAATTGTAGTTAGTATAACGAGTTACTTAGAGAGAAGCACTGGGGGGGGGGGGGAAGTGTCTCAGTGTCACTGGGCAGACTGACTACTAGAAGCCAGAGTTCAGAGTCCCATCAACTTGTAGTTTTATTTGTGTATTTGGTTTTGTGCAACTTAATAGCATTATGGTTGTTTGTAAGATACACTTGGCAATAGCTTGACTGTGGAGAGCAGTGTGATTATAAAATGGCAAATATGTACACAGGCAACCTTTTCAAGCCAAACTGAAATCTACTTAGAATCGTGAGGGGTCAGCATATTCCAAGTTTCAGAGCAGAAAGGCAAGGGCCTCTCTATTCATATACATAGACTCTATTCAGAATGTGCCTGTTGAGTTTTACTTGGCTCGTTTGTTCTTAGTACTTTTCATAAGCACAGAGAAAAACTATTAGAAAAGTAATACAGG
Source organism: Phodopus roborovskii (assembly GCF_943737965.1). NCBI lineage: Eukaryota > Metazoa > Chordata > Mammalia > Rodentia > Cricetidae > Phodopus > Phodopus roborovskii. The sequence continues at coordinate 7,556,228 of NW_026126625.1, read as the reverse complement.
CCATAGCAGGATTAAAAACCAAGAACTATTTTCTCAGAAAACTTGTGTTATTAAAAAATGCAAACTCCAAATCTGCTTTTTTATGTTTGGCTGAAATTCAAGATACACATGAATAAAGACTGAGGATTTAAATGTAATAAGTAGTAAATTATTGATATACTATTATCAAAGTGAAAGATAAAGAGTACGATAATCTAAAGTGGTAGAAGTAACAAGAATGAATCACTAGAAAATTTGTTTTTAATGTATTTGTTACCTTACATTTCCTACATTGATTATGCTAAATGACTGACAGATAAAAGTGCTACTTAGCATTTGATTTGACCTTGACAAGAAAAGGGCAAGCTTTTATAAACAGCATGTTTAGGAATTTGTATCAATGGCAGATATTTTAATGGGCTACAATTTATAAATTACTGATATATTCTGGATACCTCTAATATGTTTTTGCTACTCTAGAGATAAAAATTAAATCCCTGTGGTGTGTTGACAAGGACCAACAATCAGATTACCTGCATTGTCTCCAGGCACTTAGAGGGCTCTGCCCTCGGACACACCTCCCTAGGGCAGATGGCCAAAGGCCCAGCAAATGTTTGTATCTCAGGGCTACACAGACAAAAGACCTTGAGAATAAAGGGCACTTTGGAGACTGCCTTGAGGAGCTGTGGTTGTGGACAGTCTGGGAACTCTGAACAAAAACTTGGCTCCTGACACTATTTTTCTCTAGGTCGTACTTTAAATAGCTGTTTATCTGACTATATAACAGTTTCCTTCTGGACTAGAGGCCAGTTTTGAACTCTGGTTTTGTCAGATTTGTGGGTTTAGTGATTCTATCCCTACAGATTATTGTGTACATCATAAACAACCAGAAAAAATACTCCATAGTTTCCAAGAATAACATGAGCAGTTGTATGTAATTGTGTAGACAAGCCTGCCTGAAAGGTCAGTGATTCAGTGGGCCCTTTCCTGCACTAACTAGTGCAGCTAATACCTCATTTTCATGAACAGTAAGGTCATGGTAACATTTTTAAAAATTATTTGTGTCCTTAGATTAGATTGTACGCCTACTGGGCAGATACTATGTCTAATGTTTTGTGTGGCACCTATCACATTGTTAGAGTTCAATAAACGTTCAACAACAACGGTCTTGTGACTGTCAGAATACAAAAGAGTCTTTAAAGCATTTCTCTAGCCCTATAGTAGCAGGCCATTCTACTCAAAATGATTAACAAGGAGTGAAGATTGTAACAGTCCTTATCAAAGGGTATGTGTGTGTGAGAAAAGAATCCTGAGGTCAGTTGTCTGCCACTCCTAGGTGTGTTTGTAGCAGCCAACTGAGTGGGCTCCCACAGTAGCTTCCTCTAGTGTTAAGTGCTCAGGATTCTGGTACAAGGAAAACCGTATCACCTCAAGAGGCTTCCTTCCCCAGACACATACTGGTAAGGAGTGCCCAGCACACTTGCTTCCCTACAAGGCCTGAGGAACTCAGCCAGTAAGTGCAGTGCTGCTGAATTCTGCATCTCAGTTATAACTGCAGTATTCAATGATGTGGCTGAGGTCCCTAGTCATTTTCCTTCAACTTAATTCTAAGTTTTCTACCTTGCAGAAATAAGAGATAACTGTTTTTTGGTCAGATTGAATGTTTAGAATGTAAAATGAGATAATGAAAGTAAGCAAAGGCTAAATTGTAATAGTTCCTTTTCTTGACAGAGAAAACTGGAAAAGGATGATCCTATCCTCCCTAATCACAATCCTGGCTCTAAAAAGAAGTGAGTCTTACATGTCCACATGAACTTTAGAGGGCAGAACCTCTAGGTATTGGGACAAAGCCCTATTTTAGCCCCTATATTACAAGTAGATAATCCAGAACCGTGTTATTTTAAGGTTTTCTGAGTAACAGTGTAGAAGATTATCACACTGACTCTAGAGCACATGGATACATTGGGTTATTGCTCCACCACAAGCTAGGTGACTGGGCCCAGCTAGGTAGAGGTGTGGGTAGACATATAATACTAAATACTAAATGCCTGCTCATGATCAGGCACTCTGTTGATAACCTGGGTTCCTTGTTATTAGATCCCCTTGTTGACCTTTTAACTCCTCTATCAAAGGATAAGCATGTGAGAAAGTGAAGGGTGTAAAGAAGGTCAAAGGTGTTTGGTAGTAAAGCACCAGAAGTGGGTGGCAGAAAGATTTATATTAGTAGCCAGTTGTCTTCCTAAACTGTATGGTTTTCTTAAAGGTTTCTCTGAAGGAAAATGAAATTTCCTTAAGATCAAGCTACACAGCCCTGGTGGGGGGGGGTAGTGGGGAGCGCACACACCTTTAGTCCCAGCACTAGGGAGGCAGAGGCAGGTGGATCTCTATTAGTTCAAGGCCAGCCTGGTCTATAGAGCTAATTCCAGGACAAGCTTCAAAGCTACAAAGAAACCATGTCTCGAAAAACAAACAAACAAAAGATCAAGCTATACCACACTTGGCCATACACCCAAATCATCCTACATGTTACTACAACCATAACTGATCCAGGAAAGTCAACTCTTTTCAACTAGACTGTCCACAGATGGACCTCTAGATCCCTGATAGCCAAGAGTGGAGGAAGCAGTGTGCTAGATGGATGTTACATAACTCAGCCCCTACCCATGGATGTGTGGTTACATAATGCCCACTAGATATCTGTCCCTAAGCTTTTGCCCACTTTTTTTTTTTTTAAGGTCATTGTATGTGAGATACACTTTGGTTAAATTGTAGAATTAATATCAGTAAGGAGGCATTTTTCTCTAAATTCTTTCTGGGAATCTATATCAATAATTATAAACAGGAGTCATATTGCTTTTACATGTCAGGCACTATCATTAGTTCCTTATGTAGGGCCCTGTTTAATCCTCAGCAGCTTTACAGAAAGGAAAAAAAAGTTAAGTAACAGTGGTCATTGAATTAACTAGTGACAACAAGGGGCTTGAATCAGCTCTTGCTGTTAATCATGTTGACTGTTAACTCAGGTTTTTGATTCATTTTCAATGATTCTACTAACAGCGTGCAGTAGCCATTGGCATCCAAGGAAGATTGGTTACCAGACCTTGGGACATCCCATATATGTCAGAATCCTTGGATCTTCAAGTCTCTTGCATCCTATGTACATCTTTCTGCATGTCTTACATTAAATGACTTAAGTGCCACACAAGTGCAGATGCAATGTAAGCAGTCGTACTGGTCCTTTAGGGAGTAAGAAAAGATCTACTTTTGTTCAGTGCTGATCACCATCCTGAGCCTCACGTACTTCACTTAAGCTGGTTGAGTCTGCACATAACTAAGAACTGACTATACTCCACTTGATGGAAAACACTAATTAATGAATTGATAAGGCCTGTCTCCTCAATTTATGCTTACAACTTTAGTCCAATAACAAGCACTGTGTATAAAGAGACATTTTAAGTCCCCCAGTGGAACTTGACCTAAAATATAGCCTGATTTTTATTTTTAAATGTTTGACTGAGCTTGTACTTTGTGAAGAGATTTGGGAGGTTCTTAACAGTCTGAAACCAAGGATCCAAACCTAAGAAAATTTGAATTTTTTCCCTATTCTGGTCTCCACAGGCACCAGGTACACAAATAGTGTATAGACACACAAGCAGACAAAACACACATATCTATTAAGTAAATTAAAGAAATTACAGGTTTTTTGGCTTGAGCTGGCTGATGCAAGCTAAGGCTATTGACATTGACAAAGACAATGGGCAACAGGAGAAATGGGGAGGATCAAGAGTCCTATTTTTAGTCTCTGGCATACTACCAGGCATAGTGAGAGGTTGAAACAGGAGGATCTTGAGTTCAAAGCTATCCTGGGCTACAAAGCAAGACTGTCAAACAGGAAATAAGTTTTCATTTATAGACTGATACTTGTTTTGCAAATGTGCTTAAAAACTCCAGTGTGCCTGTTTGCATCACAAAAGTGCTGCTTTCATTTTACTCAGGAGTTTCTCAAAATGCCTCAGAAAATTTGTTGCGCTAGTGCGACATTCAGGTGAAATGGTTAAGTTTGGAATTAATGTAGGAGTCAGCAATCAGGGCTGAAGAGACAGGTCACCAGCTTATACTTGCTATCAAAAGATGGGAAAATAAAAGCCCAAGCCAAGGCCTTGAGGATTGGGGATTTAGAGGCTGACAAAGGAGAGCAAAGTAGCTAAACATTTCTCCAGGAATATTTCTTCTGCAGGGTTTATCTCTTTCTCTATGACTATTCTAACTAAGTACCCCAGGAAGGGTTTAACCCGATTGCATAAGTACTGCACTTTTCAACACTGAATTCTGGGGCTTTCTGTCATCGTGGTTACTGTACCATGACTGTATAATTGTTGTGCTTTACTTCTGAGTGGGTCCAGTCTCATTTCCAGGTCAGTATGGTTTTAATTAAACACCTACTATTGGTCAGGGATTTGGTGAGGCACCAAGGTGAGGGACTGAAGGGCAGGCTCAGCTTTTTAGAAACAGAATTTACACTAAACCAGCCTTGTTGGTTCTGTTGAGCATTGTGTAGCAGAGCTCTGGATTCTTCATTTAGATAGAATAGACAGCTTAAGAGCACAGTTTTCAACTCTTACCAGTAGTCATAATGTTCATGATTGGGAAACAATTCTTATAACACAGCAGTGCCACTTGCTACTTTTTGTGACCCTGGGGGGGGGAACCTTAATTTCACTAGATAACTACATCCACCAGGTGGTATCGTGTGTGTGTGTGTACCACATGCATGCATGCCTGCCTGCCAATAAACTATAAAACTATTTCCTACTCACACATTGAGCAGACACAGATTTCATAATTCTCATGACAGCTAGGTCACTAGAGAACTTTCTCAGGGGAATATTCTTATCTGAGTACCTGAGCTAGCCCTCCAGCATGGACCAGCGTTATGTCGGGCATCCATGAACATCCAGGAACCACTAAGCCATAAAGTGCAATCACAAAATAAGGGACAGAATAGAACATGTACGCCAGCATCTGTGTAGCAAAGAAATGAGCAAGTTAACAGCTTGACCTTAACAAAAAGCAAAAACATGAAACATTTTCAAAGATAAATGCTAATTCCTATTCCTGTTTAGATATCTCATTAACTTTAGAAAAATTTAGGATTTGTAGCTACTTGACCTGAATTTTAGGATAAGCAGCAGGGTCCTTTAGGTAGGGCTCTTGAAATTGTGTGTAGAGTCGGCAGAGCTCAGCTGGGCAATCCAAAGCAATCTAAGAACAAAATGAGTTCATTACAGTCTTATCTGGTTATTGGGTTTGCTGATGAGGCTGTGTGCCAGCTTCAATCATAAGCTGCTTCAGTCCTCAACATGAACTGTGTGTCTTTAGAGACTCATCAGTAACAGGAAAAACAGAAATATTCAGACTTCTCCAAAGGACTAAGCCTGGGTTAATAGTGGAGTATTGTTTTAGGGACTCTGATATTCACAGCTTCAGCATCTGGTTTAGTGAGCCAAAGCACAGCTCTTGGTATAGATGACCAGTCTCAGGTGGAATATCTAGCCAACTAGTCTGCCAGAAGAAAAATAACACTTCATACTAAATTAATCATACTATGCTTTGCAAGAGTCAGAACTATCATCTGCCTCTCTCCAGTGCCTCACACAGCATATGGCCTTTGGAAGCACTAAGGGATGACTTGAAAGCAGGGTCCGCCTGTGAAGTCCCTCCTGTCCACGTTGGAAAAGAGCAGAGAGCAGATTTCATCCCTGCAGAGTACACTCTAGGCCACAGGATAGATGTTGGGACACCACTGAGACACTTCTCCCTCAGGCACCGTTCCTCATATCCTTGGCCATAAATGAAATGTTCCACCTAGATGATAATGGAGATTACAGCCTAGCAAGAGTTGGACCTTTGCCCAGATGCTCATCTGGGAAAGCCCCACCCAAGACACATGCACTCATCTTTCTCAGGGGCAAGAGAAAGGGCATGGAAGGATGCTGTTGGGTCTCATTGTGTGGTGGTGTTGACTTTGGGAATTAGTGCAAACCAACCAAAGACCAGGTTCCATGGCTTGGTCTCAACTTGAGCAATACCAACAAGTTTAGAATAGTTGGTAATTGTTTCGGATGAATATGATTAGCAAATAATTATAAGACAGTAAATACTTCTCCTAAGAATAAATTAGAAAGCTGGATCATTGTGAAGGATCACTGATGAATTAAGACTACCAAAATTTGTTTATTGAGCACTTCCCTCGTACAAGGCACTGTACCAAGAGGGTAGTCACTAATTTTCAAAACGATATAAGATACATACTAGTAGTTCACAGAGAACCAAATAGGTCAGAAAGATTGCCCTTTTTCTAAGGCACAACTAGCAAATGGCTAGTGTTCCTCACTGCTACAAAGGGGAAAACCTGTGTCCAAAAGCAAACAAACAAAAAACTAATAGAGGGCAAAGAGAAAAAACAAAAACTCATGAGCCCTCCATTATTCAACTCCAAACCTGAGCCTAATTCAGCATTATCCTTAGCTCTTAGTGGTGAGAAAGTCACAAGACCCTGTGCAGTTGAGAACTGCTACTCAGAAACCTTTTCCTTGGTCCCATCCCCCTTACTCTTGGGAGTACATAGATGTTCTGCGGTCTTAGGGTATCACCCTGACCAAAGATTCCAGAAGAAGAGTTTGTCAGTTTGATTTTACACACACACACACACACACACACACACACACACCATTTATATGTACACACATTGTATACACACACTATACATGCATACATACACACATACACTATACATTCATACATTGCATGAATACACAGATTTTTTTTCCTGTTTGGAATAGTATATTGTTTTTGATGTTATGCTTACCAAGCCTCTGAACAGGCAAAATCCAGTTGCCAAGAAAAGGCACACAACCAACATTAAGTCCAATGGTCTTCTCAGCAGGGCCTTTGCTTGAGCTTCTTGAAGAACCTAAAATAGAGTTTGTTGCTGAAGAACAATCCCAAAGCCAGAGACAAGTCTGCAACACTAGATCAATAATAAGTCTGGAAGATTACACAATTCACATTATAGACCACTGAACTTCATGAGTATCTTTCCCTCCAGTGCATCCCCTCTTCTGTGAAATGGAGGTACTAAGCCAGGTGATTTGAGGTCCTTCCAGCTCTTGTCCATAATTTTTCTTGAAACTAAATTTCTGTGATTATAAAAGTAAGCTACATGCATTTGAAAAATGAAATTTTAGAATGTAAATCATAAGTTGCCACACTACTGTTAGTAGTTGGCACATTTCCAGTCATGTATGGTTTTGTTTGTTTGTTTGGTCCGTTGGTTGGTTGGTTGGTAGATTGGTTGGTCAGCTGGTTGGTTGGTTGGTTGGTAGATTGGTTGGTTTTCTGAGACAGGATCTCAGTTCTGTGGCTGAAACAGACCTGGAACTCCCTGTGTAGCCCAGGTTGACCTCAAATTCATTATTATCCCGCATCTTACTCCCAAGTGCAAGGATTAGATTTCATATGTGCCACCATGCCTGACTCATATATGCTGTATACATTTATATATAAAAACATATATTAACAATCTTTTTTGCAAAAATAGAATTTAGAACATAAAGAGTTTTGCATCTTCACTGAATAACTGCCTGTGAGCACATTCTCACATGATTAAAAACTGAAAACACCATAGAGACACCATACTTGTCCTCCCACTATAAGGCACTGTAACACTGTTAGAGAGGCTCTGCACAAGAATCTCTGCAGTGTATCTATGATGACTGTCTCAGGTTGTTGGCTTTTGTTTGTTCTGAGTATGGTTCCTAACAACACCCTGTAACAATGCCAGTATCTGAGCTTTACCATTCAAATACAACACAGATGGTTCTATCTGTCTTGTTATGCAAACAATGTTCACACACTGACACAGAGCCCTTTCAAAGCAGTAGAGCCAGGACTAGGGTTACAGTTTACTCTTTCTTTTTAACACCCACTCACTCTTCAAAGACATGTATGAGTTTGCATAGCAGTAGCTAAATATTTACAAATTAACTGCGTGTAAATTATAATGTACACAGCGAGAAGTCAACCTCTGTGGCAGAGTGGTTGTTCAGCACACTAGTGGCCATGAATTCAACCCCAGCACTCCCCTAAAAAAGTATTTTAATGAATTCTACTTCCAAGAATAATTTTAGCTAGATGTGGTGGCATGCGCACTTTTAATTCCAGCCCTCAAGAGACAGAGATAGGTGGAGCCCTGTGACTTTAAAGCCAACCTGGACTACATAGAGAGTTTGAGGTCAGCTAGGGAGGGCTACATAGTAAGACCCTGCCTCAAAAATAAATAAACACTTTAAAATTAAAAAAAAAAAAGTTTTGTAGGTTGAGTAGTCATGTTCTAACTAGTAGTTTGTCCTCACATATCTGTTAAATTTAAAGAACCCTACCCAAAGATCTCACATATATACTGAAGAGAAAGAAATCACTCTCTTAGAAATGAAGACTTAAGCAGACCCACAGGGCTAGCCTTGCCTCATGTGGACCACCTCAGCAGTGAATGGAAGGGGAGGAATCTTGGGAGTGCTCCTGCAGCCCGTGTCCTGGGGCCTGCATCCCCAGGAATCAGGCCCTATGGTCTTCATGCATTACCTCGAACACCTCAGCAGTAAATGGTATTACTAAAAGAAGTGTCAGGCGCTCACATGGAGGCATTGACAACCCAGGCAAATCACATGCTCAGAACTTTACCTGTCACACTAACACAGAAGGGTGACAAGAGCCAAGGTGATACCTGCAAGGGAAGTTCCCCAAAGTGTAGCCTGAACAATAGAAGCAGATGGGTTCAGACAGAAGCAGACCATCTGCCACGTTAACAAAGGTGCTAGCAAATGCCAGGCTATCGACACAATCCTATGGACTGAATGGCCCAAATGCTCTGTCCTCACAGGAGATGGGAGCCCTGAGAGTCTGAGAACATGTAAGAGATACCTACCAGCTGCCAGAGTGGAGCCTGAGTTTACACGCCAGTATCAGATTGGTTACATTTAAGTGTAATAAAATTACCTTTGAGGGATAATTATAGTTTTCTGATGGCTGATTATAGATTCTGAAGCCAGCCCAGACCGGAAGACATGTATATGGTATGCTTAAGAAGAATGCAGGGCAAATCCGTGTTCCGTATTTTCCTATTTAAAAGTGAGAGGAAAAGGTAGCCAAAAGTCTGTTGGTTCATAGCTAAACACAGTAATATTTAAACTACCTTCCACATCAAATCACCTAAAATTTTGCTATGAACCAGGCAATATTTTTATTAGATAAGACCAAAAAAGATCAAAACCATTAGCTGTTTTCTTAACAGTGATGTCCTATTTACAATATTAAAACTATATTAATACATATATCCTAATTTTCTGCATGTCTAAATGACTTCTTTTACTTCAGCCTGGAAGAATCTTTATTTTCAGGTGCATTTGCCATAAGTTCTGATAGCATGTGAGAAGCGGCATATAATGCAAAGAGCTGCAAGCAGGATCCGTGCATTAAATGCTGGTTGCTTACCTAGCTGTTCAGTACACACTTCTGAAAATGGCTCCAAAGCACTTCTTAAAAGATGAGCACACAGAGAGGGGTAGGAATAACTCCACAAAATAGTTTTTATAATCTTGGAATCTATTATAAAGCTTAAAAACAACTTTTTCTATCTAAAAACCCCAGTATTGCAAAGAAAAACAAACAAAAATCGGCAACAACAAAAGCATGGGTGTTAAAATAGGGTTTCTTACCTACAATGTTTCCAGGCACAAAAACCACAATGCTCATTATAATGGATCCGACCCAGTATAGGCCAATGGTTCTGTAGCTTTCCCTACAACAAAACGTTCTGATTCAGGGTGCTTGTCTTGGGATACAAAAGGCGACCCTCAGAATTATCTTTCATTCTAGTTATAGAAGTCCTTGAATAGAAACGCACTGAATTAAGTGATAAGCACAGGGAACCCTGACAATCAAGGATCACTTCCATATGTGACACAGTACAGAACCTTCTTTGTGACCTTTGTGGGCTTGTGCACTCATGCATGCAAATGTGTGGTATATGTGTGTGCACATGTATATGTAGGCCTGTTCATGTACGTGCTTGTAGAGACCAGGAGGCTGTGTCAGGTTCCTTTCTCAGTCATCATTCACCTTATTTTTTTGAGACAGGGTTTCTCACTGAGCCTAGAGTTCTAGCCAACTCCGCTACACTTTTGCTGGAAGGCAAGTCCCAAGGACCTTTTTTTCTCCAGGTGCAAGCCCTCACATCCAGTTTAATGTGGGAGTGTTGGGGATTGAACTTGGGTCCTCATGCAGCAAGCACTTTACTCACTGAGCCATCACCCAGTTCCCTTGGTGTCCTGTTAAGAAGGAAATTATGCTTTCTACACAACACTCATGTTCACCTATGACATAGTCTTTACAGATTAGGAATGGATTTCCATATTGCATATAGGAAGGGAAAAAGTTGAAAGATGGCACTTTAGGATATAAAGTGGAATTTCTGTGGCAACACAGAGTCTTAGCTAAAGCCCCAGAGGTGATACATCCCTGTCTTCTAAAGGGGCTGCTCTAATCTCAATGGTGGCCAATGTTCCTTCAACTGATAACCCAGAAACAATTCCACACCAGAGGCTGAGAGGAATCAAAAGGAGGAGTCAGTGTGGAGAGCACTATGTGTTTTCTCCTCTGCTATGGGCCCCAGGCCAAATGGAGCAACCCCACCAGGGGTTAGTCCCAGATTGCCACAGGAAGACAGACAAGCATAAGCTGGTATACTAGAGGACATGATGAGGGGAAGGGAGAACAGCTCATGAGGCTTCACTGTAGCCTCCCAGGGAGCAGAACTGAAAGACCTCTCACTTAGGGCTACACACGGGCTAGGGAAGCTGAAACTGTCTGCAAAAAGTCCACACCAAGACTGCCTTCTCAAGCCATGGGAAGTCACGATGGACAGGGAGTAAGAATTCAGCCGAAGTTGCTGGTTACTTCTGCAGGTGGTATGGCACACAGGTTTCTGCCACAGGTGCCCCCAAAGAGCCCATGAGTGCTGTGAGATACAGCTAGCATGTCACAGCAGAGAGTACCAGTACCCAAAAAAACTACAACTGTCACAAAATCTTCCCTCGTTTCTTTAAAGACAGACATGCTCCCAGAAGAGCCAGGCACAAAGAATTGAGGGGTATGATCAAACCCAAAGTCTGAGCAATTCCCCAAGCCCTAGAGCCACACCCAAACTTGAGGAGAAACTAAACTGAATGAGATGGAACTTTGAGTTACAATGTGCTGGACCTTGAGTTCTAACACTGAGGGGATGAGGAGATGGCTCAGCAGGAAAGGCGATCCTGCACAAGCATGAAAACCCAAGTTCAGACCTCTAGCACCCACGTGAAAAGCCAGGCATAGTGATGTGCGTCTGTGACGTCAGCATCAGGGTAAGGGCAGGGACAAAGGTGCTTGGTGACCAGCCAGTCCAGCCAAAACAGTAAGCTTGGGTTTAGTGACAGACTGTATCTCAAAAAATAAGGGGGTGAGCCAATGAGATGGCTTTAAGCCTGCCAACCTAAGTTAGGTCGCCAGGTTCCACATGGTGGAAGGAGAGACCCCCATCCCTGTAAATTGTCCTTTGACCTCCACATACCTACCAGAGCACACATACATACATACATGCAAACATACACACACATGCACACGCACATGCACATACATATGTATACAAAATAAAATGTAATTTTTAAATATAAGGTAGAGAAGAAATTTAGGAATACTCCCAACATCAACCTCTGACCTCCATACTAGCTTGCACGAATGAGCAAGCACACAGTTCCACACAGGCATACACACCCTGGCCTGGAACTCACTCTATGGACTATACTAGCCTGCATTTCCCCACCTCCTGATGTGGAATTAAAGGTGTACACCATCATGCCAAGAGAAACTTCTTGTGAAAACATAAGCAGAAACCTAAGAAATCACTCTGCCTGAGCTGCCACCCAGGTAGAGGGACAACTCAGAGGGATTTGTTAAAGCAACCGTGATAGAAAGAAAATAAAGCTTTGTCCAACTCATAGACCATTCCTGTCCTGGCATGCATGTATGTACTCGCCTCTCTATGTGTTTTCTTTACATACCGCTTATCAGTTGCAAAGATGCACACACACCAGGAGAGCTAACTTACTCCCATGCTATGGCGGCCACCATCACCAGGTACATCAGGTAGTGAACAGAGCCATCCCAGTAGCAGATCATATGCCCATAGGCCGTGTTCAGATACGGTTCACCCTAAGGAAAGCATTAGAAAGATTTCCATTTTAAGTTAGACTCGCATCTTTAAATGCAGGAAAACAGACCTGTATCGCAAATAAAACAACAGAACTAAGTGGCATTTGTTCACTGAACTGAAACCGCCTCCACACAGTTGGTAGGACTGCGAAAGTAAGACTTTACCTTTGGGCAGCCAAAACCAGGGTCTGCCGTGGCATCAAATGGGAGAGTTCCTGACAAATTGGCGTTTGATTACCCAACAAAGGTGGCTGTGTGGGCAACCCCAGCCAACTGGAGCAAGGCCAAACTTGTGTCTGCAATCGCTTGACCCTGGCCACAAGGGTGGCCCAGGGAGGACCTGTTCACTGGTGCCACCTGCTGACCTTAACCAGTCATGCTGATCTTGTGGTGGGCTGGGCAGTACATGGGGAGGTGCCCATGTCCAACTCCACACACAGCTTCCACCGGCCCTGTAGTCGGCCTCCCCCAGGTTTGTGCTGGCCAGGTCCATCTGTCTGCAGAGGAGAAAACATGTTTCAAAGCCTCTAGACTTGCCTGAGGTCACCTAGCTACTAAGGAGCATCATTTTCACCACCAAGAGCCATGCTTCTGAGCTATTTTTAGTTTCACAAACACAAGATTGTATGATGAGCTATGCACGTTTCCCTTCTCCAGGGTAGTCATGTTTCAGGTCCCATCAGACTTGGATTCTAAAACATTTTTTTTCTTTCTTCCTCTGGAACCATGCTCTCCCAGATTTCTTCTCGTGTCTCCCTAATATGCTCGCTCATATTCCTTTAACTACGAGAGATCTGAAACTGTATCAACCAGCTGTGAGACTCTGTGATTCCCCTCAGGCAAAGACATCAGATCAGCTGCCACCCTCCCAAAAAAGCCACACCCAAACTTCTAGCTCTATGCCTGGCCACAGCCTTTTTCTCATACCCATGGTGTGCTGACTGCATAATTCCAACTGATTTCATGCTGCAGCCATTCCTGCCTACACACTCAGCTCTGAAAGCCACCACAGGCCTCTTTGGGAGGGGGGGCTTGACAGACACCTGTGGGCCCTTCAAAGCCACCTGACCTCCTTCAACTCATCTGCTTCTGCCTTCAGCCAAGCCCTTCCTGGCCTCTGTACACTCAGCTCAGCCAGCTCCAAGCTCTTCGATGCAGTCTTTGGACAAATCTCACTTTAGGTGACTTTCCCTTTTCATCACAGCGTAGGCCAGGCCTTCAGAGTCACACACAGAGCCACTACTACATTTCCAAATAAGCACCCCACCTCTCCCTATTCCCACCTACCACAACCCAGCTGCAATACAAGACACATGCAGGCCCCCTCTTCCTGAAAGCCTGCAGGTCAAAGCCCATCTCTTCCACTGGATCCCCAGATCTTACCACTATCACACATCAGCTTCCTTTCTTGTACTTACTACCAAAATTCTTGCCAACACCACTGGGTTGATATCTTTCCCCCTGAGCAGCATCCTCTGGGTTCATTGGTCCCCCCCCCCAGACTTCCCTCTGACGCTGCCCACCACTGTCCCATCAACCCCCACAGAAGAACTCTCTTCTCCAACTTGAAGTATCAACTGTATTTGGATGGCTCCTGAGTTATCCCTCAGAAGTCCTGACCTGCTCAGCCCTGCCAGCTGGGACACTAGTAGATGTCCCTCAAGCACACAAAACTCCATATGTCCCCAGATGAACTCAGCATTACCCTGCAAACACCCCTGGCGAGACAGGCACTACTAAACCTCCTTTCTAGACCTTTGCCCAAGTTGTCCCCTCACCCTGGAAGGACTTTTCCTTCCAGTGCCGTATAGTGTGGTCCTCTCCCATGACGACTCTGAAATGCTATGGAAGTGCCAGTAACTCAAAGAGGGCTTCCTGGACATTCCCAGAGCCCATTCATCTGTGCTGAGAGTGTACCTCTGTCATCATACCCAGGCCAGTGCCATCCTCCTTCACATTAGACGGTGAACTCCCAAAGGCAAGAACAGATTTGGATTCATGACACTCTACAGAATTTCACTCCTCAAGCCTCCAACTTAATAACACCAACATTCCAACAAACCCCCAAACAGGAATTAGGATATCACCTAGGCCTTCCTCTCCATCACCCCCAATTGAACCTGAAATCCCATTCAAAATCCCTGAAACTTGTTCTCTCTCTGCCTCTCTCTGTGTGTGTCTCAGTGTCTCTCTGTCTCTGCCTATCTCTCTCACTCTCTCTTTGCTCTGCATTGCCTCTGGGCATCTTCTTGCCATTGCTGGCCTTACAGAATGGATTGGACATCCCACTTCATGACATGATCCCCATGCCCACAGGCTTGCATTTTTCTCTGGCTCAAATGCTCCCTTCACATACTCCTGGGGAGACATACAAAACTCTCCATTATTTGAAACACAGAAAAGCAATAGACAATACTATTTTCTCCTCTGCTTCCTATTTTCACTTGGCCTCTCCAGGACTGGATTCAGCCCACTATAAATTAGAAAACAAGACTAGTGTTCTCGGATGCCTGGAACCCACCATGTTGTCAGGCTGCCCTCAAACTTCCAGCAGTCCTTCTGCCTTAGCCTCCCAAATACTGAGTAAGATTACAGGTATACTAGACTGTGGTACCTGAGAAGTTTAAGATGAATTTGGAATCTCTGGGCTTATAATCCAGTAATAGAAACCCAAGTACTAAATTCATTTGTAGTTCTCCACTTAAAGGAAAAACAGTTCTGGTGTGAAGGAGGTGAGGCAAAGAAAGAATGGTCTCCCGGCCTTCCCTGTTCTGTGGCTGGCTTGTCATGTGCCTGCTTAGATTGGATGAGGCGACTGGGACGACGCTCTGACAGCAGCCTGTATTTGAGCCACCTGGTCACAATGCAACCCTTGAGCAACTCCATACCTCTCTCAGGTAATGTGTCATGAACCCATCAATGATGCCATCTTGCTCCAAGCCTATGATGAGGTTCACCACGCTGGTAAATCCGAACACCGCATACACTAGAACAAAGGAAGTAGCAGCTGAAATTGAAGGTCATGGGAGACAAGGATGGGGCATCCACAGGCTATCATGGAGTGCTGCTCATGCTTTCCCAGAAAATGCTAGGGGCATCACCACACAGACAAGCAGACTGCACCTACCCACACCAGCTGGACATTACCTGTCTTCATGGACCTCCCTGCACTAACCCACGGCTCTCACTGAGGGAACTCATGTCAGAGACAGAGAATCATGGTGTTCCAGAAGATTCTTCCAGACTACCTCCATCATCCTCACTCCCTTATCATGAAACACACAGCCCACCTGAGCAGCAGGAGCTATGGCAGTAACCAAACAACCAATGAGACACTCAGGTGGCCTAGAAAAGATGGGTCATCTTAGTGTGCATGCACGCCAACTAAGAGTGTGTCCAACATGATTGGCCTGGTCCTCCCTGGAGGACCTCAAGGCAGGTAGGTGGCTGATGTGCAAGTGACAGTCAACAATGTAAGAAAAAGGCAACTTTTTTGTTTGTTTTTTGCTTTGGTTTTGTTTGTTTGTTGTGTTTTGTTTGTTTGTTTGTCCTGGCCATCCTGAAACTTGCTCTGTAGACCAGACTGGCCTCAAACTTGGAACTCTGCCTGCTTCTGGCTCTTGAGTGCTGGGATTAAGGGTGTGCACCACCGCTGCCCAACAAAAGGCGCATGAGGTGCTGGAGAGATGGCTCAGAAGTTAAGAGCACTGACTGCTCTTCCAAAGGACCAGGGTTCAATTCCCAACACCCACATGGCGGCTTACAACTGTCTGTAACTTCAGTTCCTAGGAGACCTGACACCCTGACACAGATATTCGTGCAGGCAAAACACCAATGCACATAAAAATAAATAAATTATTTAAAATGCACGTGAGATGGGACAGCTGAAGATGCAGAGAGAAAGGCTGCCTCCTTTACAGAGCCCAGGCAAACTGGGCTTTCAACAGTACAAGTGTCCAACAGCTAAGGACCAGAGCTTTTTAACAGCTGGATAGCCCATCAAGAAAACTGCATTTTCAAGTTAAAACAAATTGGTGTCTGAGGCTGTGGGATGGGAAGGGGCAGTAGAAAACAGTCTGTGAATCTAAAAGCTGTGAAGAAAACAGGAGAGTGGGAAGCAATGGGAGTGAGTGGTCCCTGAGTGTACTTCCCCAGTCCCCACGGCTGCATCCTGCTGATTACCAGGTGAGTAGCCATCATGTCTCCTGGAAAATGAGGCACTGGGTGTGTAATCCACCAGCTGCTGGTGACACCCATGGAGGGTCAAATACTGTATAAAGGCATAGTCCTTGCCTTCTGGTAGGTGAGGAACCTGTCCCAGGGCTTGACCCCAAGGCTCAAGGGTCCTCAAAGCTGGAACAGAACCAAGGACACAAGAGTGGTTGCCTTGCCTCAAGGATGGGGGTATGCATCAGTAGGCTAAGTGTGGGCTCCCTGGGTGGGGAGGGGGGAGTGGAAGGACAGACAGTAGTGGGAGACTGTTCTGGGGCCAGATCAAAGCAGGCAGAGTGGGCGACATGGATAGGGACCTCTCTGAAGTAAGAAAGGCACACGAGAGCCTCAGACAGGGAGAAACTGGTCATTCATAATTCCTTCGTCCTCCTCTGCCAAGGCTCACAGTGGTCAGAGAATGCTTCCCACGCCTTTGATGAGGGCACACAGCTTTCTCTGACCTTAGGATGTAGCTGGAAGTGACAGGGGTCAGCTCTAACCAAGGTGTTGGGGACATCCCTTTCCTTCCTTTAGCCCTGTGTATCCTTTGGGGAGCTATAAGCAGACATGATCACGGTCCTAAATCTACAGCCTGGAGCAGGGTGTCTCACCAACCCACAGGCAGTGAGCCCATTGCTAGAGTCACAGAGATGTGAGGTGTGTTTGACCTCAGTAGAAATGTAATGAATAAAATACCCAACAAAATACCTAGCCACAGGAAGTATAACGAGATCAGTTACAGCCTTGCCTGAGGCAGCATGTGTAATGAAAGGGGTCCCGTGTTGTTCTCCATGATCCTGACCACATTTCTGGCATCTCTAGTTACCAAGTGGAAGGATGTTTGTTATGAGTATTAAAATAATACTTCTGAAGGGCTCAGAGCCTTGCCAGGCACGTGATATACTCAACCAATGGCTTTTTTGTCTGTTATTTAATATACATGTTTATCCGTCAAGTGCTGATCAAAGTCTCTAACAAATGCTAATGTTTGACCAGCTCCCCGTGGTATTATTTTCCTCTTTAGACAAATTTGTAGACCAGCTTTCTCAACCTGTGGGTCTCAACCCCTGATATGCAAAAGATATCCTGCATATCAGATATTTATATTACAATTCATAAGTAGCAAAATTACAGTTATGAAGTAGCAACAAAAATAATCTTATGGTTGGGGTTCACCACAGCAGAAGGAGCTGTATTAAAGGGCTGCAGTATTAGGAAGACTGAGAAGCACTAGTGTATACTGAGGGTAAATTCAACCCCACATGTCAGCAGCCAGCTGAAGGCAGAGAGCCCAGCCTGGAAGCTGAGGTAAAAGCATGCCGGGGGGCTCAACAGGGTGCCTGGAGGAGGCCCACCTGGCCCTGCCAGTCACTCTCTGGCAGAACTCTATTTAGAAAATGCATGCCACAGCCTCAAAGGGGAACTTAGAGAGAAGGGCTTTGTCCTGAACAGTCCTACACGTCCAGTTTCTGTCAGACTCAGAACAGTCACAGCCCCGAAAGAATATGTACCCAACGCCCAGCTCCTGCCAGAGTGGACAAACCCTCTGAGGAGTCTACCTACCAGCCGACCTACCATAGAATAAAGGGTCCCGCGGTGGTTTTCTTTTGACAAGGACCCGAGCCAAAAGGGCCACCAGGAGCAGGATGAGGGCAGCAACCCCAACAATGGTCCAGGAACTGTAAAAACCAAAGCAGGGAGGTGGTCACTAACCACAATAAACACAATGGTGCCTGGAATTTCCTGGCTATTGAAGGCACTTGCTCCGTGTGCCACAGGAGGCTCCTGGGAGCCAGCCTCAGTGCTGACACTGAAAAGTTCCTGCAGTTTATCTACAGCGTGTTGGCCTCTCTGGGCCACAACCCTATAACACTCATGGACCAGAACCCAGGCCCCTCATTCCTTTCTCCTTCCCACCTGTGTCCAGTGGCTGTTCTTCCCCACCCTCTCTTATCCCTAATATGTCTGCAGCCCAGCTGCCCTTGCCTGTTGTTTCTCCAACCCTTCACCCTGGAAGCTAACAGACCTAACCACTAAGTCTGCCACCTCCCCTGGGCCAGCCAAAAACCCTCAGACTGAGCCTCAGTATGATTGCACAAGCCCTCCAGAGAGAGACCTGTCATTTGCAGTGTGCTTCCCCGTGTGGTAGGCACTGTTGCTGGCCTTATGAGACTCCAGTTGAACAAGACAGGACTCTGTCTACGTGAGGTGCTTACCTCCATGAGTTCTGAACTCTGCTTGCTGTAAGGTCACCCTGGCCCTACAGAGATACCCAGATTGCCGACACCAGCAGGGCTTCCGATTCTGGAAAATAACTACATGGTCCTCTCTGTCAGCTATATACCATCAGCTCTCCACTGCCACTCAGAGATGCTACAAGCACCAGTCCTCAGCAGGGGCACCTCCACATCATGGCCTAAACACCGGGATCTTCAGATAATCTTCACCACATACCTCGGTGGGAAAGAGGAAGATAATGATGTAGGGAGGAAAGGGGACGCGGATGAATGGATGGAAGGAGAGATGATGGACAGGTGAATGGTGACTGGGTAAGAGACATGGTAACAGATGGAGGGGTGGTAGATGAAAGATTGGATGGGTGTATGGATGAATTCTAAAGTATGATGAGAAGGAGACTGGTTGGGGGGTTTCTGATGCCTCACACCAGTGGATTCTCCAGGCTCTTCACAAAGGTCCACAGCAGAGGAAGGGGAAGCTGCCATGGCTCACAAACAAGCATGATGCTGCTCTAAGACACCCAGGGAGGAGAGAAGCAGGTGGGTGAGTCTAGAGGCAGATGCTGGTCAGCAGACATCTCTATCCCTGGACACCAGTGGCGGAGCTCACAGCCAGCATGCTCACAGGGGGGGCTCTGATGGAGTATGACAGGCAGCATGAATTAGTTCAGGCTGTCCTCTCATGCTCTCTACCTCTGAGGTGGGAACACAAGTGAAGAGAAACTGGGGCAGTAGGTCATTTCTGCCTCCCAGCTCTGTCCCTGGAGACCCTCTGGGGAAAACAATGCATGCCCAAGGCAGACAGAAACAGGTCTAACCGAGACTCCAGATGATGGGTAGAGTGAACTTTGAATAAGCCATGGGTTGTTAACCTTGAGTGGTAGGGAGTTACTCTTTAATGAATCAATCCCCAGGGCTGCTATACAGCCCTTTCTAGGCTGCTCTCCCAGCAAACACCGGGCTAACCCTCCCTCCCACTTCCTTCCCTAGCTAACACACACCCCAGAACACCTGCAAGGTTCTGTCTCCAGATCTCCCCATAACTGAACATATTTGGGTGCATGTGAGAGACCCCCTAACCCCTTTCTGACCCCTCACCCTATCTGACCCCTATTCTATTTCTCAGAATTTCATAAGGCCTTGGGAAACAGAAGCTCAGGTCATGAAAGACGAATGTAAATGAAAGCCTGCTGCACACACGGCTGGGCAAAGCAGTACCCAGATGAGCGGCAGCCTGGGAAGGTGAGCTCTGGCCACAGGAAGGAACTCTGTGGGAAAAGTGAGCCATGAGTCTGAGGGGGCTCAAAGCAGAAGTGTCTGATTTGGAGGGAGGGAGGGAGGACCCACAAATGAAGAAGTGGCAGTTTCATTTATGCAGAGCCATCAAGGTGTCTTCAGCAATCAGCAGTGGGGAGAAAGGAAGAAGGGACAGCCACAGAGACAAGAAGGTGGACCAGGTGTTAAAAATCAAAGAAAGTTGATGTTCTAGGGAGGAGGCAGCTGAGGCTCAGAGATGTGTGTGGAGGCGGGGCTCAGAGAGGAGGGAGCCTTCCCCACTGCCTGTGCTGGAGGAAGCCAGTGCCAAGGAGAACTCAGAGGAGGGCACAGACACTAGAGTAGCCCTGTGACTTACCAGGAAGGGGACAGGAGGAAGAAGAAAGGGAACAACTACAAGGAAGGCGTTATGGACTGCCGGGTCTATCCTATAGGAGGATGGGGAATGGCTGCAATGAATTCACTCCAGGGCCCGGCACTGGTCACTAACACACAGTGATATGTCATCAAATCCTCACCAGCAGCAGCAGTCTTCCCCAGACAGCTCATACCTGCCCATCACAGCCACTTCCTTCCCCTCCCTGTGCTCACAGAGGTCTGCCGAAGCCTCCCTGCCTGTCTCCAAAAAACCTTGCCAGGCTACTACCCACATCCCAGTCACCTTGTTTTGTTGTCCTCATAGCATCCTATTCCCTGCTTATTTATCTATTGATGTCTATTTTAATTCATGGCTCCTCAGCCATTCCTGGGCTGGTCTCAGCTAGTCCTCAACTCCTGCAAGGGATCCAAGCACAGAGGGGTGTTCAAAAAGTGTCCACTCAACTGCTCATGGTACTACTTAGGAGCCACTGCTTCAGGAGATGCAGCAAAGGTCCAAGGGCAGATGCAGCCTGTGCCTAAAATAGCTTCTCAGCGCTCACGTTGTCTGGATGAGGTGACCACAGCGATGGGACATAAACCACTGACTGTGCGCACTCTGATAGCAGTATGGAGGTCTGGTGGGGCTTGCAGGGCATAGACTGATGCAATTTCCTTAGTGCCAACTGCTGTGGAAAACATAGAAGGTTACTTCCTCCTCCAGCAGACGGCAACCGACTTCAGCAGAGCCACCTCTGGCGCCTTTCCACTGACCATTGGTCAGTCAGTGATCCCTTTGGAGAAATGGAAGCGAGACTGGGACCCAGAGTCCCTACAGACACTTTCCTTAGCACTGAACCAGCTGCCTTTGTTCCAGGCTAGCATCCAGCGCTATTCCTTTCACAGCGCCTCTCCACAAAGTTCTCACAAGATCCGTAGAGTGCAGATACTGTCCATTTGACAGACCACAACACCTAAAGTTAGGCCTCCCTGTTGCTAACAGCAAAGTGAGGCCCAGAAAAACAGGGCTATTTCTGCTAGTCTTTCACAACAGTTCTAAAATTTAAAAAAAAAAAAAAAAAAAAAGTAAGTATGTGAAAGTCTATACATGGAAAACCGATCCTATCAAATAAGCCAGGCTCATGCCTCCCGCGTTGCTCTGAACCCTCTGGTATCCGAGAGCCGCGGAGGCAGGAGCATTGCGGTATTGGCCTCAGTAATCCCTGCTATCCACTCAGAACCAGCAAAGAGCAGGTGCCCAGCCCTTAGACCTTGAACTGCCCTAGCCTAAAGGAGGACCTAGGGCCAGGTGACCTGGCTGTCTCCCTTGTGCTGCTGGCGTGGAACTCCTGGACGCGACCCCAGTCCCACGGAAGTTGCAGGCGCTTGTCCACCCCGTACGTGTTCACTCACTCGTGCTGGGCTGCCAGGTGGTTGAAGATGTAGGTGACCGGGATGGCTGAGAGGGACAGCACGAACACCCCGGTGGCCGCAGAGGCACTCATCGCTGCTGCCGCCGCCTGGTCGCTTGCTCTTCACCGCATCGCGCGCGGGTGTTCCCACCTCAGCTTCCGCCGGCGGCGCGCCCCTCGCCGCTGCCCTTCCAGGCGCCCCTTGCCGCGTCCCCTCCGCGCGTCCCCGTCGCCCGCAGCTGCCCCGCGCGCGCACGGGCGCCACCCGGGTGCGCTACGGCCGCGGTAGGATCCAGTGAGGCGTCCCCGCCCAGCTCCTACGGGAGGACACCGCGACGAGACAAGCGCTTGGGACACTTGCTCTCAGGGAAAAGGGGAGAAGGATGCGGGTTACAGCCAGGAGATGGGCATCCTCGAGCTGGAGCGGCGCTGGGCTGAGCCAAGGGCCAGCGGAGGGTGGAGCCAGACCCGAGGGTGTCAGAGCGTGCATGCCCGCGAGATCCGTTCAGAGACCCACAGGGACAGATGCTCCAGGAACCTTGGCACCTCCCTGTCTCCTAAGCAGCCATAAACGACCGCAACCAAGGATCTTGTGCCAAGTGGAAGGAAATATTTGGTTTCCACCCTGGCTACTCGCTCACCAGCCCTTGACCTTGATCAAGTTACTGAAGCATTCCGTATCTTTTCTCTGTGTGTGAAATGGGGATAGCCTGCTCCATCGTACGATTGTGGAAAATAACAGAGTTAACAAGTATGAAGTGCTTGCCCTGCACTGCTCGCACACTGGGTTCGCTTTCCTTCGTGTAGCAGGACTGACACTCAGAGGAACGCCCTGGCTTAGGTCCCTGGGGCAGCATTCATTCTTTGCCTGTAAGTGTTCTTGGAGGCCAGGTCACCACCAGCTGGCCTGGTTCCCAGGGCTACAAAGACTAGAATACAAGGGCTGTTGTCGGAATATTGCCAGACAGATGGCTGGTTGTAGAGAATGGCGGTGACGGCTGTTCTGCTTGAGCTGGTGTTCCAGTGGGGGTGCTCAGAAAGCCCCCTGTGGCTGAGCCTGGTTGGTATTGCCTTGGGAAGGGGAAGAGAAGTGGGCTCCTGGGCAACAACGGGAGCAGCAGAGTGCACGTCTTCCTGTGTTTCCGTGACAGTCTCTTTTTAAACGTGAGGAAAATGAACCACCGGTTGGCAATAACCTGCTCCAGGCCGTTCAGTTGTCCCAAAGCCCACTCTTCCAATCCCCGTTCTATCTTTCTTGAAAACGCAGCCAGCAGTGGGTACATAGAGAAAGCAAAGCCTCTACACAAACTGTGGCGTCTCCAAAGCTTCTCCCAGGGAAGGAGGACAGCACCTTCCCAGGGAAGAGGAACCTGGACAGCACCCTGTTCCTTGATTGCTCCTTATACACCTCCTTCATTCCCTGAAGTGCCTTCTCTCCTCCCAGCCAGGTCCCTAGGCCAGCTCCCCAAGCCAACCCAACCCTCCACCACCTCTCACCTGGCTGCCTGTCTTCCCTGTCTACTTTCGGGACCTCAGTACTTACTCTTCTTTCTCATCTGTGCTCGGTTTGTTTTAAATTCAAAATTATATTTATGACAATTGTTTAGTTGAGGCCAGGAGTGTAGTTGCTTGCCTGGTGTTCACAAACCCCAAGGCTCTATACTCCAGCACTTCCATAAACTGGATTTGATGGCCCATATCTGAATTTCCAGGAGATGGAATAGAGGGATTCATGAGTCCAAGGTCATCCTCAGCTGCCTAGCAAGTTCAAGGCCAGCCTGGGACACTGAGACCCTGTCTCAACAGTAACAAATAAGGCTCAGGGACACACCACAGAGCATGCCATGTGTGAACTGCACATCTTTTGCTCTGGGGGAAATGCTGAAACATGGTGGGAGAAAGAGAAGAAGGTGAAGATGGTAGATGATGAGGGCTCCTCTCAGAGAACCTCAAATGCAGGAAGTAAGGGCGAGGAACGGCTGACCCAACGAGAGGAGCATCTTAAAAGCCTATGGTGCGGCCAGCTGCTTACCAGAGAAGACCAATCAGGAAGCTCCTACAATGTATCTGTAAGAGATGATAGGACTAGAACCAAGTCCAGCAACAGGAAACAAACGTGAAAGATGTCAGAAAGAACTGGACAAAGTGGGAGGAGACCATATAAGAGCTTGCTCTGGCTTTTCAGTACAAACAGGGAGTCATAATCTGCCAGCAAAAGAGGCAAAGGTTGTAGATACAAGTTTGAGTTCCATCAATACAGAGACAGACCTTAAAACCAAGATTATGAATTCAACATAGGGGAAGAGTCAGACAGGCAAACAGGAGCTGCCAGAGAGGGGTCGATTAGCATTGCCACCAGCAGAGTGGTTTATTAGCACCTACCCTGGCAACATGATCAACCGACACCCCAGGCCTGAGAGCTGTCAAAGCTTTGAAGTTTATGACAGGCATATTGGACTTGTGTTTTTAGTGGGTTGTTTGTTTGTTTGTTATTCTTGAAGCTGAAAATATAAATAGCAAATGGGAAGGTTTCAAAGGGACATTCCCTGGGCTTTTGAGTAGTCATGGTCCAGCAAATATAATCCCATCTGCAACAGGTGCACCATGGATTAAAAAGCAGTCCCCATCATTGTCTCTTGTCATCCTCACAGCAGGTCTCTAAAGAATGCAGAACCATTTGAGGACGGAGACACTGAGAATTCAAAGAAATTAGCTGACTTTGCTCAAAGCCAAAGAACAGAAAGATGGATAAACTCACATCTTTCGGCTGCTGTTCTTAGGATGCCACAGCCAACCAGTGAGCACTGGGAATGGTGCATTAGGGAAATGCGGGTGCATGCACCCCATGTTTACTTGGGTAACTTGTTGCTCTGGAGGTCAGAGTCTCACTCAGTGCATCAGAATTTAAGTTTAAGAGAAGGAAAAATCCAGCTTTTAGAAAAGGCATTCCTCAGGAGTTAAGAAAACTGGCTGCTCTCCCAAAGGACCTAGGTTCAATATCCAGCACCCATGCTGCAGCTCACAACCATCTGTAGCTCCAGTTCCAGGGGATCTAATGCCCTCTTCTGAACTTCGTAGGCACCAGGCGTGCACATGGTGAGCAGTCATACATGAGGACAAAATGCCTATCCACACAAATTCTTTCGAGTTTTAAGGCATGCAGGTAATGCAGTTATCTTTTGTTTTACAGATAGCTTTTTGTTTGTTTTTCAAGAAGTATCAATCTTATGAACCACGAATGCTAAGACTCTACCTATAACCAAGCACCAGATTGACTGCAAGTGTTGGGGGCAGGGGGAGAGAAGTAACAGAAATAGAAATCTATCACCATTTTTGTAGCATCAATTCAACAGCTGACTAGTGAGGAGTTAAGATGAAGGTCCCTTCAACACACATGCTTCCACCAGTGAGGAGAAATGAGAGTGAGACTCCGAGGAGCTTGGTCACATAGGAACTAAGAAATAACATTTATCAATGAGGGATGAGGTCCCTCAGACAGTCTTTCGAAAACTACAACAAACATCAGCCAACTTTAGTCCCCGAGCAGTAGGGCCTTCCTTTCCTCTCTGCCTCTTTTCCTGTGTTTCATTTGTAGTTGAGTTTATATGACTGAGTTTGTAGCTCAGCAATAGAGCATGTGTCTAGTATATACCAGGCCCTGGGTTTGAGTTCCAGTATTGCAAAAGGAAAAAAAAAAATAGCCGAGTATGTGTTCTTACAAAAGCTTACATGCTCTGGATGAGAGTGCATGAGGCATTCAGGATGCTCTGTGGGGTGCACTGTGGCAAAACAAATGACAGGAAAGTGATCAAAGCAAGGACTGGATGACTCATGGGGTGGATAATGAGGACACTGTATGATGATAGAAACAAGAGAGAATAACCCACCACTTCCCTCCCTAAACCTCACGGATAGAAGAATCTCTCAGTGCGTATGATTGCCTAACTCTATAGTTGCCGCCACTGGGCTGAAATTATTGATAAGGATCTTGGGGGTGGGGTGAGGTTGCTGTGTGCCCAACCCACAATAGTGCCAAGCATAGAACATGCACAACACTGACTGCAGAGAAAGGAAGTGTGGGTGCCCTAAATAGAAATGATGTAGAAAAGAGCAGTATGCAAATAAAATGAGAACGTAAAAGGTTTGCAAAGGTTCTGTGCAGTTGCCAGTGAGGTCTGCAGTTTTGCCCTGGGTTTCCTAGCAACTAAAGCAAGGAAAAGAAACATACTCAATTATAACATTCACGGTGCCTGGGGAAGATAAAAAACAGAGTAGTTGCTCAGAAAGACTCTTCCATAGATCTTATTAAGGGAGCATTCCTTCAGTAAATATAGACTGTGTTCTGGACAGCAGCTGTTCAGTACAGCCTCCTGTAGGTGACTGGCATCTTGCCAAGTGTCACTCAGTATACTGGAGTGGTCAAAGCAATTTCATGGAGATAAAAACTCTCTGAATATTTAGACTTGGTTTAGAGGGAGATTTGTCAAGATCAGGGGACAGTGATGTATCAAAGATACCTTTCCAGCACCTATAGCAGGTAGACATCACCACCTGAATGTGACACTCTTTCCTTCCCAACAGAGCACACTGGCAAGTTTCTGTTGGTAAAGTGTTTGCCAAGCAACCCTGTCTCGAAAGGCCAAAAACGAACCAAACCAAACAAACAAAATCAAAGACAGCATTTAACTGGGGCTGGCTTACAGTTTCAGAGGTTTAGTCAGGTAACATCATGGTGGGAAGCATGGCGGCATGCAGGCAGACATGGTGCTGGAGAAGGAGCTGAGAGTTCTACATCTGGACCCACAGGCAGCAGGAAGAGAGATACTGGGCCTGGTTTGGCCTTTTAAAACCTTAAAGTCTATACCCCAGTGACAGACTTCCTCCAGTAAGACCACATCTACTCCAGCAAGGCCACACCTCCTAATCCTTTTCAGGTAATGCCATTCCCTGATGACCAAGCTTCCACAATGAGCCTATGGGGTCATTCTTGCTGAAATAACCACATCAGTCAATCCAGACTAATCAGTGAGGTCTAGGTCAGTAAGAGATTCTATCTCACAATAACAAGGAGGACTGGTACCTGAGGAATATACCCAAGATGACTTTTGGCCTCTATATGAACATACATGCATCTATGTGCACTCAGAAATATGTGCACACACTCCCAAAGCAAGTTTTAAGTCCAAGCTCAATGGCATATTCCGGTAATCCCAGGACTTAGAAAATAAAGACAGAACGATCAGAATTTGTAGTCAGCCTCAGTTAGGGACTGAATTAGAGACCAGCCCAGGATATGAGACTCTGTCTCCAAAAACTGAAAGGGAAGGGAGGGGGAGGAGGGACAGAGGAAGGAAGGGAGGAGATTTTTAATACAAAGGAGGTGATAAAGAGATTGAGGTAACAGCAGCCAACAAGAAAAAAAAAAAAAACAAATCAAAACAAAAAAATAACGTATTCTTTCTCAGTAAGTACAGAAAATAGATCATTTGACATTCTGAATGAAAAAGGTGAGTTGGGATAAAGGCCTACATCAAAACCCCAAGTTTCTGTCATGTTCAGACTGCTCCTGAGGCATGACAACAAGACTTCATTTTAAGTTAGAACTGACTGGAGCAGGGCTTAGAAACAATATGCTACTTAAAAAGAAAAAAGCTATGATGGATAGGTCGCCAAGGGATAGGCAGGAGGTTATGACAGCTGTTAATGGGGGTGGGGCGCAGTAATCCATGCCTCCTCTGCCACGTGACATCAGGCTTGGCAGTGTAAGCCACAACCTCCCAATGAGACGCTAGCACAGGTAAACTGAGGCACGTTAGTAGCTTTGCCACTGGAATTCACTCTCTTGGAATCCAATTCAGTCTCTTGGAGTGCAGCTGTGACATGGTGAGGAAAGTCCCAGTAGTCATGTGAAGAAGCCAACACAGGGCCAGGGTCATGGCTGACGGCCATAGAAGATTCCAGCAAGCAGGCAGTACTTTTGGACTTTCCAGCCAGCCCAGTACTGACACTACTGAAGCTAAATTTCTTAGTCTTGAGAATCATTACAAATTACAAAGTTTTGATGTCCTAAACCACTGAAATTTGGAGTGCTTTGTTAGGCCACAGTGGATAAATAACACAGGGAGCAGTAATGAGAGACCAGAAGGAATCTAACCCTGAGATATCAAATACTTCCTGTGGGAGATGAGTAAATCCAAGGTCAGAATCAACAAAAGCAGAGTAGGAGGTGTCCCTAGATGGCCCTTCAGGAGCTGGGCTGGGAAAGGAGGGGGCTCTGGATGGCCCTTCAGGAGCTGGGCTTGGAAGGAGGGGGCTCTGGTTGGATCTTTGGGAGCTGGAATGGGCATACCTGTCCCCTTTCCTGCAAAACCAAGTAATGGTTTTTTTGTTTGCTAATGAGGATCTGTACTCCATGAAGAAAATAGGTGGTCTGCTAAGGGACTGTTGGAGGGTGTAGGGTCCCCAAATGATGCTGCTCCAGCTTGATCAAAGCCGATTTGATAGCGCATCCCTAAGCCTGCTGCTTCCTTCTTATCCAAACACTTGAAAACAATCTCTACATTTCCTTAGATGTGCCTGCTCACACAAAACCCTCCTACAATCTGGCCACTGACGAAGGCTTGATGAGCAACCTACACATCTGCAAAGACACTCACAGAACTATGCATATTGACCACCATAGTCCTTTATGCATAAAAATAAGCAAAACCAAAGATTACCAAGTACATCAGGAAAATCAGCAGCACAGAAAAAAAGATGGTCCTAAAAGGAAGCTGATCCTGGAGGAAACAGGCACTTTAGGAAAGAATGGTGCACTCTCTAATGACTAGTTACTATCTGGAAGAGTCTGGGGTGTTGTCAGTGCAGTAAGGAGAGCTGTTGTGGAATATCATTTTAACTGGGCAAAGATGGGTTATGTTTGTTTATGCTGCAGAATATTACTTTAACTGTGTAAAGGTGTGTTATATGTGGTTATGCTGCATTTGTTTAACATGTACGAATGTGTGTTTAATTATGTAAAGATGTGTTGCCTTTGTTTCACCTTGCCTGCCTAAGGCACCTGATTGGTCTAATAAAGAGCTGAACAGCCAATAGTTGGGCAGGAGAGTGATAGGCAGGGCTTCCAAGCAGAGAAAATAAGTAGAAAAAAAAGATAAGAGAAGAAGAAGAGAAAGAGGGGGGACACACCTGGGCAAGAAGCCAGGCAGCCACCAGACAGACAGACAGACAGACAGGAGAAGCAGTGAAAGTAAGATATTACAGAAAGAGGTCTAGAGAGATGCTTCAGAGGTTAAGAGCACTGTCTACTCTTCCAGAGGGCCCAGGTTCAATTCCTAGTACCCACATGGCAGCTCACAACTGTCTGCAACTCCAGTTCCAGGGAATCTGATACCTTCACACCAGTGCACCTAAAAGAAAAGTAATTAATTTAAAAAAACAACAAAAACAAATTTTGAAAAGATATACAGAAGGAAAGAAAAGTAAAAACCCCTGAGGCAAAGGGTAGATAAAGAGAAACAGGTTAATTTAAGTTTAAGAGCTAGCCAGAAATGGTCTAAGATTAGAAACAAGCATTGAAAACTAATATAAGTCTCCATGTCATGATTTTGGAACTGATTGATGGCCCAAAAAGGAAAAGCCTGGTACAGAGAGGTGCTATAGGAAAGGAACGAAGAACACATACTAAGTAGTTGCTCCAAATATAGAGCAGTGGTTCTCCACCTTCCTAATGCTGTGACCATTTAATGCAGTTCCTCATGTTGTGGTGACCCCAACCACAAAATTATTTAGTTGCTACTTCATAACTGTAATTTTGCTACTGTTAGGAATTGCAATGTAAATATCTGTGTTTTCCAGTAGTCTTAGGCAACCCCTGTGAAAGGTTCGTTTGACCCCCTAAAGGGGTGGTACCCCACACTTTGAGAACTGCTGATGTAGAGTAAGAGAAACAAAGGACTGGAAGTGTTGGTATTCAGGCATCTGTGCAGGCCTGGCTTTGGGTTCTGGCAGGATGAGTCCTCAGCTGCAGCCACTAAGAGCACATTCACTATGTTCCCTTTTAAAGGGCCCTGTTCACCTCCCGTCCTCCTCCTCTCTCTATCTGCTCCTCTCTCCTTCTGTCCCTCTGTCTCTCTCTCTCACTCTCTCTGCTTCTCTGCCTGTCCCTCTTTACACCTCCCTCCAGCCCACCTCCTCTTTCTGCTGCTCCTGTCTCCAAATTCTGGTCTCCCCCTTCCCTCCCTGCCCCAATAAAAAGCCCCTCCACATGAGATCTTTTGTGGGGTGTCTTTCTCTCTGCACAGCTTTTTAAATTACAACAGGAAGTATCAAGGAGGGGAGAATGCTAGAGCTCCAGCAACTGTGCCATCAGGAAAAGACAGAGGAAATGCCTCAAGGCATGGAACAGTGTCCTTGCTTCTTTTTCTGCTTGGTGGCTGGCCGATTGGTGTTTTAAGGTAGGAGCTCACTTTGTAGCCTAAGCTGACCTTGAACTCTCAGAGATCCTCCTGCATCACTTTCCCAGTCTGAGATTATAGATGTGCACCCCATGCCCAACTAAACATTTACTTAAATTCATGAGTCTTTAAAAATCCCACTGATTAGAATAAGGACATAGATAACCCCCCTCCCAGCATGCCCCTCCCTAGTCCACCGCTTCATTTCCCCATAGCACTGCTCATAACTAGCATGCTGTCAACTTGTCTTATGCATTATATATGTTAGCTGGGATCTATCTCCCCTACTATCCTGCCAGCTCCAGGAAAGTGGGAACTGTTGTCTGATTTGATCACTAACAGTGCCTGGACCCCAACAATGGCTGACACCCAAAAAGCTTTAATGAATTAATTAAAATCTGGATGCAAAGAGCAATATTTTATAACCCCACTTATAAGAAGGAAATCACAAAATAGCTGGTATTGCCTTCAAGAGAACAGAAAGCAGAACTGTCACCTGACCCGAGCAGTGTTAGCTCCTAGGAAAGAGAGATTTAGCAAGGAGGATATTGGACCTAGCATAATAAATTCTGCCCAAACTCCAATTACTAGTAAAGTGCTAAAGAGCAGACAAATTTTCAGACATTCTATAACTCAGGATATTTAGTATCCATACCCCCAGGTTAGAAAATTAAACCAAAATACTGTTCAGTAAAAACGAAATGAATTCCAAGGAAGCAGACAGCATAAGAAGAAAGAAAATGAACACTCAAAGGAAAAGTTAGCTAGGAATTTGGAGGATCCACAAAGAATCTTCTTAGACCAACACAATGTAAATGGCATGACTCTTCACATTTCTAAACATCTTCTGTCTCTACTCACGCTAACATAAGAGTCCGTTCCTCCCCAAGGAGTCAGTGGCCTTTTCCCCTTACAGTCAGCCTCCCCCAGAATTTCATGAAGTTGATCAAAGTGATGGTGGAGAATGGCTTACTAAGAAGAATTTGGCCATAAAAGCAAAGAAACAAAGATACAGACGTGGCAACTGCTTCCAAAGAGATGGCTTAAACATCAAAGGACCAGCAGAGGTGGACTGTGAACTAACCCAGTGAGCACACTTTCTATCACCGATCATCAGCTCATTGACAAATACTTTGGAGAGTTAATGACTTTTGCTACTTTTCACCGACTGTGTATAATGTGTCATGTCACATCCTATCTCCCTCCGGAGGCTCATGTATTTGAAGCTTGGTCTGCATCTGGAGGCACTGTGGGGAGGTGACTGTACCATGAGGGCACTAACCTTAACCAGTGAGTTAACCCACTCATGACTGAGAGCGCAGGTGAGGGTGGGGCCTGGATGGAGTAGGCAGTCACCTAAGTGCATCCTAAGGGAACATTTGTCTGGCCTCTTCCAGTGATCCAGGACAGAAATCTCTGAAACTTTAAGATGAAGGGAACCTTCCCCACTGTAACTCCATCTTCTGGGGCATTGTGTCATGATGAAAACTTTCACATGTTCTACTGTGGGATCTTGAATAACAGATGATATGAATTCTGGGTGCTGGGAGTATTAACTGTCGCGTTCCCTCTTCCTTCAGTAGTTCACCACTTCCTTGATCCTAGTATTGTCGAGGCTGGCCCTTAGTCAGGAAGCTGAAAGGAGAAGTAGCAGAGAAAATACAGCACAGAGATGAACTAATTACACCTCTCGGTGCTAGAGAACAAAGTGAACTTCCACCTTGGTTACCAGATTTGATGCCAATACATCCAAAGAACATTTCAGCATTGACTGGATACTTCTTGTACTGGGCATTGTGGGTATATCACCCTATGAAGGGTGATATTAGACATGCCACTCATCACAATCACAGTTGTGTTGGAAAATGCAGTAAGAGTGTAAGTGCCACAGCAGAATTGTGGGGGACCACACCTTCCTTACCCGTAGGTAAGCCTCATGGCCGAGGCACCTAAAACAAAAGATAATCAAGAGGAATTCCTACAAGTGAATTCATAACTTTTCTGTGACACCAGAGTCTTCGGAAATGAAGGCTTGAAGAAACACGGAAGCCTGTGTATGTTTATGCTATTCGGTGAAAAGTGTGGTTGTGGGAAGATAGAATTGAACACGGGCAGTAATCACATCATGAGACCTGTTTGTTCAGGTCCTTCTTGGCATCTCTGCATCTTCAGGGATGAGGAGATCCCTTTCTTGAATGTCTAGAAATGGTCCCTCTAGAATAGAAGCTTTCTGACCTGCTTCAGGGGACAGAATGAGGGCAAAACGATTTTCCTGTTTCTGTTACTTTCTCAGATGTCAAGCTGCTACATGCAGAGGTGTTGTAGTCAGGGCTCTGAGGCTGTCAGGAGACACCACGACCAAGGCAACTCTTCTATAAGAAAGCATTTAGTCCAGCGGTGGCGGCAAAAATTTAATCCCAGCACCCAGGAGGCAAAGGCAAGCAGATTGCCTAGTTCGAGGCCAGCCTGGTCTACAGAGCAAGTTCCAGGACAGCCGGGGCCATACAGAAAAACCCTGTCTCTCGAAAAACCAAACCAAACAAACAAAAAGCTAGCATTTAATTGGGGCTTGCTTACAGTTTCAGAGATATAGTCCATTATTATGGCAGACAATTTGGCTCCTGAGAAATAGCTGAGAGTTCTATGTCTGGATCCGCAGGCAACAGGAAAAAAGAGAGGCACTGGGCCAGGCTTGGGTTTTTGAAAACCTCAAAGCCCACTCACAGTCACACTTCCTCCAACAAGGCCACACCTCCTAACCCCTCTCATGTAGGGCCACTCCCTGGCAATTAAGCATTCAAGTATATGAGCCTATGGGGACCATTCTCCTTGAAATCACCCCAAGGGATAACATGTCCTGAACCTTGGGGTGCAGGTAAGCCAGCAAATGTGATCTCAGAAGGAGCAGAGCAGAGGTAGCTTTTTTACAAAACTTGTGGAACGACCGATGGAGGAGATGCTTAGGGCAAGGGGACCAGTGGAGAGTTTGTCATCGGCTGGGCTTCTCAGTAGCTGGGGCTGGTATGGTAAGTGTGCAGAGAATGGGTGAGCAGGAGGAGTGGCGGGCATCAAAGAGGAACAGAGCACTCATCTCAGCAGCAAACACAGGGCCCTGTGCTGGGCAACTCCAGCAAGAGCAGAAACTGGAGTCTAGAGTCTGGTGATCAATTGCCAAAGAGTAACAAGAGGATTTAGGGATGGGAAGGAGGAAAAAAGCCAAGGAAACCAAGATACTCTGAAATGTACTGAATCCTGTTCTGTTTCATGATTTTTCTCCAGAACCTGGAGATGGCTTCCTCCTTCCTTGCACTTGTTGCTGCCCAAATAAAATAATTTGAGTTTTATAAACTGGGAAAGAAAGAAAAACTATCAGGAAGTAGTTGTAGGATAGCGATTTATCGAATGCTTTATCTGCTCACCCTCTCCACCAAGGTTCTCACTGTGTAACCCAGGCTACCCTGGAATTCATTATTCTCCTATCTCAGTCTCCCCACTACCGGATCGTGGGAGTTTGTGAATTTGCCATTTTGCTAGACTCAGTGCTCCATCCTCAAACAGCCCTGGAGGCTCTGCTCCCCTCGGGAACACAGGGAGGTCTAAGATCAGTAGGCATATCTCACCTAGCTTTAGGGAGACATCCTTGAACATCTAGAATAAAAGTCCCAGAGAAATAAGGCTCCTTTTCAGCTTGGGTGGCTCACACATGTCACTTAGGACATGGCCACTTTATGCCTTCTTAATCCCACACTCAGCATGTTGGATTTTCACCTTTAAACTTGTTAATACAAGCCTGTTTCCTCTGGGGTTTTAAATTTTAACTACACCACAAAAGCCTTCTCATTGGCTGGAACTCTTGGTCTGATCAGTTCAGAAAGAGTCACTGGCAGGGTAACCAGATCAGTCTTGGTTACTCCCTGAAACCAGAGTCAGGTTCTGTCACACACGTGCTGCCAATGAATGAAACCAGGTTCCATACTCTAGAAAAGAACAACTAACTTGACAGATAGTGGTTGTCTGTCTTATGGAACATCACTGGACTGGGGAAAACACGTTGAAAGAAAACGAGAACACCAGCAGGCAGTGATGATTTACAAGTGACAAGTGGATCTTAGACTTGGAGGTCAACCTGATCTGCAGAGTGAGTTCCAGGACAGCCAGGACTGTTTCACAGAGAAACCCTGTCCTGGAAACCAAAACCAAAAAAGAAAGAGTGAAAAAGAAAAAGCCAAAAACAGTCTCCTAAATACTTCTTGGTGGCATTTAACAATTAGGAAGCATTTTTAAAGGTCTTTTCCATGTAATTCAGGTATCAGGATATGGCTGGTTTATGTGGGCTATGTACATGGGCTGAAAGCATTTAAGAGACCTAGGGTAGTGGAAAGTGTTATTGACAGTGCCTCAATTACTGGACTATAAAATAGAGGTTTCCTAAATCCTTGGAATAAGAAGTGTCCTGCATGCACCACATAATAATCTGCTACATTCCTTAGGGGCTACTGTACATCCTACTGTGGGAAAGGCCAGTCTTTCATGCTGGTCCCAGATGGCTCTATGCTGGTGCTAGTCTCAATGACATCTACATCGTTCTAATTAGTAGTAAAGGACAGTGTTGATAAGATCTCTGGAAGCTGTGACTCTGAACAATTAATCCTTTTGTTATCCCAAGTAAATGACAACATTAGACAGGTGAAGAACTAGACACTTGGAAGATTTAAACCCTTGCCAAAGTCATCTAGATGGAACAGAACAGCATAGCACCAGGGCTTGGAGACTTTCTACTATTGCTTGTGGTTGACTGCACTGTAGTGCCATTTCATAAGACAGGAATAAAGTCAAGTGACCCCATCGGTAAACACAATGGCTAACATGTGTTGTGCGGTTTTGTTGTATACTGCTGTAACTGACTATTGAGACCACAGACAAAAACCAGATAGTGTGACTTTGTCTCCACTTTACGACTAGAATTTTGGCTGAACTTCTTAAATTTGTTTACATGCATTTGCTGTACAATGTGTATGAGTGTGTACATGTGCTCCAGTGTGGAGGCATAGGTCAGAGAACAAGTTCAGGATTTGTTCTCTCTCTTTCCAACATATGGGTTCTGGGGATCAAACTCAGGTCATCAGGCTTGGTGACAAGTTACTTTTACCTACTAAGTCATCTTGGTAGTGTGCCTGTTGGGTTTTATCAACTTGACAAAAACCTAAACATACCTGGGAAGAGGAGTCTCAATTGAGAAACTGCTTCCATCAGTAGGCAAGTCTGTGTGACTTTTTATGTATATTAACAATTGTTGTGAGCTAGGTGGTGGTGGCACAGGCCTTAGTCCCAGCATGCAGGAGGCAGAGGCAGGTGATCTCTGTGAGTTCAAGGCCAACTTGGTCTACAGAGCAAATTCTAGGACAGGCTCCAAAGCTACACAAAGAAAATCTGTCTCAGAAAAAGAAAATTAATGTAGGAGGAACCAGCCTACTGTGGGTGATGCTACAGTTAGTTGGTCCTGGATGGTTTAATAAAGTAGGCAGAGAAAGTCATGAATGAGCACACCAATAAACAGGTTCTTCCATGGCTTCTGCTTCAGTTCCTGCCTCCAGGTCCCTGCCCTGACTTGCCTCAGTGATGAACTATGACCTGAGAGCTGTAAGATGAAGTAAACCTTTTTCTCTCCAAGTTGCCTTGGTCATGATATTTTATCACAGCAATAGAAACCCTAAGGAAGACACACCCCTTGCCTCTGAAGTTTTTCAAGGTAGCAGCAAATGACTTTATAAGAAAGTTTGAGGCAAAAGGATGTATAGTAAGTTTGCTTTGATGGTGGGACATTGATATTATATCTCTAGTAGAAAAGTGGACATCCGCAACAAGACCTATGCAAAAAATGACCGGGGCTGGAAAGAGAGAGATGTGAAGTTACCAGCATTAGCTGAATTGTAGGGAGAGCTGAGATATGGTTTTAGGGTGGACAATGAGATGGTCTAAATATGGAACCATGTACCAGTGCTCCACAGTGTTAGAAGAGGGGCTTGTGACACAGTGGACTAATGAGGACAGCTTAGAGATGCTCTGAAAAACTATGAAACTTGTGATACAAAACCCAGGCAAAGGAAGTTCCACAGCGTGAGTGTCAACCATCATGCCCAAGGAGTTCAACTCATACAGAAGACAAAGACTCAGTGGGCTTGACGCCAGCGGCATTAGAGCTACATGCAGGAGTAGTGACAGAATCAGACAACACTAGTTGTAGAGTGAAGAGATGAAGGTGCTTTGTAGGAAGAGAGAAGTGGCAATGAGGCTGGGGCCGGGGATTTGATGGGGAACAGCTATACATTTATAGATATTTGGAGAGGGAGCCATGGCATAGGAAGAGTAACACAAGATTACACAGAGTAATTCCGATATTGGGAGGAATCCAAGCTCAAAGATAGGAAAATGTGTCTTGAAAAGAAGGGGGATTTCTTCAGCTAGCAGAAAGAATCAAGCAACTACTTACACTTGGATTACCTACTTTCCAAGGGTTGGGGAATAAGTAGAGAGGGGTAGAGTTAAATGAAACTTGTTCATATAATCAGCATCTATATTTATTTCCCTGTAACCCAAGAAGCAGCAGATGGTAGACAAGTGGCCTCTGAAACCCAACCCGCTGCTTTGTATTTCATTTCTGGCCAGGACATGTTTTTCGTGGAAGGTCATATTTAAATCCCTGTAACAGAATCACAGCAACTGTGTTCACAACACATGGGACAGAGAAGTGTCCCAATGCCCTACAGTCCTAAGATTATTTTTATTATCATGAAAATCTCCACAGGGTGAAAATTGGACTAATTGTACTAATGTTTAGTTGTCTGCCTTATATTTGATCCCATCAAAAATAATCTGATACAGCTAACAACATTAGTTAACTAATCAATGAAAGTAGATTAAAAATACAAAGGAAGCAATGACAACAAAAATTTAAACAACAGCAAATGCAGAAGTGGAAACTCTAAAGAAAAAAGAAGAAAAAGAAAAAAGAAAACAAACAAACAAACAAACAAAAAAAAAAACAAAAAACAAGGCACCCTGAATTAAACAAAGGTAAAGTCATATTATTAAGTTCATGTAGAA
The DNA here is from genome assembly GCF_943737965.1 of Phodopus roborovskii. Taxonomy (NCBI): domain Eukaryota; kingdom Metazoa; phylum Chordata; class Mammalia; order Rodentia; family Cricetidae; genus Phodopus; species Phodopus roborovskii. The sequence goes on along the minus strand of NW_026126625.1, from coordinate 7,518,887 downwards.
TAGACTTTGAGAAATTTGTGGCACAGAAATTACTGGTGAGAACCTCAGCCTTGTGGCCCATGCCTGTAATGCTAAGGAAGTTAAAACAGAAGGACTAGTGTTTAAAACAAAACAACATCGACAAAAAAAAGCCAACAGGAAAAGAAATCAGTGGTTAGTACTTAAATTGACTTCTTTTTGAGTAATTGCTAACACTTTGTAGTAAGGAAAATGGGGAATGGGAAAATGAAGTGAATCGGTCATGTGCCATGTAGCAAATTGTGGCCCAACTGCAGTTCAAAACCAAGTAAATTGGTTTCAAGATCCTTTATCTCAGTCCCTACTTTACACCAGCAGCTCTCACATTGGTCTCAAGTATCTTAACATTCTTTGGTCTCAGGATCTTAGAAAATATAATGGCTTTCACCATGAAAAATCCTCAACTAAGCAGGAATAGAAAGATAATTAACCTCAACATGATAAAGCTGTTGAGAACAACCTGTAGCTAGCATTATATTCAATGGGGAAAGAGGGAAGACATTGCCCTGAAATGTGACCATTAGATAGGAGGGTCCTTGGTGCCACTGATCACCAGGTTTGAGTCGGCTGATCTGGCTGGATGGGCAGAATGTTCCCCTTCTCCCTTTCTATCCCATGCATGTTTCTGCTATGCACTCAGAGCATGTCCTTCCCTACAGGGAAGAGCTACTCCATGGGCAAGGATACTTGAGTACTGTAAGTACCTGCACCCCTTCCGGAATCTCCAAAGCAGCTCTTGGGATCAGGAACACAATATGCTGATTCTCACCTCCCTTAGTCAACACTGCAAACAATCAGGAAAAAAAAAAAAAAAAGGAAAACAAACAAAAGCATCTAAAATGGAAAGTAGGAAATAAAACTTTTTATTCACAGATTAACAGATTATCTAATCCTATATATAGAAAGAAAGTATCAACAAATACATGCACAAAAGCCACTGCTGAATTTGGCAGTGTGGTGGATATAATGTCAATGCCCATAAATCTATTTTTATATGAGCAATGTACTATTCAAATATACTTTCTAAAAATTCTATTTGTTGTAGCAACAAAAAGACTACTTGGGAAGAGTGAAAAGGCACACATTTTGCTGTATGTGTGTATGTGCGAGTGTATAGATTCATTTGTGTGCAGACACATGTGAACATGGGCACACTTGTGGTGGAGGTCAGAGGACAGACATGGTTCCATAGGTGCTATCTGTGATTTTAAAGAAAACAAAACTGAAGCAAACATTGTCTTAGTCAGTATTCCATTGCTGTGAAACGACACCATGACCACAGCAAGTCTTACAAAGGAAAACATTCAACTGGGACTGACATACAGTTTCAGAGGTTTAGTCCATTGTCATCATGGCAGAAAATGTAACCACACATAGATAGGCATGGTGCTGGAGAGGCAGGTGAGAGGTCTACACTCAGATCAGAAGGAAGAGAGTGACACTGGACCTGGCTTGTGCATTTGAAACCTTAAAGCTCTCTCCCAATGACACACTTCCTTCAACAAAGTCATGCCTACTCCAACAAGGCCACAGCTCCTAATGGTGATATTTCCTGGTGACCAAGTATTCAAATCTATGGGCCTATGGGACCATTCCAATTCAAACCACCACCATGCCTCTAATTGATCTGGAACTTTCCCATTAGATAGGTTGGCTGACATCAAACCCCAAGGATCTGCCTATCTTTACCTCCCCAGTGAAAGGATTATAACCATGCTCCCCCATGTCCAACTTTTTACATATATACTGGGGACTCAACTTAGGCCCTTATGCTTGCAAGGCTAACACTTTACTGACTGAACTATTGTCCCAGCCCAAGTTACAAGGTTAGTACACTGAAGACTACAAAACACTGCTAAGAAAAAAATGATAGCTACATTAACTGGAAAGACATTCTAGGTTCATGGATTGGGAGAATTAATGTCAATAAGATGGCAGTTCTTCCCAATACTGTCCACAATCTGTGTATAATCCTCATGCAAACAAAGACCTTTTGAAGAAAATGAGAAAGTAAAAATTGAAAAAGAATTGTAAGGGGTCCCATTAGCAAAAATAATTTTGAAAAATAGAACTAACATTGGAAGATTTACATTTCTTAATTCCAAGCCCACAAAAGTATAAGAATTGTGCCAGTGTGGTATTGACACAATGATAATATACCAATGGACTAGAATTGAAAGTCTAGCTATAAACCCAAACATCTGTCAGTTGATTTTCAACAAGAGTACCAAGTCAATTTAATGGGAGAAAAATGGTGCTTCAGACAACTGGATACAACATGTAAGACATGTAAGAGAATATGTAAGAGACATATTGTAAGACAACATGTAAGAGAATAAAGGCGAGGCCAGGCGGTGGAGGCACAGGCCTTTAGTTCCAGCACTTGGAGTCAGAGGCAGGCAGATCTCTGTGAGTTCGAGGCCAGCCTGGTCTGCCGAGCGAGTCCCAGGACAGGCAGGGCTATACAGAGAGCCTTTTCTTGAATAAATAAATAAATAAAAATAAAGGTGGATCTTTGCCCTATATCATATACAAAAATTAACACAAAATGGATGCATAACATAATTCTAAGAATTAAGTTTATTAAACTATTAGAATCAAACATGAGGATAAATCTTAACAATTTGGGATCTGACAGCTCTTAGAAAGGATGCTAAACTCTTGACTGAAAATAGAAAACTTAGGGGTTGAGAGATGGCTTAGTGGGTGTGGTGATCTGAAGAGGAATGACCCCCACAGACTTATGTGTTTAAATGCTTCCCACAGGGGATGGCACTCGGGAGATGTGGCCTTGTTGGAGGAAGTGTGCCATTGTGTGTGTGTGGTCTCCTATGCTCATACTGTTCCCAGTGTTACAAACTCCTGCTGCTGCCTGCAGATCTAGATGTAGAACTCTTAGCTCCTTTTGCAGCACCATGTCTGCCTGCACGCCTCCATGTCCCACCATTATGATAATGGACTAAACCTCTGAAACCGTAAGCCAACCTCAATTAAATGTTTTTAAGAGGTGCTGTGGTCATGGTGTCTCTTCACAGCAACAGGAACCCTAACTAAGCCAATGGTTAAGAGTGTTTACTGGTTTTGCAGAGGACCTGGGTTTGGTTTCCAGCACCCAAAAAATGGCTTACAACTGTCTATAACTTCAGTTCCAGAATGATCTCACACCTTCTTCCGGCCTCTGAGGACACCAGGTGTGTACGTGGTACACATACATGCAGGCAAATATTCATACACATAAAATATATTAAGTAAATCTTAAAAAAAAAAGAAAAAGAAAACAGGGAAATTACACCAGTGGATCTAATCAAAGTGTCAGAGTTTTAAGGTTCAAATGATATTACCAAGAAAATACGAAGACAATGAATAAAATGGAAATCATATTTGTGAACCATACATTCAATAAAGCGCCAGTATTTTGAGCATATAAAGAATGCAACTCAAAACCAAAAGACTAATTTTAAAATGACTAAGAAGCACTTGGGATTAATATTTATGGAAGTGCATTAATAATTAGGGAAATACAAACCAAATCTATCAACGAGATGACATGTTAGAACCACTAAACTATTGGGTTGGAGCTATTGGATTGGAGGCAGCAGTATGCATCACAACATACTCCACAACACAGAAGATGACTGCCTTTTTGAGAGCCTGAAGCGAGACATTTATGTAGCCCTGTGAGAGAGTGACTGAAGTGCTGTGAGTGACTGTCCTAGAAGCATGATGTCAAGGAATGTCTTCTCCATCTTCTCTCTCAGTACTTGGTACATGACTCCAAAGAAATGACTGCTACTCAGGATAGATGATTGGATGATAAGTGGAGTGAAAGGGAGAAAATATTAAAGTGATTTACTAATAAATAAAGGGTAGTGTGGGATAGTAATGCTTAGAGCTTCCTCCTTAAAGTCTTTTTGTTTTGTTTGGGGGGAGGTAGTCTTATTTTTCCAGACAAGGTTTCTCTGCGTAGCCCTAGGAGTCCAGGATCTCACTTTGTAGACCAGACAGGCCTCACCTCTGCCTCCTGAGAGCTGAGATTAAAGGCGTGAGCCACCACCGTCCAGTTCCTTCCTTAAATTCTAACAAAAAGTCTAGAAAAATGGTCAAAGTAAACTACTCTCATGGTAACCATGAAAGTTGACAAAACCAAGGGGAAAATAAGTAAAAGAGTGTGGTAAATGTACCCACACAATACTCAGAAACACCAAAGAGTAGAACTTCCTTATTTACCTTAAAGCAAATTGATCTTACTAGGTCCCACCTACAGATGAAATGGGAAATGTGTTTTAGCTTGCTTCAGTAACTTGTCCAAAACAGGAAGACAACCATACACCCATCCATTCATGAAATGTATGTCTTAGATTCTACCTTGCTGCCCAGCTTATCTGTAAACTGTGTAATTTGGGGAAGGACCATGTGCCCTCAGGATATTGTTGGGATACTCAGCTACCTTGTCCATGTCCTAAACCCGGATAGGTATGGGCTGGTGATGGTTGACATACTGGCCCTGGTGTTCTGGTGTTCACAGCTGACCTTAGCAGTCATGCTAACCTGCAGCCTAGTTTTGTTTCTCTTGGTCAGAACCTAAGAGCTGCTCTCCAGCTGGCTTAATCTCAGTTTGGTATTGACTGACCTGTTGAGCTAACGTTGTCTACTGGGCCCTGACTAGAAGGTCCAGGCAAGGAGGTCACTTTGCCCCCACCCAGCAGGTCTACGCAATCTAGTTGCTCTTAACTCTAATCCTAGGAGCTAAAAGAGGCTCAGGAGCAAGTGCCCCATGTCCTCCCTAACCACTGAATTTCCTCCAAATGACCTTGATGAGGAGGCTGAATTTCCACTCTTTCATTCTGAGGAAGAATAAATCTATCTTAAAGAAGGCTGAGATGGAGGACACCTTTCATCCCAGCACTCAGGAGGAAGAGACAGGTGGATCTCTAAGTTCTAGTGAAACCTAGGGGAGGTTGGGGCTGGCTTAAGAGCCACAGGAAGGGCAAGTTTGGGCTCTTCTTTCCTTGGTCTTTGCCCTCCCTAGAGCTCAAACTGGACTCACAGGCATAAGTGCAGTTAGTCTTAAGGGTAGGGGTTACGATTTCACATGCTTATCGGTTTCTATGGCACACGTGAGTGTTTCTGCCTTTGGCTCCTTGGCTTCAGCCTCTATTTATATCCTCAGAGCTCATCCTTTTGAAGGGCTGGTAGTCCAACAACAGCTACCGTTTTGTGTACTCCCTGATGCACACTAATTCCAAGGACCTAATGACTGCTTTTCATGCTTCCCAGATCTCTTTTTTGGCATTAAGTCATTTTCCAAAATAGATCTTCCCCTCCTCCTTTCGCCCAGCTGCCTTTTCTAGAGTTTTCCTAAATGTCTTTCTGCCAGTGGGTCTTTTTCTTCTGAGGACTTACATTCATTCTAATTATAAACCAGCAATCATGGTGGCATATGTTACCTTCCCTAGGCTGGGTTCCAGAAAGCACTGACAAGCAAAGAAGGAAAGGCTCTGTAAGAAAGCCACATTTGGTTTAGGACATGGCAAATTGCCATTGCTGCTGTAGTATTTAAAGAAATACAGAAAAAGGAAGTTCGATTTTGAGCTGAGCAGGCCTCTATGGGTTTTTGTCTCTTGATAAATTGGAAGCTTCGTGGGACAAGTAACACTCTAGTCATGTTCTGGTACTTGCAGTGGGTATGGAGTGAATTCAATGGAATCGCTTCAGATTCCAGGTCATACCGGACAGCATTGCAGGGGATCTGTGGTAATATTTTGTTTATGCTCTAATAAAGCTTGCCTGAAGATCAGAGTGCAGAGGTAAGCCACTAGTTAGTCACACACCTAGTTAAGAGCTAAGCCACTAGTTATCCCCCCCCCCACTAAGCCATTAGTTAGCCACATACCTAGATAAGAGCTAAGCACTACTTAGCCACACACTTAAGCTACTAGTTAGCCGTAGAGGCCAGGAAATGGTGGCCACGCTTTTAATCCCAGCCCTCGAGAGACAGAGGCAGATGGATCTCTGTGAACTCAAGGCAACCCTGGACTGCATGGCAGTAAACCAGTCTAAAAAAGAAACAGCTCACACCTTTGATCCCAGCACTTGAGACGGCACGACTTTAATCCCAGCACTACAGAGGAACATAAAGTGGGAGGGTACAAGAGCAGTCTAGGCAGTCTGAGTTTGGTGAAGACAGAGGATTATGAGGTTCGGTGGATGGCCCCTTTGGTCTCAGCATTGGTAAAGGCTGGCCACTTTGCTTCTCTGATCTTCAGCTTTAACCCCAATATCTGTCTCTGGGTTTTTATTATTAAGACCAACTAGAATTTGTGCTACAGGGCTCAAGGATATAAATGGTAGCTTATGGCAGTCACGCCTGATGTCCTTCCTGGAGCTTACCAGGGAGCTTGTTCAAGATTTCAATGTCATCTCTTCCCAGTGTGTTTCCTTATAAAAATCCAACCTCTTTCTTTTTTCCTCAATAAATTATCATGAGGAAAATCACCCATAACTTTATCATTCTGTAAGGTATAATAGCAGTGCTTACATGTTTTCCTATGTATATTATGCCTTAAACATTTCAAATAAAATGCCTTACTCTGAGCCCAGAGAGCAAAACAGTGTGTTGTGTGCCTTGCTGTGTAGACTGTTCTTTTTTTGTCAATATTATGGGTTGAGAACACCTTTTCACATCATTAAACCTCTTTCCAACAGATAGTTCTTAGTTCATCACATGGCTGACTGTACTGTAGTTGTCCTAGTTAGCTTCTGCTGTCTTTGTGACAAAGTCACTCGGGAAGAAGGAACCTGAGTTAAGGAATTGCCTAGATCAGATTGTCTTGTGGGCATGTCTACAGAACATTTTCTTAATTAATGATTGGTGTGGGAGGAGCCATCCCAGTGTGCGCAGTGTAACCTAGGGAAGTTGTATGGGCTGTGTAAGCCAGCGGAAAACAAGCGAGTAAGCAGTGTTCCTCCATGGTCTCTGTTTTATTTCCTGTCTCAGGCTTCTGGCTTCCCTCAATGATGGACTGTAACCTGTAAGACAAAAAACCCTGTCCTCCCCATGATGCCTGTGGTCAGTATTTTATCACAGCAACAGAGACCAAGCAATAACAACAGTTCAGTATCTGTCTAGGCTATTTCCATTTTTAAAATCACCATAACACTTTGATATCCTTGTTGTTTTAAAATATGTACCCAGCTTTATTTCCTTAAGATAGATTGCTATAGACAAAATTTCTTAAGCAAGAAATTGATTGGCTTTAAACTGTGGACATATACTGCTGAGTTAATCAGTGCATTCACTGTTTTGTCCATTAAAGGGGAGACTGATCTGGGGATATAGCTCATTGGCATAGCACTTCCCTAATATGTACAAGGCCCTGGGTTTCAGTTCCAGAACAAAAGAGGGGAATGGACATTTGACTTATTGACTTACAAAGATTCTTTATATATTGAAATACCATACCTTTGTCATAAGTCATGTAAACTCAGTGCTTTTCTGGGATTTTTCCTACTTTTAATTTATTATACATTATTTCTAGGTAGATAGAATTTAACAGCTTTATGTAGTTTAACATGCCTGTATTTTATAGGTATTGATTTCGATGTGCTGTTTAGAAAAGTATTTCCTACCTTAAAAGTAATCATTTTCACTTGACTTTTACTCTGATTGCATCTCCAGACTCCAAACCTCAGAGGACAGGATTGCCCCTTTGGTCTGAGCATTGGTAGAGGTGAGAACTCTCTAGTGGCTGGCATCCATGTTATTTCATAGCTTCTCTGATTTCAGCTTTAGCTCCAATCTCTGTCTCTGGGTTTTTATAAGCTGAATTGAGTAGGATACCCTTCTGTGGTTCCCAGTCTCTTGTGCTAGGTCATGATGTAGGAAAAGCTTCTAGGAAGACTCCTACTGCCTACTGTGTGGATCAAGCCAGCAGCTTGACAGGAGGACACAGACCAGGCCAGAACTCTTCTATAGCTGAGTGTCAGCCCTAGAGCATGTGAACAGTAGAGGAAAAACAAGGTAAAATAATGTGCAGCACTTGAAGCCAATCAGTCTACTGATTTCTTCCAATGCATCAAAGTACAAATTTACAAGAGAACTTTGTTCTCAGTTGCAGTTGATCGAGATGAAGTCTCCTATTGTCAAAACTGTTCTTGGTAAGTCACTGATTTCAATTAGATAATCATATCCTTTTTTTGTTTGTGTGTGAAATCACACGGGATAAATTTACCAGCATTCCTGTGTTTGTAAAACACACATCTGTAGTATAAATGATTGTTAGAGCTCCCTGGAATTCAGAGCCCCCTACAAAAGCAACTGTCTCCACTAACAACTGTGAAAGCTGATGACATTCTCTCAACCAATAATAATCTTCTGATCATTTTAGAACGTAGTCTTTCTATTTTCTCTCTGCAAATATTTTCCTATCATATGAAGAGTTGGGACTCCAGGAGCAAAGCATTGAAGAGGTGTTCTAGTGACTTCACTCATCTTTCAAATGTGCAGGAAATTTGAAAACTTGTGTAGCAAAGGCTGCACATGCCAATTTCCTACTTAGCTTTGCATTATTTTTTTTCTTAAAAGTTCCTCACAAAATATGTATCTATGGTACAGTAATTTTATAGATGAGAAAATGAAAATAGGGAGAGGTCAAGGCAATGCTGGTTTGCATACTGTCGTTAAGTTGAGAAATACTGACCCAGCTCTCTGTAAATGGCCATGCTCTATTATATTGCATCTTATCTCGGCTTTATAATTCTGAGGACATTTGATTTTTATTGCATACATATGGTGCTTTGTCTGCTGTCTCCCATGTATGTCTGTACACCACTTACATGCTGGGTGTCCTCTGTGGCCAGATTAGGGTATCAAATCCCCTGGAACTGGGGTTATAGATGGTTGTGAGCTGCCACGTGAGTGCTGGGAATTGAACCACTGAGCCATCTTTCTAGCTCAATATGGGGGTATATTTATCTTCCTTTTTTAAACATTGAATAATACAACTTGAAGAACTTCCCATACCAGCACACATGATACTCTGCCAGGGGCTCTGTGACCAGCATGGTCAACAGAGTAACACTCTGTAGGAGGTGAGAAGGCAGTTTGGTACATGACTAAGTAGCCAGTGTTAGTTCAAACTTCGAGAGTATGACCCTAAATAGATTAGTTTTAGGCATGTTTTTAGGCATATTTAAGTACAACACAGTTTGGTGACATCTTTCCTGGTGATGATTAACTCAGTCCTGTGTACACAATAAAGCAGACATAAATCTCCTTGAGGAACAAAGGAAGCTAAATGAAGACCGAACATGACTACATCAAAACTCTTTGTAAAGTACATGTGAGACCTTCCATGAAGATGGGTTCTATAGGTTGACTTAGAAAGACAAGCTCATGGTAAGTGTTCAGCTGGAACCCCCAGCTCACTCCTGCTTGATCCAGAAAGTCCCATTCCAGTCTGTCCAAACTCCACCCTTTCAGATAGTTTCTGGACAAAGGGAAGGCACCAAAACGCCCAGTTCTGCATTCTTGGTGCTAAGGTAGCATCTCCCTGAAGTTGCCAGTAGCTCAAGTCCCTGCCTAACTATTCCAGCTTTTGACCATACTTGTACAAAAACCCAACTTAGGATATATATGTCATCACCCCTTGTCTACAGACTATATAATCTCCCTGCTTTAGTTCAGGCATGAGACTTCTCCTGCTAGATCTCTGGTGCTGGAGAATCCATGCAGGAGTTACTTGGCTCAAATAAACAGTTCTTTTACTTTTTCATTCAGCGTGATCTGGCTTACTGCCTCAGTAGAGAAATCTATTATTAGGGTACATAATTGTACCCTATTATTAGGGTACATTATTAGGGTACATATTGGTAAGGGTCTGTGGGAGGGTGCAGTGTGGTCTCGGACCACACAGAGAGCACACAGGTCACCAGGCAATAACCACATCTGTTCCCAGGCTTCTGGGCAATAAGAGATTGTGCATTCCTTCCTTTGAAGGAACACCCCTGTGTATTTAACATTTCAGATTCCCCTAGTGCTCACCTGTGAGCACAAAGACCTCCATGCCTCCTACAATTCTCATTTTTTTAGGTGACTCTAGTGGATTATATGAGTAAGTATAGTTTAACCAGTTCTCTCTTGATGAGTATTATGTGAGTTCTGAGGCTAGTATTCAGATCCCCTGGCTTTCAAGGCACTTTACTGACTGACCCATCTTCGTAGCAAAATTATTTTCCTAATTTCCTTTGATATTATACATTGCTCACATACAGAAGTATAATTGATTTTTCCATAGACTTATATCTTGGAATCTTGAACTTGTTATCTCTAAGTTTTCATACTTGTGCTTTGTTCATATATTTTGCATAAGAGCTCCTGTATTCCTTCTTTGCTGCCCTCCCCCTCCCTTCTTCCTTTATTGTGTTGAGAGGCCTAGGTGTGTAGCCCATACTGGCCTGGGACTTGCTGTGCTATGTAGTTCATGCTGGTCTTGAGCTGACAATCATTCTACCTCAGACTATTAAGTTACAGCACGTACCACCATGCCCAGCCAGTCTTTAGGGTACATGTAAGACAAATGTAGACAGTTTCCTCTTGACTAATTGGCCTGGCCAAATCCCCAGTACAATGTTGCATAATGCAGTAAAAGCAGATGATATCTTTGTCTTACCCATCCTACGAGGTAATTGAGAATTTTCTTTATGCCCTTTGTCAAGGTGAGTGTCTTAGTTAGGGTTTCTATTGCTGTGAAGAGACACCATGACCATACCATTATCATCATGTTGAGAGTATGGTGGCATGCAGGCAGACATGGTATTGGAGGAATAATTGAGTGTCCTACATCTTGCAGGCAATAGGAAGTCAACTAACAGTCACACTGAGGGAAGCTTGAGCAATAGAGACCTCAAAGCCCACCCCCACAGTGACACAGTAACTCACTTCCTCCAACAAGGCCACACCTCCTGATAGTGCCACTCCCTTTGGGGCATTTTCTTTCAAACCACCACAGTGAGGATGCTTTTTCTGTTTTATATTCCTATAATAGATAAAATAATGTATTATTATTTATAATATAACAAAAATTTTATTTTATAATATAAATAACATAAATGATAATATTTACTATAGTAAAAATATTGGGAAGTGAGGGATGTAAATCAGTTGGTAGAGTATTTGTATAGCATGCATAAGGCCCAAGTTCAATCTTCCAACTACAAGAAAAAGGGGGTGAGGAAGCCGGGCGTTGGAAGTGCACACCTTTAATCCCCTCACTCAGGAGGCAGAGGCAGACGGATTTCTGAGTTCGAGGCCAGCCTGGTCTACCAAGCAAGTTCCAGGACAGGCTCCAAAACAATGCAGAGAAACCCTGCCAAAAAACAAAAACAAAACAAAACAAAACAAAAAAAGAAAAAAGAAATAGAAAAAAAGAAAAGGGGGTGAGGGTGGGGTGGTGCAGGTAGGAAGTTCAAGGCTTCAACGAAGGCCCATGTCCTCCTGCCTTGGGTGTATCTAATCCAGTCTTAGCAAACATCCTTCCAACTCTTTGCAGCAATCCTCCTAGCCTGCCTGTGTCCTCTTAAACGTCTCCATCTGTTGACTTTGGTTTTTAGTCACAAATCCCTTGCTAGCTTTGTTAAAGTCACAGATGAATCCGGCTTCTCTCTTTTGTTGCAAGGCCCCATTGTACCAATCTTAACAAAAGTCTTCCTTTCTGTTTCATTACATATCAGAATAATCTTTCTTTTAGCCATGCCCTTACACAGTTCTTTTATATATTTTTCATATTTGTATAGTAGAGGGTGGGAGAGTGAGCCAAAAGTGGATTGCTACATTGTGACAGGATGAGACAGTATAAAGGTTCCTCCATCTTGTTTTTTTTTTTTTTAATTACTCATTTTTATTTTATGTGCATTGGTGTGTATCTCTGTGTGAGGGTGTCAGATCTTGGAACTGTAGACAATTGTGAGCTGCCATGTGGGTGCTGGGAATTGAACCTGGGTCCTCTGTAAGAGCGGCCAGTGCTCTTAACCACTGAGCCATCTTCTCCAGCCCCCCCCCCCCATCTTGTATTCTTGCTAAGGCCATTTCAGTTTTAACTAGAATTTGATCTCCTTGATGAAGCATCCAATGGAAAATTACCAAACTATTTTAGGAAACAAAGGTCACGATGTCCTGGATAATTTAGCGTCTGTTAAATTGCCTGATTGTGCAGAAGCCCCTCCAGCTAACAGCTTATTTTAGCTTGTTTAAGCAAGGGGATTTTTAAGTAACAGTCAGCAGGGTGGGGAATCTGAGATGATGAAGGCTGTCTGGATTGGTTGGGAATTAGGTGCCTGTTGCCTAATGTAGTTGACCTCTGGGAAAAGATTAAGGGAGGTTTCTGGAGGGCCACCCCCCCTTCAGGAAGGGTTTCTCTGTGTAGCCCTGGCTGTCCTAGAACTCACTCTGTAGACCAGGCTGGCCCTGCCTCTGCCACTAAAGGTCTGGGACTAAAGGTCTGGGTCACCACCTACTGGCAGGTTCCTGCAGGGATTAAAGGAAATTCTTGGTGAATGGCAGCTGCCTTAAGAGATGTGCTTTTCTAGTCATTGGAAAATGTTGGCTTGTTTACCCAACAGCAACCCTGTTTACCCCAAATCCTTCTGTTTGGGAAAAGGGGGACTTTGGACCTGACAGGAACTAATCTTATTATGGGCTGTGTTTTTGTTTTGTTTTGTTTTTTTGAGAAAGGGTCTCACTCAGTATCCATGGCTGGCTGTTAACTTACTTTGTAGACCAGGTTCAGCCAGGAATTCATAAGAGACCTCTGTCTCTCTAGTTCTGAATTTAAAGGTATTGGACACTGTGCCCCTCCCTCTTTATAGTTATTTTCAATTACTTATTTTTGTGTGACTGTAGGTATGTACATATGCTGGAGTACCACTGTGGTTGTGGAGGTCAGAGGACAACAGGTCTGCCTCTCCTGGGATGGAATTCAGGTCTTTAGTCTTAGAACCTGTACCTGCCCAACCATCTCTTTGGCCTTGTGGGTTGGTTATTTATTTATTTATTTATTTATTTATAGAGACAGAGTCTCGATGACCTGGAACTCAGAGTTCAGTAAGCCCCTGCCTCATAGGATCAAAGGTGTACAGCACCACACTCAGCTTTATCTGTCTGTCTGTCTGCCTACCTACCTATCTACCTCCCTATCTATGTGCCACTTTGTAGACCAGGCTGGCCTCGAACTCAGAGATCCGCCTGCCTCTGCCTCCCGAGTGCTGGGATCAAAGGCATGCGCCACCACCACGGGGCCAGCTTTATGTTTTTAATTATACTTCTTTATTATGGGGTGGGTCTGTATATCCAGAGGTCAAAGAACAACTCGCAGGAGTCAGTTCTTTCCTTCCACCTTACAGGTCCTGGCTACAACTCAGGTCATCAGGCTTGGTGGCAAGTGCAACTCTTTCTAAAGTCCTACAATAGATCATCGAACTGTACACATTCACCAGACTAGTTCACCTCTTTGGCAGTTCCAAAATTAATAGTAGAGCTTTTCGGGTTATTAAAATATGGAAATAAAAAAAGTTTGTTGTGATATCTTGCTTTTGCTGTCAAAGAATCAACTTAAATTTGTTTTCCAATCCCACTACAGAATCCAAATTTAGGACTCTTTGATTATTTGACATTTGTAAACCGGGTTTTATTCCAACTAGCCTCATCTAGAAAAGAATCATTTTCTGGTTCATCTTGGGATCTACTTACTACTTCGGGGTTCAAGAAAGGCTCCCATACAACGACAATCACGTAGAAACTGTCCCTGAAAGGAGAGTCACAAACTGTCAGTGCCTTTCCCATGTTTTTCAGGGAGAAGAGTTAAGGCAGGGCTGGGCTGGGCTCCCTCTTTCAGCAATCTTCTTGCCTAGGCCTCCCAAATTGCTGGGATGGGCAGGAGCAGTTCTGGTTTACAGGGTCGTTTGTTCTGCATAGGAACAGAAAACAAGGCCTAGGAGAGAGGGCGGAGCAGGAGCAGCCTCTACCACAGAGATGGAAATGGAGGAGGAACTCGCTCTGCTCTCAGAGCACAGCAGAGCCTGGGCAGACTGGAGGGGTAAAGGACCTGCAGATCTGGGGAGAGATCAGTGGGGTTCCTAGCCTCTCGGCTCTGCTAGTGAGGTGTCCAAGGGTGGTGCAGGCATCGGGGAGGAGACAGGGCCACCACCCCGCCTGGAGCACAGCAGGGCGTCTCCCCTCCACAATCTCCCTTGCCATGCCCTCGAGGTCCCCCACTTCCAGCTCCTCCACCAAGAGGGCTAGGGCCGCGTCCTCGCGACGCAGCAAACAGGAAGAAGGAGGGTGAACCCCGCCGAAACGTGGGGAGGCGCGGTGGGCGGCTGCCTGCGAGCTCTCGGCCGCGCGCCCCGGCCTCCGCCCTCCCGAGGTCGCGCGCCTCCCGCCTCAGCAACGCCGCCCTGCGGGAGGGCGGAGGTGCGCGGCCGGAAGCGCCTTTCCCGGAAGGCAGGGGGGCGGCGCCGGCCTCGGGGCGGCTCGACGATGGCGGCGGCGCGCCGGCTGCTCGCTCAGTGAGCCGAGCCGCGCAGCGGGAGGATGGCCTCGCTCGGGTCTGCCGCGGCAGGGGAGCCGGCGGCCGGAGCCGAGGCGGAGCTAGGTCCTCCGGCCCCTCCGCCGCCGCCGCCCGCGCCCTCGCCCTCGCCGTCCGCTCTCGGACCGCTGCTGCCCCTGCAGCGGGAGCCGCTGTACAACTGGCAGGCCACCAAGGCGTCGCTGAAGGAACGCTTCGCCTTCCTCTTCAACTCGGAGCTGCTGAGCGATGTGCGTTTCGTGCTCGGCAAGGGCCGCGGCGCCGCAGCCGCCGGGGGCCCGCAGCGCATCCCCGCCCACCGCTTCGTCCTGGCGGCGGGCAGCGCGGTCTTCGACGCCATGTTCAACGGCGGCATGGCCACGACGTCGGCCGAGATCGAGCTGCCGGACGTGGAGCCCGCCGCCTTCCTGGCGCTGCTGAGGTGAGCGGCGGGCGCGCGGAGCCCGTGGCCGGCGGCCTGGAGGGAGGCGGCCCCCGGCCGGGCCTGCGCCGACTCCCGGGTGACCTTGGGCCAGGCACTCCGGCCTCCCTCGGTTCCTCCCCGGCCGGAGATGTTCGGAAGGTCGGCCGGCCAGTCGTTACGGTGAAAGCCGGTGTCACAGCCATCCCTGCGCTGTCACATCCCAGTGCGGGAATTGTTGCCCGGGCTTCAGAGTCAAGTGGACGAGCGAGGCAGGGTGTTCTGATTGCCCATTTGCAGGATTTGTTTTTGTTTGGAGGCCGGGGGTGGGGGGGGTGTCTTGGAGGACTGGTGTTTTCCGGTTCTTGACGATTCGTTATCTAGACCCCGGAAAGTAATTGCTGTAACAAGTACTAGCTGACCTGCTTCGTGTTTCTGCAGACAAGATGACATTTACTGTATCCCAAACCCTGCTACTGGTGATCAGAGTTTGTTTGCTTTCTGATGATTTGGGGGTAGGAGATTGATAGCTGATTAATTTTCTTTAATGAGAGTATCACTTCGGCCTATTAGTTTTTAATCACAACAGTCCTGTTAGGGAGGTGTTTACCCCATTTTTACAAATGGGACTGAGGCCCAGAAAAGCAACTCGCCCAAAGTAACTGAGCCAGCTCCCAGAGGACCATATGTGTTTCATTATACTGAGATGGTTTTGGCCGCCCCAGTGGTGTGTTTTTAAGATAGCAGACTCTTGAGTAATTCTGACGTAAACAGGCAGATCAGCGGAACAGAAGAGCCCACAAAGGCTCACAGCTTCATCAAGAAGATGCCTATGCAGTGAAATACGGAGCAACTAGAAATAAATGTTACAATCCCATTAATGAATGGATAAAGGACAATATAAATAGGAAATAGAAAGTACAACTAAAGGATGTTTAACCTCATTAGTAAATGAGGAAGGGCAAATTAAAATAGTATAGTTCTTTCTGCTTTTCATTAGCCCCACCATTTTGTTTGTTTTGTTTTGGGTTTTATTTTCTGGGGCAGGGTTCTATTATGTAGGCTTGGCTGACTTGGCCCTCAATAAGTATACCAAGCTGGCTTCCATCTCGTAAAGATCCGCCTACTTTAAGCCCCCTGAGTGCTGGCCCACCAAAAACTTAAAAGGTGACTATAGAAACACTTCCTGACAAAGATGTTTATACAAAGCCTTTGAAAAATAGTTGAACACTTTAGACTTCTTTTCCACACTTATGAAGCATTATCGAAAAATTAGCTGCAGTAGCATTCTTCATAACAATGTGGAAAGGAGTCAAGCCAAGGGAATAACTAGTTCAATAAACAATGATAGGTCCACTTGATGTTTGTGAAAACCGGGTAATACTGTGAAGAATGTTTATGTTAGCATCTTGAATTTTGTGCACCATACATAGTACCATACATAGTAACTTCTGAAAAGGAATAGAACATACATTATGTACCTGGAGATAAGATAGAAGGAAAAGCAATATACCATGCAAGATGTGTTGAATTGGAAAGCTGATAGTACCATTTTCTCTTTTTGTTCTCATATTTCTAGGCTTTACTTCACTTTCACTTTTGAGGGTAGGTATGCAGCCTCAAGGTTGGGATCTGGGACATTTGGGTTTTGAAGTTGACAAGGAGGACTGGATTTAGCTTGTTTAAAATATGCAGTTTAGAAATCTTACAAAGTGATAGGTCCAGGGAGGTGGCACAATGAAGCCCTGAGTTAGACCTGGAGCCACCCACGTGAAGAAAGGAGAGAACCTAACTCCTGTTGTCCTCCCGCCTCCTGTGTGTGCCACTGGGTCCCTGCCTACTCATCCAGGAAAGAAAAAATACCAGTGAGCCATTGGATGTCAAGTTTATAGATCTCTCCTTTTGGCATCGGGTTTAGAGGTGAAACCTTAAGTGTTTTAAATATTTTTCCTAAGTGATATTTACACTGGCTAAATTTGAGAACTATTGATCTAAAACTGTTAGGGCGAGGATAAAATTATAGAGGGGACTATTTCATACTTTTGTTTCTAATTTGTATTTTCATTGAATATGCTCATCAGTTTTAATAGCAAATAGTTAATTTTAGAGCCCTTGAAATATATAGTGCCATTTCATTTGAGTTCTCATTTTTTGTTTTTTAGTTACCTTGTGTTTTTTTTTTTTTTTTGGTCTTTTTGTCGTCCCCCCCCCCCCCAGCTGAGGACCGAACCCAGGGCCTTGTGCTTGCTAGGCAAGTGCTCTACCACTGAGCTAAATCTCCAACCCCTCTTTTTTTTTTTTTTTTTTAGTAAATTAACATGTTTTCATGACATTTAGGTTCTGGTCATTTTTCTATTCTGAAATGAATGTCTAGGCTAATTTTTACTTAGGTATTAATTAGCTTTGAAACATTAATATACTTAATACTGTGTGATTACAAAGTCTGGTGGAGCTTGTTGAACTGGAAGATTAAGCTGAGCTGTATTTTTATTGTTTTTTGTTTTTGTTGTTGGCTTTTTTTGTTTGTTTGTTTGTTTTCATTTTTTGAGACAATGTGTCTCTGTGTAGCTCTGGCTGTCCTGGAACTTGCTCTCTAGACCAGGCTGGCCTCTAACTCAAAGATCTTCCTGCCCCTGCCTTCAAGAGTAAACAAGTGTGGTTTAAGTAAGTAGTTAAGTAAGTGGTTTAAGTAGAATGGGGGGAGGGGGTGTGCAGAGAACAAGATGATAGTGGTTAAAAAAAAAAAAAAAAAAAAAAAGCCATGTAGGGCTTTGACAGAATGAGGAAGGTCTCTTGGGTTCTCATCTAGGATGTGAGAAAGCTTGCAGAGGGTTTTCTTTCCTTGGAGTGCTATGATCCTGTTTACATCTTAAAAACTCATCTGGCTGTTATTTGGAGATTAGGCAGGGGTCCTAAATGGGAAGCAGGGTGATAAATAAAGAGGTTTTGCTGTATTCTACTTAGATAAGATGATGGTAAGCTGCCAGGGAGTAGTGAATGTGATGAGAGTGGTCAAATTCTGGTTGTTCTGAGGGTAGAATCAGAGAAAGGGAAGGATGAATGGTATTTAAATAATATAACTGAATGAAAATTGTGAGAAATACCAGGATGAACCTGGAGATCTTGCAGCTCATAGAGGTGTAGGAGGGAAAGGGAGCAAGAAACAAGACAGGCAGCTGTTGGTGAGGTGGGACATGAGGCAGGAGGTGTTGGAGAGTCAAAGAAGACGAGAGTGGAAAATTTTCCAGCTGTGGAAAGTGGTCAGCTATGTTAAATAGTACTGAGGATGGGATGAAATGGAAATCATGATGCTGTGATAAAATGTAAGCTATTGATGACCCTGGGGAGGGGTAAACTAAACACTAATGAGCTCTTCATTGATTGCTTGGGGTAGAGACTTGTGGCCTTGATTTCAAAAGTTCTAGTTTTGATACTCTTCTTTTGCACACATTTCTCATTTTTGGACCATGCTGGCGTGTTCTGCCCCTCTCCCCTTGTATTTCTTTAACCAAACTACTGTCTTTAAACTTCTGTCTGTTAACATTTCTCATTCTAGCGATCATGTCACCATGTGATTTCTCTGAATCATTTAGGTATCTTTGTCTGTTGGATAAAGTTTAATCCTTCACAGGTATCAAAGGCCTTTGTGGTGTATCCCCACCTAATTACTGGTGGTGTTTTTCTTATTTTAATGCCTGCCTTCCAAGGCCTTTTCTAACTATTCTGCCTCTACCTAAAAGACAGTAATTATTATACTTCAGGTAATAATTTTGGGCTTTACTTTTTTTTGATTAAATCACTGTTTCCTTCCCCTGCGGGCAGATTTGTACACTAGTTCACATTTAATCTCTCGGCGTGTTTTGGTTACATGTTCCCCTAGAACAAACCACTCCAACACCTGTTGGTTTAAACAGTCATTTCATTATCTTCAGAGCTGTGTGGTGTGATGGGATCACCTGGGCGTGCGTTTGGCATATCTTTAAGGTTTAATGAATTGATTTCAGATAGCATCTAAGGCTGTGGTCATATGGAGGATTTTTCAAATAGTCTGAGATTTTTCCTTTTCATGTGCCTTTTCTAGCTGGTCATTTCAGCAAGCTTGAGTTCTTGGACAAAAGTAGGAGCTGCCAGGTATTCTTAGAGTGTAGGGTCCAAACTGGCATACTTTCTCTGCTACAATTTGTTGATGAATAGTAGTGAATGGGAATCATGTCAACCAGCAAAGATGAATGTAACAATATTAATGTTAGAAGGCATGATTTAATGTGGGCATCTTAAATTGATTAATTATTGTATATTAGTGCCTGGCATTCCTTTTTTATTTCCTCTCCCTGAAACAGTTTTCTCAGTGTAGCTTTGGCTGGCCTGGATTACTCCTTGTAGACCAGGCTGGCCTCAAGCTCACAGAGATCCTCCTGCTTCTGCTTCCTGAGTGCTGGGATTAAAAGTGTGTGCAGTCACCACCCAACTTTGTGTGTGTGTGTGTGTGTTTATTTCATTATCAAGCTATCTTACCCTTTTTGTAACTGTTATTTATCACAATGCCTAATGATATATGTGTTCCCTCACAGTTCCTCAGACGTGATTTTGTAACATTTCCCCTCCTAATTTAAAGTCAAGTTTTCACTCTGGAGAATATTTTAGCCAGGCAGTGGTGGCACACGCCTTTAATCCCACTCTGAGTTTGAGGCCAGTTTGGTCTACAAAGCTAAACAGAGAAACCCTGTCTCAAAAAAAAAAAAAAAAGAATATTTTAAATTCAAGGCTGGAGGAACAATTTCAGTGGTAAAGTGCTGGTCTTGTAAACAGGAGGACCTAAACTGGTTCCCAGAACCATGCATCAAAAAGCCAGGTATAGCAGGCATGTACTGGCAGTCCCAGTGCTGGGCAGGCTAAGTCAGGAGGACCCTGGGGTTCCCTGGCCTGATCAGTGAGTGAGCTCAGGCACTGAGAGACCCTGCCTTCATAGGAAGTGCATGGTATTTGGAAGTTGAACTCCCCTTATACCCTACACACGTGCATAAAATTATCTTAATTAGCCAGGGATGGTGACATACATGTCACCCAGCATTTGGGAGGTGGAGGCCTGAGGATGAGAAATTTAAGGCCTGAAATTTGACTGCGTACATATCAAAAAATATTTTTTGTTTTGGTTTTTTAAGACAGGGTTTCTCTGTATGGTCCTGGCTGTTCTGGAACTAGCTCTGTAGACCAGGCTGGACTCAAACTCACAGAGATCTTCCTGCCTTTGTCTCATATGTTCTGGGATTAAAGGTGTGAGTCACTATAACCTGGGTTGGATTTATATATATATATTAATTAATTAAATATAGTCTTAGATTTTTTTTTAACCTTTTTGGAGACTATCTTTGGGGTGGGGGGATAAGAAAATGGATATACTTTGACACACAATCATTTCTTTGTTCTTTGCTCTTGTTCTTAAAGGTTGTATCTGGGACCTTCATCTGTCAATTTAAAATACAAAGAATTGGGCCTATATTATGGTGCTTGCTGTGCAGGCTTGACAGTTTGAATTGAGCATGTATAGGTTAAAGGAGAGAGCTAATTCCACAAAGTTTATTTTCCCTCTGCATGCATGCTGTGGCATGCACACCCACACATACGTTATGCATGCTTACTAATAACTAAAATGCAGAGAATTATGATAATGTCATGATTAAGTTTTAGTTATAAAGATTCTACCAGTGTGGGCTAGAGAGAATTCAGTGGTTAGGAGTACTTCTGCTCTGGTAGACACCAGGATTTGGTTCCCAGAACCCACATGACGACTCATAACTGCCTATAACTTCACTAGCAGGGGATCTGAGACTCTTCTGGCCTTTGCAGGCTCTTGCATCAAGTGGTACACAAACAGCCTCACACACATAAAATTTTATAAATAAGTCTTTAAAGAAAAAGAACTTCTAATGATTAAATGTATTTCAGAGAATATGTAAATGAAATGAGCAAGAGGATTCTTAGATATTTAGTAACTTTTCTTTTAGAAATGAAAATACCACCCCTTCCCCCATGTTGAAGTTAGATAGAAACTTTTGCCTAGTCTGTTAATGTACATTCGTTAAAATGTGCCCACACAACGCCAGCTGCTTGTAGGGGAAAATTCCCTTACTGTTCACAAGCCAATATTTGCTTTAACTTGCATTCTCAAAAAAATTTAAGGCATGGTACAAGAAATTCAAGGATAAAAACTAAAATAGCACTAAGTAAGGCTAATACAAAAAAGTATGTTGTGATCAAGCCACAGCTTTTATTTGTAATTGTCTTAGCAACAAATGTAAAAAAGGAAACGTGCTTGAGCAGTAATAATTCATGGTGTTTCTAAACTTAAAAACAAACGCTTAGGAGATCTGTAACTCTAGTACTGAGAGCAATAATGAAGCTGATGTTCCAGTTCAAGTGCCCTTACAAAGAGGCTATTATTATAATAATGAGTAATGTCTACAAGCTATGGCTTTAGATACAGATGATTATTTAATGTAGTAATGATTGTGTCCCTTGATATAAGCTAAAGCTTATTACCAAAGTGGAATTTTAATAAAAACAATTTGAATGTGAAGGATCACATTTGGAATAATCTAAACTACAATTCTTTTTGTACCTAGAATATATTCACAGATATTTCATGCCTGCTCAAATTGGAGACCCAGCATAGATTGATATAGAACCACATACATCAACTTTGTGTCATCATCTCTCATCTCCTGATTAAAATGATAAGAAATGTTAAAGACAATGTGCCTGTTAAGTATTGAACAGAGAAGAAAAGGATTGGCCAAGGTGTAGAAAACAGATAATGTACTTAGAAGTTGTGTGGATAAAATGAGAGTGGCTGAATCTAGAGCCTAGGAGGAGCTGCAGTGGAGCCAGGAGCTGTTCTGGTAGTAAAGAGGGTGGAAAGAAAGTGTAGTGAACCTTTAGTCCCAGCACTCAGGAGGCAGAGGCAGGTGGATTTCAGTGAGTTTGAGGCCAGCCTGGTCTACATAGCTAGTTCCAGGACGGGCCCCAAAGCAATACAGAGAAAACCTGCCTGGAGAAACCAAAAAAAAAAAAAAAAAAAAAAAGATAATTAATTTTAAAGCCTACTTACATACTGTTCCTCAACCAAGTACTGATTGATAACAAACTGAAGGTTCCTCTAAATTTGAACAAACTGCCTGGCAACAACAATAGAACTGTTGGTATGATTTTGGAACCTCTGGGTAAAGCTCTCATAATGGCATGAGGGCTCATGGCTTCCCACTGTAAGGCAAGATGCTGGTCAACAGCTTCCACATACTGGGAATTCCCATCCAGTCTTTTTCGTTTGCAAGACGTTTTTATCTGTAAACACAACAGTTGCTAACTACTGAACTTAGAGATATTGATCCCTTGACACATAGAAAACAATGTGAATGATAAAGACAAAGATAAACAGAACATGAATTTTCAAGGAAGCATGTACTTGAGGGAAAAGAAGAAAACCTAAACATACCTATTAAGTGTTTTGGAAACTTAGGGAAGTTTTTGTGTCCATAAAACAAAGACATAGTTATGGAAGGAAGAAAAACAAATAATCAGGAACAAAGTAGGAGAAATTTGAATGTCATTGGGGGAGGGGTAAGGCTAGAAAAAAGAGAAAAGAGATATTCCAGAATACAGAGGAAAAGCTAACATTTTCTCTGATTAATTTTTGTTGGGCTCTACTGAAGATGCTTTATTTTAGCTTGTGCTCATTCTCTTTGCAGCATTACAAATAGGTACTACTATTTTCATCTCTTTGGAGAGTAACTGTGATAATTTACTTACAGCCACATATCAAGTAAATGATATCACTGTCTGAAGCCTACACAGTTTTATCTTTCCCTCTCTCACATGTATTATTAATAGAGACTTGGTTGAGTTTATGGATATGCCAACTGGATTATTACATTATTTTATTCCTCTAAAGCCCCAGCACTCTAATCTGTGGTCATTATGCTAATTCTGGAATGACTGTGAAAGGTTCTAAAGAATAAAAAGGTTCTGCTGTCAAGAAATAAATGACTTTGAACATTTGGAAGTGCAAACCTCATCCTACTGTGGATTTACTCAAATGACTATCCTTTGCAGAGTGAGACATTAGTGAACTAGTTCTTGTAAGCATCTGTGGAGTGCTAAAAAGAGCCCAAAGTTTCAGTTATAGGACATGTGTTTGTGTGTCTGTCTCCTGAGCACTACTTAACCTCCTTTAAAAGTAGAAATACTTTGTACCTCTCATGATTAAGAATACAATGTCTATACAGGTTGGTCTTACCCTGTGTAAATTTCAGGGTTTTTTTTTTTTTTTGTTTGTTTATTCATTAAAGTTTAATTCTGATGGATTGCTTGTCTAAAACAATGCTGATCATCTATTTAAATTTTTTCACTGCTTTTCAGATTTTTATATTCAGATGAAGTTCAAATTGGGCCAGAAACAGTTATGACCACTCTTTATACTGCTAAGAAATATGCAGTCCCTGCCCTGGAAACACACTGTGTAGAATTTCTCACCAAACATCTTAGGGCGGATAATGCCTTTATGTTGCTTACTCAGGTAAGTAAATATAGTTAAAATAGTAGTTTAAAAACTGATCATAAACTGGGTGAGGTGGTGCATATTTAGCTTGGATGGAAAGGTATCCTAGCAGTCAGGAGCCAAGGAATACCAGAAAGTCACACTGCACAACAAACCTTGTAAGAGATTTATTGGGAAGGAATGACCCAGGAGAGTGGCTGCCTCTGCTTGGGTGAGACAAAGCAGAGAATTGGATGAAACACAAAGTTCCTATACGGTTTATTTGGGGGAGAGGGAAAGCTTTCCAGGGTGGCCTGGGATTGGAGGGATTATGTAGCCTAATCTTGGGGCAGACTCGGGATTGTTGGTTTGGTTTTTTTGTGTTTTGTTTTTCCTGTGGGGTGGCCCCGGGCCTGGGAATGGACAGGTAGGGTCCTGAGGGAAGTTTGGTGGGGTGAGGCCTGGCCCCTAGCTACTCAGGGGTCAGGCCCAACCTCAAGGGGTCCCAGCTGCCAGAGGTCTCCAATGGTGAGGCTTACAAGGACTATGCCTGTCTGAGTTTGAGGCCAGCCTTGTTGGTCTGCAGAGTAAGTTCCAGAACAGCCAAGGCTACACAGAAAAACCCTGTTTCAAAACAACCAACAAAACAATAAAAATGGAACATAATTATATATAAATATTAATATTTCCTGGATAATTCTAGGTCATTATTTTAAAGTATGTAGTTATTTTTGAATAGGGAAGATATGTATTTATAAGATTTTTAGAATAGAAATGAAAATTAATATGCTAAATCATAGGAAAAGAAACTGAAGCCTTATACAAGTGGGGTTATGTGATACTAGGTTAGATAGCTATTTAGGATTTGAGATGTCACTAAAATAGATTATTCTTGCTATGATTGAAGGTATGATACAATGAAATTTTCTGGACATCTTTGTTTTTAATTTTTGCTGGATCTGAAATAAAAAATTGAGTATTTACTCAGAGAGGTTCTAAAATTGACTATTTCTTATTTATGTGCTTTTGACTGGAAGCTTTCTGGCCCATTATTGGAGCAGTTATGGTATTAGGGTTATATGAAACACTTTTTGTGCCATATTAAGTACAATCCATACAGAAAAGTACACCTACTGTAAGTGTGCAGCTTTGGTAATATTTTTATATGAGCTATTTTTAAAATTATGAATTGATAAAATCTTGTGGGCCGGGCAGTGGTGGCATATGCCTTTAATCCCAGCACTTGGGAGGCAGAGGCAGGCAGATCTCAATGAGTTTGAGGCCAGCCTGGTCTGAGTTTCAGGACAGCTAGGACTATTACACAGAGAAACACTGCTGTGAAAACCCCATAGATAGATAGATAGGTAGGTAGGTAGGTAGGTAGGTAGGTAGGTAGGTATAGATAGATAAAATCCTTCCTGACAGGATGGTACATTCCTGTAGTTACAGCACTCAGGAAAGTAAGAAGATTACTTTGAGTTCAGAAGTTTGAGAGTTTCCTGAACAACATATTGCAACTGTGTGAAACAATGTATGTTCCTGTTGAATTTTAGTACTAGAAATAATTACTGGTGACTGTTAGGTCAATTCTCATTTTATAAATAAGGATTAAAATCTGGGCAAATTAACTAACTGCTGTGTAAAACCTCACAGTAAGTGTGATGCTAGGGCCAGGGCTCATCTTTATAGTTGTTTATTCTGTAGGAAACACTGGGTGCTCTAAAAACAGATTTTTTAATTAAATATTTGTACTTTAAGGAATTTACTGGTGTCACTCTTGACATAATTTCAGAAATCCACATATGCCAGAGACTAAACTAATAAAATAACAGAATGATTAGATAATGGCTATTGAGTCAGATAGCTTTCTTAGTATTTTACATATGTCAACTTAATCATTATTATAACTTCGTGAACTGTTGCTATTTAGAGTGAAGACTTATTTACCATTAAGAAACTGAAAGTCTGAGGAGGCTTAGGGAAGGAGCAAAGCAATGTGTTCAATCCTAGAGATGGTCAGATACAGAGGCAGAGGTGAAATGTCTTAACCAAAGCCATATAACAAATATGTGCTATTTCCTCATTTTAAGAAGTTGATATTAAAATTAATAAGATTATTGTTCAAGAAGGTTTAATGTATTAGAGCAGGTTAACAACTTTTGTTGTTTTGTTTTTTGAGACAGGGTCAGGATTTCTCTGTGTAGTACTGACTTGCTAAAGCTACCTGGAACTTAGAGATCTGCCTGCCTTTGCCACACTAGTGGAAAGGTGTGTGCCACCATTGCCTAGCCTAAATAACAACTTTTATATTTCAGATTCTGTTATTTATAAACCAAGAGTAAAATCAGGCTATTAAGATACATTAAATTCTAGTTTATTAGGTCTGAGGTAGGGCCTGAGAATCTGTGTTTTTAATAGGCTTTCAGTTGATCCCAGTGATTCTGAACCATACTTTGATTAGCAAGCATGTCAGTGTGAGGGAGCAGGAGGGAAAATGACAAAACAAAACAAAATTTAAAAAAAATTTTTTTTGGTCTTGTTGGCCTGAGAACAAGACTTACATGAAGACCAGCTCATGCAAACTTGGACCTGTTACAAAAGTGATTTACTCTAAAACATAGTTAGCATACTCTACATGATTTATACAACAAATGAGAGATGGTGCTAAAGTAGATACTGGGAATCTTTATTTTACTCAAAGTAGCAGAGTAGATTCCATACAGAACTTGGTACTGTTGCTCATAGTATCTTAAGGATTAACAAACACATAGTTACTACCACAAAAATTTCTACAGAACTTACTTTTCTTAGCTTGAAAAATTTATGATTTGCTTGAACATCAAATAGGTCTGATTAGCCTATTAAATAAAATATCTGTTGATAAGCTGGGCCTCTTGGCACATGCCTTTAATCCTAGCACTTAAGAGGCAGATTTCAGTTAGTTTGAGGCCAACCATGATGATATAGTGAGTTCCAATACAGCCAGAACTACACACAGAGACCCTGTCTCAGAAAAACAAAAAACAAAACAATCTGATAGAGTTTCATGTTATAAAAAATTCACTAAGTTTTCTTTAAGAATGTGCAAACTCTGGTTGAGGACTGGACAAAATCCGACCAGGTCAGAGTTACAAAACTGACATCAACCAATGTGAGAATATCCTTATTCTTAGGAAATTTAAAAGCACTCAATATATGTAGCTTACTCCCATGGCTCACTCCCTCACAAATGGTGTATGGAGAAGAGGTTTATATGGGGAAAAGAGAATAAATAAAGTACAGTGGATAACTTTTAGATAGATAATCTGTACATAGGATACATTGAGGGTATGACTGCTCACACTATTCTTTAAACAGTCTATAAATTTAAAATTCCTAATTTTCCCATAACGTTATTCATCTGCATCTGAATTACTGAATCTGGGTTGGAGAAATGTTGTAAAGTCAAGAGGACATGCGTTCAGATCACGTAAAAGCTGTGCATGTCATTGTGCATCTCCAATACCAACATTAATGGACAGACAAACTCATGGTCAGCCAACCTAGCTGAACTGTTGAGCTTCAGGTTTGGTGAGAGACCCTGTTTGTAAGAAATGACATGTAGAGTGATAGAGGAAAGCATTTGACATCATCCCCTAGCCTCTGTGTGCATGTGAGTGGGCATATACTCACACGATATGCTTATATATACTACATATGTGCACATAGAAATCAATTATTGAATCCTTCAAAATAAATTTTACTGGGACCAAAGAGATGGCTTGGCAGCATTTGCTGCTCTCATAGAAGATGTAGGTTCAGTTTCTGGCACCAAATGGTGTCTTTAACCCTTCTGTAACTCTTGTTCTAGGGGATCCAATGCTCTTTGGTCTATGCAGTCATCAAGCACACACACAGTACACATATATGCATTCATACAAAACAGTCGTGCACATAAAATAAAAATAAATTAATATCAAGCCTTCAATCCATTCCCCAGAGAAGCTTGAACCCTCTTCCAGAAACAGATGGAAGCAGATGCAGAAATCCACAACTAGCCATTGGGTTAAGCTGGAGTACAGTTGAAGTGAGGGACAAGTGATAATATGAACAAAGGAGTCAAGACCATGATGGGGAAACCCAGAGTCAGCTGACCCGAGCTAGTGAGAGATCACTGACTCAGGTCTGACAAAGGGGGAACCTGCATATGACCCAACTAGACCCCCTTAATATAGGTGACAATGGTGTGACTGGGACAGTATATGAGGCCCTTGGCAGGGGATCCAAGTAAGATCTAACACTAATGCACAAACTGACTTAGTGGAGCCCATTCTATATGGACAGATACCTTGTCTAGCCTAGACACAGGATTGTCGGGTGGAGAGGTGCATTGGTCCTGCCTTAATGAGATGATGGGACAGACTTAGTAGACCTCCTAGGGGAGGCCTTACCTTCTCCATGGAGCAGATGGGAGTAGAGGGGAGTGGGGGGAGCCGGAGGAGAGGAGGGAGGGGGAACTGGGATTGGATTGTAAAAAATAAATTTAAAATTAAGTGAAGATTTCATAGTCATGTCAGGTTATGGGTGTCATTTCTGGTGTGGTTAATTAGTTAGGTGCTCAGATCAATGGTGCTCTAAAATTCTTATACCACTCATACAAAATTCTTATACTACAATGGAAATGTTAAAACAACAACAAAACTGTGATCTATTTTTATTCTTGACAGTTGATGTCCTAGTTATTGGCGATGGTCAAACTAAAATTTTAAATACTTGTCTGCAACATATATAACTACATGACCTTAGACAAATAATTGGTATGCATTACCTAATCTAGAGAGTTCGTTCAGGATCATACTAAGCAATGCCTAAGAAAATAGGCTGTAATGTATATGCATATGAAAATTAAAAGTAGCAAGAATGTTGATAATGTGAATTTATTGTATTAGTATTCTTGAGCCTACCATTTCTCATTGTCAGTATTTTTACATAATTAGCAATTGCAATCGTCTACATTGACAACTTTGAATGTGCACAGCCTACAGGTAAAGTAACTGAAAAGTAAGATGACTTTGTTTGTATGTGTAGGCGCGGTTATTTGATGAACCTCAGCTGGCTAGTCTTTGTCTAGACACGATAGACAAAAGCACAATGGATGCAATAAGTGCAGAAGGCTTTACTGATATTGACATAGGTAAGTTCCCAGTAACACAATGTTTGCATTTTAAATACAGTGGTGCCTTGTAAGCCTTGTTGGAAAACTCTGTGTAAATTAGTGTTTTCTCCAAACAAGTGAAGGTATACCTCCTTATGAGTTCTTTCATTTTAGTGAAAATACACCTGAAAGTCCAAACTACCTTGGTGGTGTACTTGAAAATGTACCACACAACTAAGATTGCTCACCATTTTCACAGGGTTGGACTGTGGTCCTAGAGCAAGTAAAAAAGAAGGGTAAAATGTGTTTGTTTTGTTAAATAATCACTAATTAGAGATGTCAGGGAGCAAAATATGTGAACATTAGGATTGAGCATGTCAATGGAATAGCTAGCATGCAGCAGTAACTTTTGCCTTTCTAAGTAGGCATCAGACTTGTAGAAAACAGTTACTGGGCAACTATAGAAAATGGAGATTTACTTTACATTGGGATTGTTTTTGTGTTAGGGAAATTATGGCAAAAGAGGTTCTGATATGAGCTTTAAGGAATGGATAGCACTTGAACTAGGGATGGCTTAGTGGTAGATTGCTTGCTTGGCATGCTTGAGGCCCTTTCTCCATCCCCAGCACCACAAAAAAACAAATTTCTGGAGTAGTGAAGATGACAACATTAATCATTAGAGACAGTGAAGTATGTATGGAGTCAGGGAAGTACTGGCAGATTGTTCCAGGTATTAGAGGACCCTGTAGTGATGGGCTTAGAATTTGAACTTTGTTTTATAGGAGAGGAGAGAAAGCTAATTCCCATAGTTTTAAATTAATTTTTTTTTTTTTTTAATTATCATGAACTGGAATGATGTGTCTGTAGTCCCTCTCTTTTGGGATTGAAACTCATATACCCTGTTGTCTGTTTTATTTGTAGATTGTTTTAAAGATATTTCATGCGGAACAGTTGAAAGAGAATTGTTAACTTCACTTCCCTGGTTTAGAACTCCAGTTCTCTTCTGGCTATTTTTAGTCTTCACCAAGAAGTCTGATACTCTAAACATTTTTGTATTCTTTCTCTCTGTCACAATTAAATGTTTTTAATATATTTTAGACCTGATTGCTGAAGCTTAAGACCCAGAACTTAATCTTGATTATTCTTTTTCATTTGTGCTTCACATGCATTCTCACCACTAGGTACCCATGATCCCACCTTCAAAACAAACCCTACATTTGACCATTTCTTATCTCCTGCTCTGCCTAGTGTTAGCCCAGGTTCTTTCTCATTTGATAGTGCAGAATGATCTTCATAAATAGGAAAATCATGTTGTATTACTTCTGTTTCTGCTGCAGTAAGAATATAATTCAAACCTTTTACAAAGCTTAGAAGATCAGGTTCTGTGTAAGGCAAGATAGATAAGGCAACAGATTATGATTCATAAACATAATACAATGGTGGGTGTTAAATTAACAAATATTTATAGGTACTTAGCAAAGCACCCACACTTTAAGATTCCCAGGCTCTAATAATGCACTCCAAAGTGCATTCTGGATCAAACACAAAAGCAAGGTCATTTTACATTCATGTCATGGACCACAGAATGTGACATCAGGGTAGGTAGCTCTCAGGACCTGATTACTGCCTGTATCTTGCTAGCAGATGGGAGGGAAAATAACCACATATTAATACACTTAACTCTGAAGTTGCTTCTTTTGTTGTCCTTTATTTCACTGTCTAGAATTCAGTCACAAGATCTGCCTGACTTTAGGACAAGTTAACAGAATTGTAGTTGACAGGTCAAATTCAGTACACCTGACTATCTCTGCTTCTTGTTCATTCCTGTTCCTTTTACATTGGGCAGAATTCATTATATTTCAAAGGACTAGAATCCTTTTCCCTTGTGTCTTTATATGGCTACCTGCTTCTCAGCCCACAGGTTAACTGAGACAGACTTATGTCAGAACTACTTAATTAAACTAAATACCTAAACAAAATTATTGTTCCTTTACTCTGATTTGTTTTCTCATATTTATTGCTATTTGAGAGTCTTAATTAGGTATTCATCATCTCTTTTTGTGTATAGTCCTGGCTATTCTGGAAGTCACTCTGTAGACAGGGCTGGTCTCAAGTTTACAGAGATCCACCTGCCTCTACCTCTGCCTCTCAAGTACTGGGATTAAAGTCATGTGCCACCATGCCTGACCTGTTTTCTTTTTTCAAGTGTTAGTTGTCTGCTTCCCTCTCCTAGACAATCAACTTGAAGGCAGGGGCTTTATCTTGTTTACCACTATATTTCTAATGCAAAAGACAGCAGAACATAGTACATGAGTTAATACCCTAATCAGCTTCAAGACGATGCCTTTTCACTTGGTATAGTTTCACTCAGGAAGCCAGGATGATCCTTTTATCTTAATCAGCTTATACCACTACTGTGAATCATTAAAGGTCTGACACCTTACCCTTTTCCAGGACATTGAGTGTACTCCTCTTTTATAGTTAGTGTAACAATCCATTGTCAAGTTTACCTGTTCATTTCTCAAGTGCCTTGGAAAGAATTTATACATTGTGTTTTACTGAAGGGCAAGGGCTAGTACACTGTTGAGTTGTTAATGAAGCATTGTTTAGTTTTAATTGTTTCTTGTTAAGGGTCTGTCAAGTGCTCCATTTGTTTTTCAACTACTTGTGAAATCATACTACCTGCATTACATGTGTACTTTACATGTGGCATTTGTTTTATAAATAGTTTTTATATTTTTCATGCCATTAGAGCCTGGGAATCCTAAAGTGTGGGTGCTTTGCTAAGTACCTATAGATATTTGTTGATTTAATACCATTGTATTATGTTTATGAATCATAATCTGTTGCACTTTTATCATTTTAGGCCCTGCTGTAATTTTTAACACTTGCCAATAGAAATCTGCCAGTACAAGGACCTATGTGTTCCTCCACCTATTTCCATACCATAGGCCAATTTGTCTGATATATACTTGTTGAATTTGGAGTTCTAGAGGTAGTATAGGAGCTGAGAGGAAAAGGCACTGGTTTTAGGAGTTCTTATAGCTGTCTTGGATTTAGGGATTTTTTTTTTTTTTCTTCTCTAGGGTTTGAGCATGTGTTCCAGAGGAAAGAGATTTGCTGTCTCAGAATTTTGGTTTAGGAATAAGATTCTTTGTTGCATACATATAACAAAATAAACTTGGGCCAACAAGAGAGCTCATCAGGTAAAGTACTTGCTGCTAAGCCTGATGTTTGGAGTTTGAGCCCCCGGATACATACGGTAGAATCAGAGAACCAGCTCCCATGAGTTGTTCTGACTGCCATCTATGCACTGTGGTGTTAACATACATACATACAAACATACACACAAAATAGTTACAAAATTTACATTGTGCCAAGAGCAGTGAAATGTGGTGTATCATACTCCATCTTGCAGTTTATTTTTAACTCGTTAATAATGAATTAGACCAGGGGTCTTTTTTTCAGTTGAGGAGATTAAATAGTCTTTGTTCATTTTTTGAGGCAGGGTCTCACTCTGTATGCCAGGCCATTTTGGGACTCACTTTATAGTTCAGGCAGGTCTTGAATTTGTGATCCTCCTGCCTTCAGAGCACGGCCACCGTGCCCAGCTCATTGTGTCTTCTGTTTTTGCTAATAAATTTTATTTGTTGTGCATTAGTGTTTTGCCTGCATGTATGTATGTATGTATGCCTCCCTGTCTGTCTCTCAGAAGTCAATGTCTGTGTTTCTCAGTCACTTCTCTCAATCAGGTCTCTCAGTGAAACTGGAAATGATAAAAGCCTGTTCAGGCTAGATAGATGATAAAACAACACCAAAGTAGAAACATATATAATAGGTAAAATAAAGAATAATGGTGAGCGCTAAAATGAAATTGAAAGTAGTAGGACCGTGATTATTACTTATTTCCACTTGGGATGAATATAGGTTCTCCTTCCCATCTGATGTCTTCTGTAGCAGCCTCTACAGGTTGGGGGAACACTAATAGTCTCAGTCATTCAAGCAGGTTGGTGTTCCTTGCTGTGAGGGGTGGCTTTTCTGCCAGAGACTCCATTTCTACCTCACCAATTAGTTATAACATTTGAGAGATCAGTTGTTCTTTCCATGCTTGGGGTTTCCTATGATTGAGGCCTAGGATATGGAAGACTAGCCATAGCTAGTGATTAATTACCTTTGTGTCTGACCTCTTCCTACCTCTTGAGGAGACTTAGCAAGTTCAGCAAAGCTCTTGCTGCTTTCTGTCTCAGGCATGGTGAGGGGGTTTCTTCCAGGCTTTGCACCTCAGAGCTTTGCTGGAGAATCCCAGCATAAGGCTCCTCTGCTACACTTCTGCCTCTATCCCACAGCCTGTGTTGCCCAGGCTGTCTCTCCACTCACTGTGTCCAGCCCCTGATCATGTCTACTCTGCAGTCACTATTGTTGCTGTGTCTGTGTCCCTAGGAAAGAGCACTCCTCTGGCAAATACTACTGATCAGATCAGTGGGAGCCAGATGTTGGCCACTCCTGGCTACTGCTCTGCAGAGGTATCATCTTAGTCTTGATTCTTTTTTGTCAACTCTTAAAAACATGAAAGGGTTTTTTTTTTTTTTTTTTTTTAAACCATGGTTCCTTTCCTTCTCTGAACTTCACAGAAGATGCTGCTAATCCACCATCTTACCTGGAAATCCTAGTTTTTATTAATTGTTCTAAGTATCGAATCTGTAGTTTTGTTGGCTTTTGTGGGTTTCTTTTTTTTTTTTAGTGAATTTTTAAAACAACATAAATAACACTTTATTAAGAGCAAAATGTTCTTATTGTATTTCTCCTGTAGATACACTCTGTGCAGTTCTAGAAAGAGACACATTAAGTATTCGAGAAAGTCGACTTTTTGGAGCTATTGTACGTTGGGCAGAAGCAGAATGCCAGAGACAGCAATTGCCTGTGACATTTGGAAACAAACAGAAAGTTCTAGGAAAAGCACTTTCCTTAATCCGGTTCCCACTGATGACAATTGAGGAATTTGCAGCAGGTAAGACTATAATTTCATAATTCACTAATTTGAAACTATTTCCAAAGCAAGTAGAAGCTATCTATGACTTACCTAAGTACTAGTTACAAAATGTTTGTGTATAATTTCATTTAATTCTCACAAGATAACATCTCACAAGATGTTATTCAAGATAACATCCACATATTATAGCTTAGGAAGTAAACTAGAAACCCTGAGGTTATAGGGACAAACCTTTTGACCTTTATTGGTGCTACTTCTGATTAAAATTAGACAGCCCTGATTTTGAATTTTAGTTGTGTGACTAGCACTCACATGGTAGTTCCCAACAGTCTGTAACTGTAGTCCCAAGGGACCTGATGCCTTCTTCTGTTCTCTTTGGGCAGCAGGGATGCACATGATGCGCAGACACACATGCAGACCAAAACAGTCGTACATATAGGATAAAATATAAAAATTAAAAAGAACATTCATATACATGTCATTTGGTGTACCTATAAATATTTTTATTGGGTGTATAAGAGTAGATCTACTAAGGTGAGAATGGGTATCGTTAGCATTAGTTTATCCTGTCAGATTTCCAATGTGAAAGAGCAGAGTTCTTCTAACAATGAAGAACAAAGTTAAGACACTTAAGTTCAGTCTGATTGTTCACATGACAAATGTCCTCTTAACTATTGTTATTGTGGTAGTTTGTTTTCTGTTGCTGTGATTAAAAACCATAACCAAAAGGAGTTTGGGGAGGAAAGAATTTATTTCATCTTAAACCTTGGAGTACTTTCCAGCATAATACATGGTATTGTGTTTAACCAACAGCAGCAACAACAACCAAAAATATCCAATTTTAATTTTGTGGTAGTTTTTTCTTCATAGCTGTGATTATAGGAACATGTATCTACTGTCTCCTTTTGTTCTGTCAGTTACTAAAAGAAATAGGTTCAAGTTTTTGATTTTGGT
This sequence comes from Phodopus roborovskii, assembly GCF_943737965.1. Classification (NCBI taxonomy): domain Eukaryota; kingdom Metazoa; phylum Chordata; class Mammalia; order Rodentia; family Cricetidae; genus Phodopus; species Phodopus roborovskii. The sequence continues at coordinate 7,484,276 of NW_026126625.1, read as the reverse complement.
TGAAAATATGTCCCCATTTGGTTCCATAAATGTTTTCTTTGTACATTTTGAGCTCATTAGGTACATTAAATGTTCTAATTTAATTACTTTTATTGGATTTATTCCTTTATCTTTATGATATATTCTAGTAAAGCTTTTTTTTACATTATTGACACTAATGTAGTTTTACAATGTTTTAAAAAAAGCTTTTGTATTCCATATTTTCTAAAGATTTGCTTTTATTATTTTTAATTGGATATGTGTGGAAGGTGTGTGCATATGAGTATGGCTGCCCAGGGAGGCTATAGTGTTGGTTGCCTGGGAGCTGGGAATCAAACTGGATCTCTACAAGAGTACTTAAGTGCTGTTACATATTAAGCCATCTTTTCAGACTTGTATCTTTCCAGACTTGTATTCTTTGCTTATTAGGATGTTCTTGTAAGTTGCATTTTTTTTTTTTAGGCATCCAATTCTACAAGCATGATCTTTTGCTTGGAATATTTGATTTTTTGAATTACATTTAATACTGGCACATTTGAGTTAAGTTTAGTAGATCATTGGGACATTTGAGTTACCTTTTTACCACTTGTTCTTCACTCAGGTGTAGTTTTGTGGTGGATTTTATTTGTTCCCTCTTTCTTCCCCTTTTTGAGAAACCAAGTGATATTTTGTTGTCTTCTATTTGCCTGTTAAACATTCTTTTGTTTTTCTTTTTTGTGGAAAGCAAGAAAAGCACTTTTAAAGAGTAATCAGTATCTTTTACTATTCTTTTAGTGAGTTACTTGATAACACACAAATGTTTCCTTACGAGATTTTCAAATTAAATCTTGAAAATTTCAAATTAAGATTTCTTATGTAAAAACACTTGTGTTTCTTATAGCGGTATTCAGCTGTCAGATTCTCTTAACTCTTTTTTCCGTGTTCATCTGTAAACATCTTTTCCTGCTTTCAATTTCAAGGATATGTTTCTGGGTTACAACTTTAGTTTAGCAGTTATTCATCTATTTTATAGATGTAATCCTGTTTCCCTTTGGCTTCCCTTCTTATTATTACCTCTTTAGAGGGATACATGCCTTTTTTCTGGTACTTCCAGGACTTTACATTATCTTTGCTTTCCAGTGGATTGTTGATGATGTATTAGATGTATACTTTTGCACAACAGACATTTAATTTTTTGATTGAACCCTCTATTAATTTTAGTGCATGCTATTTTACCTTCTGTAAGCCATTAAGCTATTACATGTTTTTCACAACCTGAAGACTTTCTTTTTTTGTTTTTGTTTTTTCTAAGACAGTGTTTCTCTGTGTAGCCCTGGCTGTCCTGACACTCGCTTTGTAGACTAGGCTGGCCCTCAAACTCAGATCTGCCTGCATCTGCTCTTCTCTTGAGTACTGGGATGAAAGATGTGTGTGACAATCACCCAGTGAAGACTTTCTATAGCAAGGAAAATTCTCTTGCTATAGGCTTGAATTATCATACATTTTTAACCTCTGTGTGTGTGTGTGTGTGTGTGTGTGTGTGTGTGTGTGTTGTGATGTTATGCACAAATACATAGAGGCCAGGTGGCCCGGATGTCAGCCTTGGGTGTTGTTCCTTAGGGACTGTTTACATTGGTTTTCTTCTTTTTGAGACAGTTTCTCACTTGGACTCTGCCTGACTTTGCCTCCCCAATATAGCATGAATTGTCTTTGGTCTTAATAATAAAAACCTGGAGTCAGATATTAGGGAAGGAAAATCTGAAAGATGAGAGAAGCAGAGCAGCCAGCACTAGCTCTTACCTCTACCTCAGACCAAAGGGGCAGTCCTGTTCTCAGACTGCATCCTCAGACTGACTGCTCCTCAGACTGCCATGAGGGCCTGTCTCCCCCTGCTTTATATTCCTCTCTCCGTCCAGCCATATCACTTCCTGTATCTACCTCTTTAGTGCTGGGATTAAAGACATGTCACTCCATGTGCTGGGTTTGCAAGTAGGTCCTACCATCCCTGGCTTCTTACATAGGTACTGGGGTTCAACTTTACAGACTAAGACATTTCCTCAGCCCTTAGCTGTAAATTTTTAATCTGTCTGGAGGAAATTTTCAGCTGCATCTCCCATTTCATCATTCATAGGTTCAGTTCTATTTCTTTTTTACTTGTTTGTTTTGCGTTTTCGAGACAGGGTTTCTCTGAGTAGCTTTGGAACCTGTCCTGGCATTCACTCTATAGACCAAGCTGGCCTCGAAATCACGGAGATCCACTTGCCTCTGTCTCCTGAGTGCTGGGATTAAAGGGCATGTGGCACTGGCCAGCCAGATTTTTTTTTTTTTTTTTTTTTTCTCTGTTTTAAAATCAGTGGGTTTCTTAATCCAAATTTTCTAGTATTTTGATGACAATTACTCCATTGCCTCAATTGGCATTGCAAGGGGTTTCCTGGCCTCTTTTATGTGGGAGCAGCATTAATTCTGGTAAATTTAAAGTATTTGGCATTTGGGAAATTGTACTATGTAGTTTTCTATTTCTGTAGGTTTCCCAACCATAGTTCTCACTTCTGTCAGTTTCTCAATCCCAGAAATAAAGCTTTGTTCCTCGTCTTTTTGTGCTGAAACATCCTGTGTTCAGATTACAGCTTCAGACAGGGAGGGAGTGGGAGATGGAGGGTCACAGTACCTGTCTGTTCTGAAAATGATTTGTGATGGAGAGAATGCTTCTTTTGCTGAATGGAAGTCTGTCGTATTCAGAAGAGAAGACAGTAAAGTTACTTCTGTTATGGTGGAGATCCATCTAAGTCTTACTTACCCTAACACATTCTTCCAGATTTGCCTCAAAGGGGCTTATCAAAACTTCAAATGTATGCTGAAATTTTATACGCTAAGTGTATTTGCTGTTTCTGCAGGTCCTGCTCAGTCTGGAATTTTGTCAGATCGTGAAGTGGTAAACCTCTTCCTTCATTTTACTGTCAATCCTAAACCCCGAGTAGAATACATCGATCGACCACGCTGCTGCCTCCGAGGAAAGGAGTGCTGCATCAATAGATTCCAGCAAGTAGAGAGCCGCTGGGGCTACAGTGGCACAAGTGATCGAATCAGGTATCTGTGGGCTGTGGGCTTGCGTGTGGGTGGAGGGTGGAAGGTGGTGGTTAGCCTTTATCCTCCTGTGAGAGGTAGTAACCAATATCTTATTTATAGTTTGTTTAATATAGGATGAGACCAAAGCTGCACACAAAGAAAAAATAACTGCTTTTAGCAAGTAAGAGTAAGGATAAATGATTTAAATATTTAAGTAAGTAGAAAATGAACATAGAGCACTAGAGAAATTAAATAGGCAAATGAAGAAAGCAGTGAGTTAAAAATACAAAAACTGATGAATTCATAATCTGTTTTCCTTAAAAGATCAATAAAATAAACCATCCTAGAAGAAGCAGCTCTTTAAATTCCTATTTAGAAATCAAAATGTAACTATCATATGCTAAAATTTTTACTTTAATTCTGGGTTTACTCTGTGCTAATAAATTGAACATCTTGATGGAATGGATCATTTTATAGGCAAATATAAATTATCAAAATTGACCGAAGAAGAAAGCCTGAGTAGACCAATTACCCTGGGAAGAATTAAGTTATCAGAGAACTGTCCATTCACAAAGTTTTTACAGGTGAGTTTTTAATCAAATATTCAAGGAACACAGTTTCCTTGAGCCCGGAAAGAAGGAAATACCATATGATTAGTTTCTGGAGGAAGCAAAATTCAGATAAGAGTTGAATAATATACATATTCTGGATCTACTCCACCTTAACAGGAGAGTGCTGAGAACATATACAATGTATTTGGAGAGAAGTAGCTCAGTGTTAACATATAGCTCATCACTGTAGGAGACTAAAGAAAACAGCTGTTCCTGTAGATAGCAAGACTCTCAGGTGGGAAGGGGTGCCTTTGGTAAATTTTTATCTCTGTACCTGGTGATAACTACTAATATATTAAGTCTAGAAAACATTTCACTAACAGTGATTGACCATTAAAGAGAAATTAGGAATTGAAACTCCAGGTAGAGATACTTACCACCTTTGCTGAGTTTCAGTAGTCATTGATGCAGTCATAAATTAGTCCTACATAATCAGAAAGGAAGAGGTCTTTTCCCCTAATTCTGGCTGTACCTTAGTACATAGCTCTAGGAAACTTAGTTTTTCAGTAGTAAAAAAATGTTTTTTCTTGAGACAGGATATTTCTGTGTAGCAGCCCTGGCTGTCAAGGAACTCACTTTGTAGGTCAGATTGGCCTCAGACGTACTAGAGATCCACCTTTCTCTACCTCCCAAGTACTGGGATTACAGGAGTACACCACCACTGCCAGGCAAATATTTTGTACTTCTTTCTTTACTGATATGAAATGAAATTCATAGTGTCACATTTTTGAGGGGGATAAATAGCCTAGTATAATTAATACAAAGAAGAAATAAATATAGCTGATAATAAAAATTTAAGGATAAATAATGAAGCTGATTGTATAATTAGTACCTCAATATGTAGACTTTTGGTAAAACACCAGCAAGCAAACTGAAGTGTACATCTCAATATATATGAATTCATATATGTGTCAGCTACAAATAATGCACGTTGATACTTTACATGCAAATTGAGTCAGTTCTATGTATTCGTATTTCCATATCTGAACTTACCTACTGGCTGAAAGTTGTTTTGAATTCTAAAATCATTACTCAGGTTTTTTTAGTCCTTTTCTGCCAGACTTTAGTTGCCTGTTCCCAGGCAAGCTGAAGCTCTACCTTCCTGTTTGACCTTTCCTACAGAGACAGAAGAGGTAAGGGCAGTGCAGTGCAGTGCAGTGCAGGAGACTTGTGGGCTGCATCTAAAGGATAGGTCCAGGTGAAGCATCTGTTAGTCGCAGCCTTGGTCAACTTACTGGATGCCTGAACTGGTCCAATTCTCTTTTGTAAAATGAAGATGACAGTGTAGGATGAGTTGTTCATGGGATTTAAGTGGAAGGTAGATAGAGATGTCTATGTGTGTCTTTAACATATGACGTATGCAATGTAGGTGTATAAATTTGTGTTTGTGTATGAATATGTACATAATTACCAATGGCAATAATAAATTTGTAAGTCTCTTTACTGAAATGGTACTTGCCTTTTATGGAAATCAGTAAAATTACACTAAAATAAAATTATAGCTTATAGTCAAAACAAAAAAATTTCCTTTCATGAATTTTGGGATTCTTAGTTATAGGACTTTGTTCTGTATGTCACAGAAATTGTAGTGTCACTGGCTCCTTATGCCTAAAACTTAGGGTGAAGAGAACCCTACTAAAAAACCTGATTGGAACTAATAGAAGAATAATTGCCACTTAAAAAATGAGAATTTGACATTATTCAAAACACTGTTACAATAAAAACACCTAAGTTATAGAAATGAACGGTGGTCACGGTTGTACATTGATGTAAATGTACTTAATGCCACTTAATTGTACACTTAGTGACCAACATGGTATAGTTTATATGTATACTGCCACAATAGGAAAACCCAAGATTTTAAATGTAAAAAATGAGTTAATATGGAGTAACAATTTAAATCTATATTTTATTATATTGTAGTAAATTGTATGTTTATTATATTGAACATTACTGTAATAGAGTAGGATTAAACTCCAAAATGTCCAGCAGATAGTACTTCTGTGTAAATCTAGAGAACTTTGGCTTGAATCACACTTTAATAAGGATAAATTAACTTTTTAAATTGAGTATGTTAGAAAGTTTCTTTCAGAAGTCACATGTTTTTAGTAGAGGAGTGGCCTAACAAAATATAAAGTTAATCTGGAATAATAAATCCTATTCTAAAAGAGATAAGAGCAGCTCAAATATGAAAAAGAATGGTGACTCTATAAGGAATGTGGATCAACTATACAGGTCAGAAACCATTTAGAATGGAATGAAAGAAGGAAGGGTTAGTCACCGGAGTTGGATTCTTACTGATCCCATGCGGTATTTATATAAATGAAACTTTGAACATACTACAAAGATGAGGATGGTGTGGATCTCTCTAAACCTGGGATAGAGTATTGTTTGTAAAGAATTTTATGTCCCAAATAACCATGAAGTTTAAAAGTAAACTTCCGTATCTTCATTCAGCCCTTGTTTCTTCTCTTCCTCTTTCTCCCCACCCTTCTTGTGGGGGCCTCTGCAAACTAGTGCCAGCAGAGAAATGTTTCATTTGAGGCTAGAAAGAAATCCAGTTCAACACAACTCAGTAGCCAGTGTTGGTTCAAGTAAAGTACAATCTGGGGGAAAGTTTCCTGGTATTAACATAGGGCCCTGTGCACAGAGAGGCATAATTACATTGAAATGCTTCTCAAAGTACATGCCACTTCTTCCCATGAAGATGGGTTCTGTAGATAGGCTACATGGGTTATCTTAAGGGCCTAGGGGAAGATCTGGTATGATCTAGGTCATGTAGGTAGGGCAGAGGTCATCTGGGTTATTAGCCACCTCCAGACCTAGTTGTGAGAGCTTGGGGAAGCCCCTTGTCATACTAATAACACTAATAACAGTCATCTGGAGTATTAAATATTTCCAGTCCTGCTTGTGGGAGCTTGCTATGTTCTACAATTAGTACCCAGATCATCTAGGCTAATAGCCACCTCTAATCCCAACCTTCTGGGCAGAAAACAGGTTATACATTGTTTTCTTTGAAAAGACAAACAACCCTGAATGTTTAATATTCCTGGCTTCCCTAGTGCTCTGTGAGCACAACCTTTGACCTTTGTTTCCCAGCACCTTCTCTTTCTCCCACTATGTTGTCCAGATGGTCTTGATCTTGTGAACACAAATTTTCCTCCTGCTTTGACTTTTTGGGTAGCTTGGACCATGAAAGTAGTTGTAGTCCTGCCTGGCTAAAGTTTTTTTCTTTGACTACAAAAACTTAGGATAATAAAAATAGATAGTTCACTAATGTGCAGGGCTGCTGTGCTATTCAAAGGAAGTGGTTATAGTAACAAATGAACTGGCACATAAGGAAGTACAGCTGTAGTGGTGTGCCAATAGTAGTATGAATAATCAAAGTGTTAGCTGAAAATGCTGAGAATTACAGATTATAATTATTATGAATAACAGTCTTTTCAGTTGCCTTTGTATTTAATGTCATTTTTTACACATAGAATAAATGAGTAAGATAGACCAATATTGACTATTGTGACCAAACTAGACTTGCTAATTATTATATGGAGCCTTTATTCAAATCCGCTAATGTAAGTTGGTGCCTCTTTCTATCCATTTATCACCAACTGTTAATTTAGTGCATTTATGACTCTTATCACAATTTATAGTTATTTACCCCTTCTCATTTATCACTGTCTCCCATGTGGCAAAGATAGAAACTGCCTGGCTCACCATTGTTTCCTGACAAGCCAGACACAGTGACTGAATATGATAGACCCTTGGCAAGTATTAGCAGAACAGATAACTTCCAAGTTTGGGACCTTGATCTTAATGACTAGAATGTTCATGAGGGAGATTTGGATGAGTGCAACACAGAACCAGCTATTATAATAAAAACAGGTGTTCAGGTTACAGTCTTTTGACCGTACACAACAAATCCTACTTGAGTTCCTCTTCAGTTCACATTAGGATTTGTGGGCAATAAAGACATCTTCAAAAGTGCCTTTTATAATAATTTTCTTTTTGTAAATAAAATCCAGGCAACACTTTAAACAAGCTCTAACCTTCAGAATATGAACACTTAGAGAATTGTTTATGTTATTTTGTAATGGGATCCTTTCTCACAGGTTCACGGTTAACAGAAGAATCTCTGTAGTTGGATTTGGTTTGTATGGATCTATTCATGGGCCCACGGATTATCAAGTGAATATACAGGTACGCTCCATTCCTGTTATCATCTTGAGATATAGTAGCAACTTTGCAATAAATACTGTCTTGACAAAAACCCAAATTTCATTGTTCTTGTCAAAGGAATCAGGAAGCAGCAGTCATATTTTAAACCATTTCTGTTTTGTGGTTGTTGTAAAAGTTGTGGTTTCAGGAAATTGGGATCCTTTACAAAAGTCTTAACATACCTGCAGCTAACTTTTGTTCAGGAAACCCTTACAGTAATTCCTGTTTCATTGATTTAAAATACCCTCTTGCCCTTCATGTGCCTTGAAACTGTGGTATTACTTCACACTGCCTCGAACACTCTTTGATTCAGGAGAATCAGGAGAATAAATCTGCATTCTTCTTTTGTTTTGTTTCTGTGTTTGTTTTATTTTGACAGGGTCTTGCATCCGAGGATGGTCTGAACTTACCATCCTCCTACTCTTTTTCTAATACTGAGACTATAGGTGTGTGCCACCATGCTGCTCTGCTTCTCAGATAGAGCTCTGAAGTTAAACACCTTCTATTCCATCCTTCCCAATGAGCTATTGTTCTCCTTTGGATTGCAAACCCTGTTAAGTAACATTATTTTTGAAAACACGCCAGTGTTATACTTTTATTTATGAACTATATAATACCGTGCCTATATTTTATACGTAAAGTACAAAAGTATGAGGAAAGAAAGTAAAACATGTTTCAAGCTTTTGTCAAAGCAAAAACATACCTTATAAAAGTCACTACTATATTCTCTTCAATATTAAAAACTTTGAACCTTGTAGTCAACTGTAGCAGTGGCATCACTCAAAGACTGTCCCTACCTCCTTCAATCTCAGCTCTCTCCAAAATCCCATGGGATGGCAGTATTGAAGTAGCAAGTGTGTACATTGATGGTAATCAATATAAGATGTTGAAAATAAATATGCATGCTAATAATGGCACCTAGCTTTAGTGTATGTAATGCTATTCTCTAGAGATTTTAATTTTATAGGACTGACCCCTTTTTTTATTGAATTGGTAGTAGGTACTTGAAAAGTATATTCATTGAGCATAGTGGTGCATACCTTTAATCCCAGCCCTTGAGTGTACCAGTGCAGCTAGGGCTACTTATTGAGACCTTGTCTTTAAAGGGAGGTGGGGCAGGTTATATTAGTAACTGGCATGTATGGCTTAGTTTTCATAGACTGTACACATCTATGTAACTAGTGTCTAGTCAAGGGACAGGATAAGACCACACCTGGAACTTTTTGTGATCCTTCTGTGTTGCCGTCCCCCCACCCCCACCCCCGAGTAACCACTGTTCTGACCTTCGCTTTAGGTGGCTTTTGCCCATTTCCTAGACTGTTGGCAGAAAGGCAAGCAAGCTTATGAGAGAACTGTCCCATGTAGGGAAGACCTCCTGGTAACTTAGTAAGCCCTGACTTGAGCTTTTTAGGCCATCCTCCATGAAGATTCACAACCTTTAACAAAAGCAGTTTCCTCTCTGTCCAACTTCTTTATCTTCTGAACTAGCACTGCCTGCATATCTCCTCTATTGGCTTGACCCTCCTGCAGGGTGTCCTATAATGTCCCCTTATACCACTTAAAACTGATATGATAGAACTAATTGAAATTATTCACAGATATGGCAGTGCATTTAAGGGCATTTTAATTTCAGTAAACACCAAAGCAAAATGTTGAGATGATTATCTTATGAATAAGACATGGGCTAAATGAGGAGAAAAGATTTTTTTCCTGTTGATATCTCAAGTCCACACCCCCATCCCACTGAAAACAGGGTTTCTCTGTATAGCTCTGGCTGCCATGGAACGCACTTTGTAAACCAGACTGGCCACAGACTCACAGAGATTTGCCTGTTTCTGCCTCCCAAGTGATGGGACTAAAGGTGTACACCACCACTGCCTGGTTCAAGTCCACATTCTAAGTTCACACACCAATCTACTTTTTGTATGGAAGCCCTCTTCTGCAGCCTAGTCCCTGTTGCTTGATGCCTTCCACATTCTTCCTGTGATGCATGAATTAAAGAGCTATTTTCTGGTTATTGACTGCTTTAAAAAGTCATCTTTGATAACCAGATGAGTAGAGAAAAATTAGAATATGGAAAGTTTACAGTCTATATCAGCTTCTAAAGGCTTCATATTCTTTTCTACAAGACTGTTACAATTTAACTTACATGTTACTTGTCTTTTAAAACTCACAGATCATTGAATATGAGAAAAAACAAACCTTGGGACAAAATGATACTGGATTTAGTTGTGATGGGACTGCTAACACATTCAGGGTCATGTTCAAAGAACCTATAGAGATCCTGCCCAATGTATGTTACACAGCATGCGCAACACTCAAGGTAAGAGCCACTCAGCTCCTTAGGCTGTACTCGCTCTGCACTCTGTTGTGAGGCTCCTGGCTTCCATGTTTTACAGAGTAACTGATATGGGAGTCTCTTAGAAAGGAGAAGAGGAAAGTAGAGCTGAGAAACTCCACTGCTTTAAGTGCTGCCCAGCCCTAAAACTGTTTTGAGAGAAAAGTTCTTCCTAAGAACTTCCCCTTTGGTTAAAGGAATTGAACTTTCCACAAAAGATAAATAAGTGTTTCCTTAAGATCTTTCCACAGTTGCTAATGGCCTAACTCCGTATTGGTGTTTCTAAGTTGTATTTAACCGGAAACTTCATATGTCATTAAATGACTGAATGAAGTTCTTTCTATACTGGCTCTGTAATGACTGGGGTAGACCAGTAGTCAAATCAGAGCATGCTGAGTGCTTCTTTCAGATGCTAATCACTAACCCATTTATTTTCATTTAGGGTCCAGATTCTCACTACGGCACAAAAGGGCTGAAGAAAGTGGTCCATGAGACCCCTGCTGCAAGCAAGACTGTTTTCTTATTTTTCAGCTCCCCTGGCAATAATAATGGCACTTCAATAGAAGATGGACAAATACCAGAAATAATATTTTATACATAATTTAGTGTTAACGACCATTCAGTCTAATCTCAAAAACATAAACAACTGGCCACAATAGTTTGAGTGTCATGAGTATTTATAATTACAGAACAAGAAACATTTTAGTTTCTTAGAGGAAGTAAAAGTGTTTATTGTTTATTTAAATATCTGCATGATTCAAAGACAGATTTTCCATTGTCTTGTAACCCTCGGGGCAGAGGGAACCCACTAGTTTGTGTGAAAACCACAGTCTTTCTGCTTTGTCTTGTGTGATTCCATAGATCCGCTGACTTGTGATCTTTCAATAGTTTGGGAATTGAAAGATTTTTGTCATATGTAGCAGATATGGGTGTTTGTGCTTTTTAAAAAAATCTTTTGTTTTTACTATTTTGAAAGTTAGGTGAAATGGGTCAGTATTCCTACAGAACTCTTTTTAACTCAAATAACTAATTTCAGAAAATTAAGAAAACTAACTTTATATTTGGGGTTTTGAAATATCTGGTTGTTAGCATTTGTAATAATGCTAAAAGAAAGCCCCCCCCCCAAAAAAATATTCAAGAAAAACTTCAGGTATTTTGTAATAGTATAGTAGTGTATTGCATAGAAGTGTTTTAAAGCTGTAAGTGGAATTTGTGTAAATTTATAATAATTGATATAAATAGATCTACAGGGATGATCTGAGATGGATTCTTTATCACTCCCATCTCACTGTGCCTGTTATGGGTGCTGCCAGTAATTCCTAGATGGTTGAGATGATGGAGGTGCCTACAGATACCACTTGTAGCATTGCAGTAACTTTACACAGCAAGAAGGGATAAAATACTAAGTCCCTAACAGCTACTGTGAAATCATAAATCTGTCCAACCAGTTACTCCTGTTTAAAGAGAAGGAGGCTTTTTTTTTTTTTTCTTTTGTCACCTACATAGTTCTATCCAAGAAGCAAAATGCTTGATATTTGTGACCTTAACGTGACTGGCACATCTATAAGAGTGGGTCAGAAGGATATCTGGCAGTGTGATGATTCTACATTTTTATATAAAGAGGATTTTTAAAATACAAGCGAGATAACATTTTCCCCTTGAAAATGATTGTCTTATTAAAAAATAAACCTTGTATATATTAAACTTAATGGCTATCAGTCTATCAGTTGTGGAAAATTGTTAAAAATTCTTCTAAGTATCAGCTTAAGATTTTTTTCTAAATAGGATATAAAGGATTTTATCAAAAGTAATAATTTGTATTTTCAAGAGGGCAGGGAGGTGATGTGTTGGTGGCCAGGTCTCTTGAAGTTGCCGAAGAAAGGGAACTGTTTTTTGTTTACTCTGGTACCATGATCTTATATTGTCAACCTCAGTTAGCTGGAATACCCATTGAAGTGTGATTCTGCTAAACTGAAGTTTAGCAAAGTCTGTAGTAACCATTGGGGGAGGTATTTCTTCTTTAACAAGTATTGCATTCCAGAGGTAAGTTAGTGCTTTTGACTTTGGGCCATCCATATGCCTTGCTTTTTACCAAACAACTGTAATGGAAGGTACAAGAAACGGAGCCACTCACTGACATTGGGACATCACCTGGAATCTTTAAAATAAATTTATCCTTTTTTTTTTTTTTTTTTTTTTTTTTTTTTTTTTTTTGTCTACTTTTTTTTTTCCCTAAAAGTTGAATACAAGAGTACTTTGGACCAAAGGTTCTAATTAATTAAAATTTAGTTCTTACACGCTTCTAATTTTAATCCATACCTACAGAATAGGGACAGTTGAGAGGTACAGCAGTTGCTTAATGTGGTTTGAATGAAAATAGTCCCATAGGCCAATTAGAGTGGCACTATTAGAATGTGTGGTGATAATTTTCTGCTGGTCTAGTGGCTGTACATGAATCTACTGATCCTTTAATTATTGTCTGTGGCCCCACAGTCAACCCCCTCTGCCCCTCTGGCCAATCAGGCCAAGGCTTGGAGGGCCTTCCATTCTCGTGGCCCAGGCTCTGTCATAGCCATAATATGTAGGTTTAAACTAAGTCATTCTATTTACCAACAGTGACTTGGAAGCCAGATAGAGAAGCTGAGAAGCAACCAGCTTTGCTTTTTGGCCAGAGACCCAGCAAGAGACATTGCTCTTCACTCATCCCAAAACCAAAAAGCTTGAACCAAACCACTAGTCCTAGCCTTTCCTTCCTTTTCCTCTTCTCTTTCCAAATGACCATCTTCTCTGCAACTAACTCTGATCAGCTAGTTGCTGGCTCTCCCCCTGATTCAAGGTTGACTTTATTAATAGTCTTTCTCCTGCTGCCTGCTGATCCAGATGTAGAACTCTCTCGGCTATCTCTCCAGCACCAGGAAAAGTGCTACCACTTTTCCTGCCATGACAATAATGGATTAAACCTTTGAACTGTAAGCCAGCCCCAATTAAGTGTTTTCTTTTATGAGTTCCCCTGGTCATGTCTTTTCATAGCAATAGAATTTTGAGCAAGATACCTGGCTTGAATTCCATCTCTAGTGCCAAAGTGCCAGTCATTGCAGCCTGAAGATTACTGTGTACAGGCCTTTGCACTAAAGTGCAAAGACATTAAAATTTAGAAAGGTTACTAAGTGGTACTGGGTACAATTTGAAGTCTTTACACCCCAAGCTATTGAGCAGGGAAAATACTTGGTTGAGTTGCCAAAAGAGCTGGCAGTTGTGATGCACATTTTTAATCCCAATATTTGGGAGCCAAACAAAGATGGATCTCTGAATTTGAAATCAGCCTGTTCTACGGAATGAATTCCAGGACTACATAGATGCTGTCTCAAAAAATAAGTAATAATAAAAGATATCACTGATAAACCTACTATAGAATATCAATACATTTAAAAGTATTCCTACAAAAGTATTTGTATTCTAATCTACCCAAAAATTAAGATACAATATTTGTACTTTGAAGCATTGTGTTTTAGATACACCAAAAAAGAAAAAAAATTTGACTACTACCTACTGTAGAATATCAACACATTTAAAAGTATTCCTACAAAAGCACTGCTATCCTATTATCTACTGAACAAATTAAGATGTAATGTTTGTACTTTCAAAATTATATTTTAGGTCCACATAAAATTTTAGGTAGATATACTTTCAAATGAAAAAATTAAATGCTTATAGGACAAGCGTATGGCCATCAAATGTGGTATGTGAAATATGTTTAACATTCACTGCCCTTCCCTTGCTAGTTAGTGTTTTCCTCTGCCTTCTGTCTCAGTTCTTGTCCTCACATTCAAATGTGAACTGTGGCCAAATTGAACAAAGTACATATTAATAAGGGGACCACAGCAGCCCCAGGGTGACCAAGAGCATTCACTTTTGCTGTACACTTTAAGCTGGAGTAATATTTTTTTAACCAAATTTAAAATGGAGTAGTCTAAGATTTACAGTGGGTTTTATCATCCAGATATAAGTGGAGCCTGGGATTTTGATTTCCTCTGACACCAATGCCACTGGGTGAGTTTAACAGACAGCTCTGCCATTTTCCAGACCCTTAGTCCTTTCCTTCAGCATATCCCCACCCCTGGCTAGATAAACTCCAGTTCCTGCTTCTGAACCCTCTTCTAGCTCATTCCTATGCTTTCAAATGCAGTTATCTGGTTCAAAGGGAAAAAAAAAAAAAACTGTCACATCACAACAAAGTGTAAAATATTATGTAGACACTTCTATTTATCCACTCATTTTCTAGACCTATGAACACCTGTTCATTTCACTGTTCTTGTGACAACTGTCAGCTGACCGCTCCCCTTTGGAGCTATCTCCATTAGCTGCAATTACACTGTACTCTCTGGCTAGTGGTTAGTCGTGGCTTGTCTCCCTGCCCCTTGCTCTGTGCTGGACCTGCATGACATTCATTGGGAATGTCTGATGATCCATTTCCTTTTTGTTACCATATGTTCTCTGTTACCCGCAAAGGTCTTTCAAGTAGCTCCATAACTATTCCATTTGGATGTCTCCAATCATTTCAAACTTATTTACCCTAAAAACTCACCTCAAACTGCCAACCCATTCACCAGCTCCAGACTTGGGCATCTAAAGTCTTAGTTGCTACGTATGATCTTTTCACCATCTCTGACCATTCAGGACCCAAAGATCCTCAAATGGTTACAAGCCATCTCCCGTTTAGGTGGCAGACATCTTCCTACCTCTGCGCATGTATTCTCCACACATTCTAATATAACTGGACAAGGCCAGTCCCTAACTTAAGCACTCGTATTGACTTGCCTCTGCTCCACTCTCACGAGTGGTCGTATTCCATTTCACAGTTTATCTCCTTTCGCACTGCACTCTAAGAATTGCCACGATGGGGCAAGCGAACGACAAGGCCATCTTTGCCACCCCTAAGGAAAGGTGACTGCTTTGCCACGTGGTCACAGGCCAGGCAGTCAGGTTGCAAAAAGAACAAAACCTGCGCCATCCGGACGCAAGGTGGCGCTCTCAGATGAGGGCAGGATACGCATGCCGCTTCCGTCCTCGACGTGCGCAGGCGCAAAGGACTCTTCCGCTGCGCGGAGGCCTGAGGTGCCTTGTGGGCTTGGGATGCTGCAGCTCGTAGTGGGTCGCGGCGCTTCGGCTCCTGCTAGAGTCCTGTCTAGTTCCACGATGCCTAAGAAAGCCGGGGCGACGAGCAAGGCCAGTGGCAAGTCCCATGGTGTGGAGAGGGTAGGCCACGGGGCTGCACCAGCAGGGAACAGAAGCAGCGCCTGGAGGGTGAAAGACCAGCTACAGGTCTGAGCCTCCAGGGGCGCACATTAGCCCACCTGAGGACCACCGAGCCTAGGCTCCACTGCACACCTGCTGGCCTCTGCCTCGCTCCCGCACTTTGACGGCTGCTTTTCCCGGCATGCTGTGCATTCTGCCTTCCTCTGGTCAAGGAGACAGCACTCCCTTCCCTGACATCTTCCTTCTCCAACTCCTTTCAGTGACCCGGCTCAGACACCGCCACCTGCTGGCACCCTCCTCACCTCCCCAACCCTGGCTGCCCTTCTCCATGTAGAAATAAATGTCCCGTGTATATGGACTTCACTGGTGCATTTAGCAACGGTTTTCTCGCGTTGTAATCCCAGCTCCTTGAAGTCTGGGAGTATCCCTCTATCGGCATACTGCTTTGGAATTTATGAGTAAAAAGTTTCTAGCATGGCATAAATGTTAAATGCCAGAACTATTGTTCTTTCTGCAACCCACCCCTCACCCTCTCACCCACTCCGGGCTTTAGGATGCATTGGATGTAAACATGACCAATAAATGGTTCTACTCTCCGAGGAACAGGAACTATAAAGCAGACTATAGAAACAGGTTCTAAGTTAGCCAGAATGAGATCTGAACAGGACACATACACACACACAGAGCTAGCTTTAGGCTACACCAAATAAATAAATAAATAAATAAATAAATAAATAAATAAGTGATGAATAGTCTCTTCTTGTGGAGAAAATGAATTATAAAGCTAACAGGAGAAAGTTGCATAAAGGTGCAGAGGCCAGAGTCAGGCCTTCCAAGGCAGTATAAACACTGGGTTGATGGGAGGTTGGCTGGGTCCTTGAGGGATGTGGGGAAAGCCCCTCGGTGCCCAGTTGCTGGATGGTAGCCCAGTTAGTGAAGGCAAGGGGTAGTAATGGGTAAGTAAAAGTGTAATGAAATATTTTGTAACCTGTAAAGTTCTATGTGTCATTTTAGGGTAAAAACCAAACCAAGGAACCTGAGACACCACTTCCTCCTGCTGGGCCTGTGACAACTGATCCTAAAGGTTGTGTTACCATTGCCATCCATGCCAAACCAGGCTCCAAACAGAATGCTGTGACAGGTACATCTGAGCACTGATGGGATTCATGTGGATCAGGCTGTCTCTTCACCTTCTCTCTGCTGAGTTAGCTGACAGCCTACCCTGTGACTATACATGGTATTTTATATCTGATTTAGAGGCTTCTCTATTTTAAAAACCCTATATTTTCATACAAAGATATTTGAAACAAAATGTGCAATATTTAACACCAAG
Source organism: Phodopus roborovskii (assembly GCF_943737965.1). Lineage (NCBI taxonomy): Eukaryota > Metazoa > Chordata > Mammalia > Rodentia > Cricetidae > Phodopus > Phodopus roborovskii. Next base: position 7,467,499 of record NW_026126625.1, on the reverse strand, counting down.
TTAGATGGAAACCGTTGTATCTCTTCCCTTTTAAAGATGTGGTGCTTTGGAGGTGGCCTGGTTACATGTACCCATAATTAATGAGTACTTTTGTAATATAAACAAGACCCCATCTCTAAACAAAATGTTTGGAAGGCACACATAAGGAAACATGTACAGGCTAGACTACCCTTGTTTTTTCCTGTTCTGAAAATTAGAGACAGTAACAGGAGTGATACTTTGGTGTAGTGTAATGATCATTAACCTGAAAAATGGGAGAAGACCCAAGCTCTGACACCCTGCTTAATTCATAAGCAAGGTTAAAGTTTTAACTAAATTGTCTCTATTTTCAAGACAAAGCTTTGTGTACCGTATTTGTATATTTTGAAAATACTACACCAAATCCCAAGTGCTAGATAGGCCTGGTTTGTGCTAATGGCCATGTTATCTTGTACCTGGTGCCCATACTTTGGCCAGCTCTTCCTTCCTTTTCCCCTTCCTTCTTTTGTTTTTTTCTTTCTTTCTTGTTTTCAGATAAGAACTGCTGTGTAGCCTATGCTGGACTCAAACTTACCTTCTGCCTCAGCCTCTCAAAGTGCAAGGATTATAAGCTTGTGCCATAAGCCCAACCTTTTGGCCAGTATTTTTTAAGGCAAATATAAGATGGCATCAGCTATAAGGAACATGACTATTTGTGTAGATCAACTGAACTCTTCTATCCATTGTAAAGCATGTTTGATTTGAAAGATGCTGGAATGAAAAACTGCATCTGAGAGGTTGGGTGCAAAAGACACTTGAGCCATCTTACTGCATCGTTCTTGTGGAACGAATAGACATGTTGTTTCACAGGGTACAGTGTATGGACATGGCTGAGTGACCCCAGAGCTCAGGCTCATTTGCAAACTGCTTTGAGTAACTACTCTGTTCTCTTATAACTGTAAGTGCTACAGGACACATTACTTGTTTTCATTTGCCTCACCTATAGAATGGGGCTGATAACGGCACCGTTAGGATGACATGCTTTAGGAAAACTTACGTGCCCCTAAAGGTAGTGTAATTGTTAGATAAATGTTAGGTGTGTTGAATATTGGAGGCATTTAAGATACATATCACAAAAGAAAGGAACCCAGCCAGCCTAGTGTGTGGCTTTCCCTGATGTGCAGCTCCAAAGCCTGTGTGTCTAATGCACACCTTCGTCCTCGCATTGCCTCTGTGACATTGGTGGGGCCCAGCTTCCGGCTCCCTTCCTGGGGCGCTTTCCCTTCAAGGCAATTCCTAGTTGCCTAAATCCAAGATGCTCTCTAGGTCTCTGGACCTGTCCAGTTAGTAGGGTTTTCTCTTTTGTGGGTGTGCGTTCCCTGGGCTATTAGTTTAATTATTTGATTCAGTCCTTGTTTGTGTGCAAAAGACTGGTTAGCGGTTGTTAACTGAAAGCCTGTCCCGTGCGTGCAAACTGTTGGATAGTTCCTTGCTCCATGGAGGGAGAGATTCCCCTTAAGGACGAAGTTCATGACATTTCATTGCAGATCTGACCACTGAGTCTGTTGGTGTGGCAATCGCGGCCCCTCCATCGGAAGGAGAAGCAAACGCAGAGCTCTGTCGGTATCTTTCCAAGGTCTTAGAGCTCAGGAAGAGTGATGTGGTTCTGGATAAGGTGGGTCTTTCTCTCTTAAATTAGCATATACTGATCATAGTTCTTACTTTCTGTTTGTAAAGGCAGTTTTTAAAAAAAATGTATGTGTATGGCTGTTTTGCCTACATGTGTGTCTGCGCCCTCAGCCCACAAAAGCATGTCATATCCCTAGTACTAGAGTTACAGATGGCTGTGAGCCACCAAGTGGGTATTGGGAAATGAACCTGGGTCCTCTGGAAGAGCAGCTAGTGCTCTTAACCACTGAGCCATCTCTTCAGTCTTATAAAGCCAGTTTTTAAAAACTCCTATTCATTTAAACACAAAGGTCTGTTTTATGCACACTGCCTCTGTCATATTGAGACTGGCCACGTTTTACTTACAGTTCTTCATTTTGCTCACTTGTAGCATTTTCCTCCCTTCTAAATTCTACTATACTTACTGTCAGATTAGTCTTGTCCAGTTCCTCCAGCATCACCATAGTGAATATAGTAAAATGGTTCCTGTTTGTCATCTCTGTTAAGGAGTTTGCCAAGCATTTCTGACCCCCACTGGCTCTGCTCACTAGGGGGTCTGTAGTGAAGACAAGTTTATATGAAGTCAATACCTTGGTTTTACTTCAGAATCATTAGAGAATGACCTAAAACAGGCCCTGGCATCTCTGTAGACATGTTGAAACAGAATCCGTATGCAAGAGAGCAGGCCAAGTTCATGTCTTAAAGCTCTGCATGTAGTCAAGTGCTGTATATACCCTGTAGTTCATATCATATTTAAAGTCTTGATCAGTACTTGATTAATAATCTGCACCTAAAAATCCCTCTGATCAGTTCACTTCCTTTACCGGGTCTGACAGTTGCCTAAAGGCACGAGCCGCTCTTCCTGTGTGCATATACACTCCTTCTAAATAAAGCCCTGCTGAAATTCTGTGTTTTATAAAAGGCATGTTTCAAGTAAATCTCTCTAAGAGTTGTTTTATTTGATTGTGAAATCATAGTACTTAGATGTGTGTTTGCTTTTTGTTTGAAATTTTCAGACATGTATAACAATTTAGAAAAAAGGAATTTGTTTATATTTAGGTGTTATAAAGTTTATACTGAGTTGTCATATTTAATATTTTTAAATTATTTTCTTTTGTAATTCAAACAAATTACTTGAAACTAAAATATTGGCCAGGGAGAGTGGGAAGTACCTATAATCCCAGCACTTGAGACAGACAGAAAGGATCAGGGGTTCGGGTTCATCCTTGGCTATTTATTGAGTTTGAGCTAATCTGGGCCACATGAGATCCTGTCTTAAAGAAAGAAAGAAAAAAAAAAAAAAAAAGCCTGGCAGTGGTAGCACACACCTTTAATCCCAGCATTTAGGAAGCAGAGACAGGTGAATCTCTGAGTTCAAGGCCAGTCTGATCTACAGAGTCTGCTCCAGGACAGGCTCCAAAACTACAGAAAAACTATCTTGAAAAACAAAACATAAATAAATATATAAAGAATAAAGAAAAGAAATTAGAAATTAGAATATTGTAAAAATTAGTATTGAAATTTTAATGCCAAACTTTTATTATAAAAATTTAAGTAGGAAGGCAGAAACCCTGGAAAGTCACACAAATCTGTTGCAAGGGAGAGTATGTCTAGATAGATGTCTTAGGGTTTCTATTGCTGTGAAGAGGCACCAGGACCATGGCAACTCTTACAAAGGAAAACATTCAATTGAGGTAGAGGCTTGCAATTTCAGAGGTTTTAGTTCATTATCATCATGATGGGGAGCATGGCAGTGTTCAGGGAGACATGATGCTGGCTACTTCTTGAACAGAAGGTGACAGGAAGTGGACAGAGTGTCACACTGAGTGAAGCTTGAGCAAGAGAGACCTCACAACCTCCCCACAGTGACTTCCTCCAAGGCCACACCTCCTAGTAGTACTGCTCCTTTTAGGAGCCATTTTCTTTTAAACCACCACACTAGGCTATTGGGAGATGCCACCCATAACACCCCATGACATGCTGCAGTAGAGCAAAGGAGGTCTGTTGGCCCTGGCAGTATTAGCATGCTAAGTGTTGCCTTTTTCTTTCTGGTTCAGGGTGGTAAATCTCGGGAAAAGGTGGTGAAGCTCTTGGCTTCTACAACTCCAGAAGAGGTCTTGGAGAAATTGAAAAAGGAAGCTGAAAAAAAATAAAGACAAGAAATGGTAAGTACATTCTCGAGTTTTAATAAAAATACAGAGGTAGTTAAATAGTGTCCAAACTTAGGGACTGGAATACATACATACATACATACAATAAGATTAAAAGTAGAAAATTTAAGTCTAAAATAAAAACAGAAAATTTAAATCTATACATTAAATATAGGCTCTAAAATCCCTCACTGTGGTGGCAAAAGATGCCTCAGTAATTAAGAGCACTTGTCCTTTCAGTGGGCCTGGACTCGGCTCCCAGCGCTTGTCAGAGGGCTAACACTGAAACTCCAGTTCCAGGGTGTCCTGACATTCTTTTCTGATCTCTGAGGGCACTTGCAGACATGTGGTTCGTGTATGTATATTCCAGGCACACATTCACATTAAATAAACAAGCTTCTGAGTGCAAACAGCCTGAAATATGTTACTCTGATTTCCTGGCATTACAATGGAACAGCTGGACAAGCCAGTCAGGATGACTGACCTCACCCTTTGCTGTCCACGACGATGCCTCTTATCTGCAGACACTGGGGACCAGTTGAAGATCACAGCATACAAGATGACAACAAGAACCAGGCTCCCTTGCCTCCCAGTGGCGCCTTTCGCCTCACATGCCACAGTGTTTCTGGATTCCGGGGCTTTCATGCTGCTTTATAGTCCTACCTTCTATTTTAAGATGTTTGTTTAAATGCAAAAGTGTTTTTTATATCTTTTTAAAATTGTATGAAACATTTTGTGGAAAAGTAAATAATCACAGACTTATAATGTAATGTCAATTATTTTTGAAGACCTTGTAAATCTTCAACTCTAGAAGTTCTTAGGACTCTCCAAAGATCTTAAAAGAATAAAGAGGTGGCTGGAGTGGTGGCTGGCAGTTAAGAATGCTTACTGCTTTACTGCTCTTGAAGAGGACTTGAATTTAGTTCCCAACAACCCAACGTGTGATACCTCATAATGCGTGTTCCAAGGGATCCAATGCCTCTGATCTGAGGGCACCCACACTCATATATATGTTCACGCATGCGCGCACGCGCGCAAACACACACACACACACACACACACACACACACACACACACACACACACACACACACACATTTTAAAAATAAGAGAATAAAGATTCCCCGGAAGTGCTTTCCATTGTAAAGCCCATCAGAAATCACATCTGTGAGCTGGGTTGTAGCTCAGTTGGTAGCAAGTCCTGCTGTGCAGGGAGCCTTGGGTTTGATCTCCATCACTGCACAAACTGGGCATGGTGATGCACACCTGTAATCCCAGCACTCTGGAGCTGAGGGCAGCAGGGTGAGACATTCGAGATATATAACACATGGTGTGTATGTGTGTGCTGAAAAGATAATAAATTTTGTATATTTGACCTCCGTTACAGTACTCAATGGTTGTTGTTTGTTCTTTGAGACAGGGTGTCATTGTGTAGAACTTGGTGTACAGCCCTGGCCACCCATGTGCTGGATTACACACAGACATGCACAGTGCATCTAGCCAAGTTGGTCGTTAGTAAATAATATAAAATTACTTTGCTGGTTTGTAGTGTAGTCTTTGTCAGTGCAGATGTACATGAGAAAGAATGTAACGATAACATAATCATCCAGACCAAGTCCACAAGGAATACCAATTGTAAAAAATGCCCTAGTGAAAAAGAACTAAAAATCCATTCTCAGGAGCTGTGGACGAGAGCAACTGAAAGCTTACCCAAAGCCCAGAGCTCTTTAGGGCAGCACTGGTTTAAACCAGATGCCCTGTCTTGTAAGACCCTCCACTGCATTGCTGCTGAGTTATTTTGTGTGGTTTGGGCTAGAGAACTTTCCCACATTGGTACCACTAGGTACCACAGGCATTTTACATGGCTCACCATGGAACAGAAACACGTGTCAAAGGAATGTGTCAGTATGCTCGCCAAGGGTCTCAGCGAAGTCACAGAGGTCCTTGTGATGTCACGAAGGCCCTACTTTCTGCAGTGATGCCAGCGCTATGCCGAGGCGCACTTCCTTCACTGAGGCAGGTGGCCTGCTCCGGGTTCCACGCCTGCATGCTAATCCTCTGCAAAGGAGGTTGCCATGAAGAGCTTGGTGTTTTCCAGAAGTTTAGCCCCTTCTACCTCACGCCAAGCCAGATCACAGGAATGTCTAAACCACCCTCATGGCAAGAAATAACAACCCATAAGTGAGTAACTGAACCAATGATTTTTAGACCAATTAAGGCCTATCCCAGAGCCAGAGATAGGATCAGCACAGTCTGAAACAAACCAGTAGAGAGAAATGGAGATCAGAATAAAAAATTAACAATGGAGTCTGGGTAGGGACCAGTAGTTTTTACTACAATAATCTTTTTTTTTTTTTTTTTTTTTCTCTTTTTTCTGACATGGGGTCTACCTATATTGCCCACACTAATTTTAAAATGCTAAGGTCAAGTTCACCTACCTCACCCCCCTAAGTGCTAGGACTACAGATGTCTAACACCCACCAGCTCTGTTTCACTTTAAGTGGGCATATTTTAACAAGGAGCTTTTGCCTATTAATATTTTAAAGAAATATAACAGTAGTTTCTTTCTTTCTTTCTTTCTTTCTTTGAGACAATTTCTCTGTGTATCCCTGGCAGTCCTAGAATTCAGAGATCTGCCTGCCTTTGCCTCCCAAGTGCCAGAATTAAAAGTATGCAACACTACTGCCAGATTAAAAATTATTTTCTAACAAAAAAGATGTATCACAGCCGAGTGTGTTGGCACAGGCCTATAATCCTACTTCCTTCGGGGAGGCTGAGGCAGGAGAATTGAAGTTCAAGGCCAACCTGGGCTGTGTAGTAAGTTGTAGTCAAACTTGGGCTAAAGATGTGGGAGGTCCTTCTGTGTGCTACAAATATGTGTTACTGTTACTGGTTGATGAATAAAGCTGTTTTAGCCAATGGATAGGCAGAATTTAGCCAGGTGGGAAACCTGAACAAGGACAGAGAGAGGTGATAGGTGGAGTCGGAGACACCATGTAGCCACTGGGGAGGTAGGATACCTGGGCATAATCCGGTAAGAGAAAGCCATGTGAAGATACACAGATTAATAATAATGGGTTAATAATTGAGAGAGCTAGCCAATAAGAAGCCTAAGCAACTGGCTAAACATTTGTAATTGATATTAAGTCTCAGAGTAGTTATTCATTAAGTGGCTCTGGGCAGAGAAAAACTGGTCCAATGGGACTGACAGATGGAGAAAAATTTTCTTTCTACTACCTCCAAATAAAAAAGTAAACAAAACAAAAGATACATCGTAGCAGCACCATCGGAAACTGGTCCAGGTGCTGTATTCTAGATGGAGAGGGTCCTTCTTCCTCTGCAAATGTGGTGATCAGCAGTCTAACCACTTCCGTCAACACTGATAGGAACCTTGACCTGCTAGAGACTGGTTAGGCAGCTCTCTTCAGCTGGGTCCAGGGTTGGATCTCACCTCAGGAATACTGAAGTAGAGCCATGAACAAGGACACAAGATCCACTATCTGTTAGCCTTTTTCAGGTAGTACCATTCTAGCCTGATCCACCCCCAGTTAAGTCTGAGTAACAAATACTGGCAGTCTATGGAATGACCTGTTACACTGTGCTATTCTGGGGACTCTAGCTTTGCCACAGCTATAAATGAGGTCTGAGATAACTGAGGACTAATGTCAGGGTGATGCTGTACCGTAGCCCTGCATCTGTCACCCCTCGCTTCCACCAGAAGAGAGTCTCTCCATCAAAACTGTGGTAATAACTTGAGTTCTCCTCCATACATGAGCAGGACTTGGGAAAGGAAGAAATGGGCTCTTTCTACTCAGGAGGCAGGGGCACACTTCGGACTTCTGGTTTCTATGGACCATCCCACAGCCTTCCTTTGACTAGAGGATAGAGATAACCAGGAAACCCAAGTGGGACCTTTGCAATGTTTAAGGCTCCAAAAAGCCAAAGGCAGGAGTTTTAGAAGGCTGTCCATGCTGTGAACTACAGCGCTCTAGCTCAAGTTTGCAAGGATTTGGTTTTAAAAATTCCTTAACTATCATAGAATATGAGTATTTAGGACCTGCCATGACTCCACATTCAAACTGTTTAAGTATATGTGATTAGGAACTTTAAAAACTCGTGTTTTTCAGTTTACGTCCAAGAGGTGGCACTGTGACACCACATCAGAAATGGACAGACAGCTCAGTGACAGGCAGGATGGTGGTAGGAAGTCCCTTCTGCACAGCGGATCTCACACACCATCCCCTTGTCTGTCTGGAGAAGTCCTTTAAGCTTAGCTCCTCTTACATTGTCTGTAGTTTCTCTCAGGATAGTGTTGGCTGAGGACCAGCTGGGTACTTGGCAGGTCCAGGTGAGTGCCATGAAAGACAGCAGGATTCTAAACCCTTCTTCTACTCCACAGCTTTCAGAAATCCCACCTAGTCAGGGTTTCTGAAAATGGAATTGAGCAGGACAACTGGCCAGGTCCCTAATGTGCCAATTTATTTGACTGAAGAACACACCCACCAATAGGCTGTGTAGTGGGATCTCCTAATGAGAACATCCTATCCCTTTGAGAAACCTACAAATGCCATCATCTGAAGGTGTCTCGGAAAGGCTGAGATTGGAGCCAGGGAATCCCCGAATTCTGAAAACAAAGTTAGAGACTCCTCAGTTGTTACTGCATGAAAGTCATCTCACCTGTGATGTGTTCTGCAATCATGGAGACTTCCAAACGAGGGTAGTCTTAGGTTTCCTCAGATCCCGGGAGGTTAGTGGCAAGGTGAATAGCAAGCCTCTAGTCCTGTTCCAAAACTGTATTGCCCGTGTGATAGCTGCCCGCCCACTGCTCATCACAGGGAAACATCTGAATTTAGAAAGGAAGGGCCAGAGAGCTAGCTGGCTAGCAGTTAGGGTTCCTCCCTACTACTCCCGTGCTACTCTTCCAGAGGATGGAGTTCAGTTCCCAGCAGCCACATTTATGATTCACAACCACCTGTAACTCCAGCTCCAGGGGAAGTCCAACACCTCTGGGTTGCAGCACCCACACTCATGCACACACTCACACATACATATGATTAAAAACAACACATCTTTGAAGATAATAGAAAGGAAAAAAAAAAAAGCATCAGAGAACTAAAGACCATGCTGGAAACAAAGCAACAGAGGCCGAAGACATGAGGACAAGTCAGAGAAAAAACAAAAAAATCAATGCCTGCATATTTAGAATCCCAAATAAAATCACAAAGTGAAAAAATGTTTAAAGACATAAACAAATGCTTGAGAAACAAAAGAGGAATTGACAAAAAGGTGCAGTGTCCCAGGTGACAAAGACCAAGGACAACCAGGAATGAAATACCCTAGTAAAAGGCAGGTTACAAACACTGACTGACAAGGCTGTAACCAGTCAGGCAAAAAGCTGACGCTAGGCCAGTGAGGTGGCTTAGTGCAGGGTCTCAGCCTTCGTAAAGCCGTTGTGCCCTGACCATAAAATTATTTTTTATGACTGCATTTATTCTGCCTCGGCCAGAAGAGGGCACCAGATCTCATTACAGGTGGTTGTGAGCCACCATGTGGGTGCTGGGAATTGAACTCAGGACCTCTGGAAGAGCAGCCATCTCTCCAGCCCCTCACTTTCATTGGTACTTCATAACTGTCATTTTGCCACATAAGAATTGTAAATATCTGATATGCAGGATATTTGATGTGACCCCCAAAGGGTTCCCAGAACCCAGACCCACTGTAAGAGACAGACTCATGAAGTTGTCCTAACGCCACACACGCACTGTGTTAAGTGTATGCTCCTCATGGGCACATCATATACTTCACCCACTCACCTCCACGATTTTTACATACTGGCCATCTTCATGACAAGACACCTGATAAAAGCAGCCTAAAAAGGGATATTTCTATTCAGTTTGAGGGTGCAGTCCATCATTGTGGGGAGGGCACAGCAGCAGAAGCTTGAGGCAGCTGTCATGCTGCACTGTGGTCAGGAAGCATTTCCTCCTTTTTGTTCAGGTCAGGGCTCCAGCCCAGGGCATGGTGCTGCCCACATTTATAGTGGATCCTTCCACTTCAGGGACAATGCGAACATCATGCCTTGCATGTTACCGATGCACATGTGACTCCCTAGTGCTTTCAGTGGTAATCCTTTAACCTGAAGACTTATCCTTTTAAGAGTACTCTCCAGAGAACACAAAATAAAACCACCAAAGGACATATGTACAGAGATAATGGAGAGTCCCAAGTATCTACCAAGAGAATAGCCATTTCATCAATGCAAGTCCATATGACATTATTAAAATTAGTTTTGATTGTCATTAACCTAGAGTGTATCTGTCATATTCTGTTAAGTATATTAAGAGGTGTGTGTGTTCTCACTTTGGTAAGAAAGGAAGAAGTACATAATTTCTATAAATCTGTATGAACATGATGAACATGATAAAATAGGTAAAAGGATATGCAGTTGTTTAGATGAAGACTACTAATTTTTATACCATCTCACTCTTTACATTTATTTTGTATATATATGAAGTGTACATAACTTTTAAAAGAGGAAAAAGAACACAAAATAACAAAGCTCTCTGGCGTTAGCAGTGAGAACAGCTTTGTTTACCTCATTCAGACAAAGGCTGGACACTTCAGGGAGTTAAAGACACCAGCAGTGGAAAAAAACCATGAGATCATAATCACACCCTCCCCAGAACTGGTCTCAGGAGATGCTACGGAGCTGAGAGAAAATTTAACTGGTAATTAATACATAAGGTTCTTTGTGTCCTTAGGGAAAGAATGAAACGCCAACTAAATTAGCTTGTCAGTCCATGAAGAAGCTGTTGGGGTATTTGTGAGCTAAACTTTTGGTTTTTGTTTTTGGAACTTTAATTTTTTGAGATGAGGTCTCATGCAACCAGACTGGCCTCAAATACACTGTGTAGTTGAAGATGAGCTTGTGATTCTGACCTTCCCTTCTTACAGAGATTGAACTCAGGATTCTATGAGTGCTGAGTGGGCACTCTTCTAAAGCTGAATTATTTTTTTGTTTTGTTTTTTGAGACAGGGTTTCTTTGTGTAGCCCTAGCTGTCCTGGAACACTCTCTGTAGACCAGTCTAGCCTTGGACTCACTGAGATCTACCTGCCTCTGCCTCCCAAGTGCTGGGATTAAAGGTGTGTGCCATCACCACCTGGCCAGCTGAACTACCTTTTACATTTTTTAAAAAGTTTATACAATATATTTTGATCATATTCTTTCCCTTCTCCAACTCCTCCAACATCCTCCCAAACTCCCTACCCCCCCAACTTCATGTTCTTTATTAAAACAAATAAAACCCACAGGAAAAACAAAAAATGCAAATCAAAATAAAAGTTAAAAGGAAAATCAGTAAGACAAGAAAAAATTCCAAAACAAAAACAAAATGCATAAAAAATCATGAAGTCTGTTTTGTATTGGTCAGCTACTCCTAGGCATGGGGCCCACCCTGAAACAGTGGATAGACCCAGTGACACTCAATTGAGGAAAACTGATTTTCTTTTCCCAGCTGGTATTAGTTACATACAGCTTCTTCGTTAGGTGTGGGACCGTGTTCACTTCCCCTCATTAATGCTGGGTTTTTTTCTGGTTTGAACTTGTGCAAGTCCTTCCATCAGAGAGGCTTCTTTTTTGCAGCAGATGGTGATTAGCAAAGGGACCCACAACTGGACAGTTTGCATGGAGTGTGAGACTTCGGAGCACTGAGCCCCAAATGGGATGTCTTCAGCAAACCCTTCCTCTCAAGGCCCAGGGATCTATGTAGGAGAGGAGGCTGAGAGATTGGCATTTTCCGGAAACAGAACAGATGCACATATGAACTCGGAGACTGTGAACTGAACCTCTTACCCAACTCTGGAAGGCCTCATTAAAATCCAGGAAGCATCAACCTGTGGTCTGTGTGTGCTTATGTGCACAGTCCAGTGCTGTGTACTTGTTTACTTTGTAATGGGTTTAGTATTTGTGTGTTTTTTTTAATGGAATATAGTATAATTTGATACATGTGGACATTTTAGCAACCAAATCTGGGTAATTAGCATTTCTGTCACCAAACATACTATCATATACACGTGTCAGGAATACAGTCCTCCAGTTATTTTACAAAGTATGAGTCTTAGAATGATTCCATGCAAAAATATTACCCACCACTTATTTTATTTTAGAATCTATTACTAACCCTCCCCCTCCATCCCTTCATTTCTAGTGATCTCTGTGCCACTCCATATTTTCAGGTGGCCAACATAATTTTAGTTTTTGCTAGTAAGTCTTTCTGTGCCTGGGTTATTTCACTGAACTAATCAACCTCTGCCAGTTCTATCCATGTTTTCACATGGTAAGATTCCACCCACCTGCCCTTTTTAAGATACTGTCTTTCTATGTAGCCCTGGCTCACCTGGACCTTACTATATAGACCAAGCTGGCCTTGAACTCAAGAGATTAAAGACATGTACCACACCCAGCAGATTCCACCCTTTGTGTATGCTTTTACATCATCCTGAAAGGAGCAGCCAAATCCTGCGGTAGGTTTGTTGGAAGCTTATGTTGTGTTAGTTCCTCCATCCTACCTACCCTGAAAAAAATGTAGATCTGATAGTTTCTACCACTGGCCATCTCCACTTTTCTGGAGCCAAGGCCTCTGTACTGTAAAAGCAGCTGAAGAGACACCGCACCCTCACCCCACAGCCCCACATGTACAGCTCTGCTGATGGCCACTGTGTAGCCACTCTGGCCCAGGACCACACTTGGGATGTGATTTTCCTCAAAAGCAGCATTAACCAGACTTCTAGAAAGGAGGAAATATTTGCTCTCAAGGTTCCCTTGGGGTCCAATCTACTAATTGGATCTAGATTTTAATTTGTTCTCTAATAACATAGCAGACTCTGGGAAAACTTAATAATCACAGAACATCATATATAGCTGTATTTTAATCCATATTAATCTAAATCTAAATATGGACAATATTAATTTTCTTTTGCTATAGACAGCAGTGCTATTTGAAAGTCAATATCCCAAGTAAGACTGAAAGTTCAAGGTCAGCCTGGACTGAATTAGTGAAACCCTGTCTCAAAATGAAAAGTAAAGATGGGTCTGGGTTAGGTAGAGTTGCCTAGCATGTGTGAGGCCCTAGGTCCCATCCCCAGTGACAACCCAGAAGTCAGCCCAAATTCAAATCTGTTTGATTCTAAGACCATGTGTGAAAAGCTTTGTCCCAGCCTGTGTGTTTTGGGGATTCAGAGGTAGGGCCTGGTGAGAAGTTCTTGGAAGGGGCTAACCAGCCCCAGCCTCTTCCCTTACCGCCCCCCCCCCCTGTTCACTTTCAAACGACCTGCTCCTTTCATAATTTACAGCCTTGCCACAAGCCCAAAAGCACAGGGTCAACTGTGACAGAAGCCCCCAGACTGTGAACCTCAGATACCTGGGATTCTTGTAAATTCTCAGATATACTGAATACCAACGAACACAAAATTAACAGTCAAGTGGAATAAAAGTAGGAAAAAATTTAAAGCATGAAAATGTTATGAACAAAGTACAGTACCTTGATTAGAATTCAAAATTAGTGCTGTCAGGAGTCTCCAGGATGAAAGGCTTCCCCTTTAGCACTCTTAAGATGAACATTTTGGTTAGGCAGGGTGGCACACTACTACAATCCCTAGATACTCAGGGGTCTAAGGTATGGGAATGCTTAAGCCTAGGAGTTCTGGGTCAACCTAAGTAACAGGAAACTGACATTTCTTTACTCTGAACTCTACCATGAGGTCCTGTATTTTCCTTGAGGTATACAACATACAAAAGGAAATTTCACCCTTTTGTTACTTAAGAATGCCTGAAATCTTTCCAGATGACTTTCCCAAACCTATTCTCAAAGCAGTGTCATGAGGCTATTTATATGCTAGATACCCCATATCCTTTTAACACTGCAAAACGCAAGCCAGGAAATTCTTCAAGCTGTTCTCAATAATGAACACATTTTAAAGTGAGTGCCAATTTCCAAAGAGTGTGTGTCACTAATTTAGCTCAGCTTTTACATAAGCTTCTTCCAAACTCGAAATGTTTATTTCCTACATATAATTTGGTTTCCCTAGGCATATGAATACACATAAGGAAATGAGGATAAATCCCTGTCATTGTTTCTTGCCTTTCCTCATCTTGTTTGTATGTTAGAGACAGCTCACTATGCAGCCCAGATTGACCTAGAACTTTCCAACCTCTTGTCTAGGCCTCCAGAAGCTTGGGGCTGCACTTCAGGCATGTACTCACCACACATGGCCCATATTATTTGTGTACGTCTTGCACTACTCTGCTTCACAATTTACCGAGTATTCCTTTCCAAGCAATGTCTTTCCTGTGTTTATAACCTGAGAGTTTTCTGGCCACGGGTTCAGTTTTTGCTCTCAGGCGCTTGCTTTGGGCATTTACAACTCTGTAAGGGTGGCATGGTAAGCGCTGCCCTGCTTTAACAGGTGAGCTATCAATACAAAATTAAATTGTTTTTTGCTAAGTCATGCACCTGTAAAGACAGGACTGGAAATCAGGGCATGCCTAATGCTGTGTGCTATTATAATGACTATTTCAAATTATTTTTGCTCAACATTTTTTTGGGCTCAACCTTAAATTATCCTTTATATTTTCATGTTATTCCCGGTCTATAAAGTGTCTTTTATTTCTTTCTTATTTTAAGTGCAGGGAGAGGGGCAGTCCTAAAAAAAAAAAAAAAAAAAAAAAAAAAAACCATCTACTACATGGGTTTCTGAGGAAGCATCAAAGGTAAGCATTTGAAAATGAAAATAACCTTGTAAAATCAATATATCTATGTAGCTTTGTTTTTGTTTTGTTGTTTTATTCTTTCTTCTTTTGGGGAGCCTGCCACCCAGCTTCCAAATAAATCCACATGGAGTTTTAGTATTACTTATAAATGCCTGGCCTTAGTTTAGCTTGTTTCTTACCAGCTTTTAACTTAAATTATCTACCTTTTGCCTCTGGGCCTTTCCTTTTCTTTTGTAATCTTACTTCCACTCTTACTCTATGGCTGGCTGTATGGCTGTCCCCTTCTTTTCTCACTCCTCTATGGATGCCTTCTATTGATTTTCCTGCCTGTCAGCCCCACCTATTCTTTCTCCTGCCTTACTATTGGCCATTCAGCTCTTTGTTAGACCAATCAGGTGTTTTAGACAGGCAAAGTAACACAGCTTCACAAATGCAATATAAAAGAATGCAACACATCTCTGCATCATTAAACATGTTCCACAGCATAAACAAATGTAACACACCTTAAAACAATACTCCACAACACCTGAAATACCAAAATAATCCAAATACAGCAGTGTTTACATGGGTATTGTGTTTATAGAGCACATCTCTTTCTTCCTTGTTGTAAGTTTGCAAAAACCTTGGCGTATACAAAATGTTGAGTTCTACAATCCCACGGCTTCAGGAAGCTGTGATGAAAATGAGGCAGTCCACATAAAGAGACCACATTGGTTCTGGAGCTGACTCACACTTATAAACCAAAAAGTACCATAATCTTACAACAAAGTCAAAAGAATGAATTCTTACCTTTCAACTGCTGCTATTGTGTAGAATACACTGTAAATATTCATGGGTGTTTTTTCAAACTGACTATCCTCACTCTTTGAAACATCCATCTGAGCATAACATCTGAGCATGTTACTCTTCTATAAAGTAAAAGCCAGCATTTCCTATTTAAACATTTTATTTGTGTTAAATATAGAATTCCTGGAAGCCAAATAAGGAAACCACACTAAACTCAAAATACTATTGAATCATAAAACAAACCGTATAAAGATAAACCCAGACAATATAATACACACTTTATTCCCATCAATCACCACATCTCTAGCAAGATCAGTTTTTTTTCAAGTCTCAAGTTCTAAACAATTAACAACCCATTCTGTAAAATAGAATGAAAAAACTATGACCAAAAGAAGACAAATGAAGGTTTAGCACATTATCAATGAATGGTCTTATGTTAAGAACTGCAACATTTCTGTCAGTAGTAACCATAGGGAGGCCGCTGGTTGTGACCATATTGTCCGTACTGTTGATAGTAAGGATCTTGTCTCTGCTGTGGATAATTGTTACCCCACGACCGTCCATGCCACTGATTTGATCGATTGTCACTTGGCCATCCTCGTCTGTTATCCCTACCTCTAAACTGTCTGTTATCTTGCAGCCTACCAAAAGAAAACAAAAATATTAACTTCCCTTAAAAAACAAAACAAAACATAAGAATCAACCCCGCGGTACTTGAGCTCTCAAGTAATTGAAAGTGAAAACATTTCCCTGTGGCACATCACAGCACTAGTCACATTTTTCTAAGATGTAAGTCATTCTTCTTCCAGCATCACACTGGATGCTTTTACTGGATAAGCAGGTAACAAGTCCAGGTGTGATCAAACTGACACCTACTAAAATGCAAAAAACACTCTCACTTCTTTATTGTTTCAAATTATTACATAATTTACCATTTCATTTTAGAAAAATTTTAAATTAATCAAAACAATACCTTCAAGAAATCAAGCACAAAACTACAGTTTATTAAGTATATTTGTAAAGAAAATATTAGTTTGAGACAGGGTATCATTGGGTAGCCAGGCAGGCTCTATTGCCTCAGCCTCCCAAGTACTGTAAGTATGGCTGGCATCACTATGCCTGGCTTAAACAGGGCACATAAAAACAAGTATTTAGAGTGCTATTCCAGGCACTGTTAGAGGGCTGTGGATGAACCACACTGAAAACATTTTCACTGGCTTTATGGGCAAGCATGTTAAAGTTATCTTTTTCCAGACAACCCTCTGCATTTATCTTTTGGAAATAACACATACCAGTTGCCTCTATTTCTTTGGTGACCACCAGCTCTGCTATTCCATTCCTCAACAATTGGAGGGGATTCAGGAGGACGTTTCAAGTATTCCTGGTACTCTTTGTCGTCTTGTGTAAATCTGCTTGCAAACATCTCTTCAAAATTTGGAACCACTTCAGAAGTATCGCTCATCTTGAAAATCTGTACAATTTTTAAGATCTGTCAGAATTTCTAAAAATTAACACTAATTTATTAGCTTACGTAAAACCAAAAGGTAAATAATTTTGGACAGAGTACTAACAAAAATCCCTATGTGTTTTTAAACTTAGGACTGTAACATTGTATTACTGGAGCCTGCAATACTAAGATGAACATATATCAAGGACCACACCCCAGTCTAGAAGAGATAGATTTGGGGGCTGGGGAAAATAGCTCAATTGGTAACGTGCTTGTCATGCAGGAATGTGGACCTGAGTTTGTTCTCCAGCATCTATATAAAAAGCCTGGCCAGTGGAACAGGCTTACAATCCCAATGCTGGGGAAGTGGAGACAGGCATCCCTGGAGCTTTCTGGCCAGTCATCTTAGCTAATTGGCAAGTTTCAGGTTCCAGTGAAAGACCCAGTTTAGAAATCAAGGTAGACAGCTCTTGAAGACTGACCCTGGAGTGCATATCTGGCTTCCACATGTGCCCTACACATACACCCACAATAAAATGTATAAAGGAGACATGATGTAAACAAAGGGAGAAGCAGAAGACATTAAGAAATAAAACTAGGGAAGTAATCAAGGGATAAATTGTGGAAAATGTATCCAATGCAAATACTTTTGTATCTTCTTTCTAGGGGACAATGGAAGTAACTTGGACTTATGAGGGTAAGCCTAAGGATACAATCTGCCTTTATGTGTGGTGATACACACAGGTAACAGGTAGAGGAGCCACAGACCAATCTGGTCTATAATTAATTCCAAGCCAGCAAGGGCTACAAGTGAGATCCCATCTCAACAAAGATGAAGGACTCCTTTTGTAACTGGGTAGAGACTAGTGAAACTAAACTAAAGCAGAGTACCGTAGTCATGTAGATAACATGCTGAAAAGTTAATGTGAGGTAGGGACTGCGAAAACAAACGAACTCTAGTAAGAAATAGTCACCAACTCTATAGACATGGGAGAAGGCGACATGGAGTGATCCTCAAGCTTCCTGCCTGCACATTATAGTGCCACTGAAACTATGAGAAAGGTGGGTAAGGGTACACTGAATTTAAAGTGAGCCAGGAGCCAGGTGATAGTAGCCCATATACCCTTAATCCCAGTACTCGGGAGACAGAGGCAGTCAGATCTCTAAGTTCGAGGCCAACCTGGTCCACAGAGTGAGTTCCAAGACAGCCAGGGCTACACAGAAACCCTGTCTTGAGAAAACCAAAAACAAACAAAAAGTGAGCTATGGTCCACACATCCAAGAGTCAATTCAGTTATCTGACAATAGGAGAAGAATTGAAGATGAATAAGGGAGATATGAGCAATGTTTTTGGTAGTTAATGCTGTAAAAGAGGATGAGACTCCTTAGGGAGAATGTGGAAGAGCCCTGGAGAACATCAGTAGTCAAAGAGCACTCACAGACAATGAAAGGGTAACAAAAAACACACAGAAGCCAACCAGAAAAGATTGCCATACAAGGTAAGAGAATAAAGAATGTGTTGACACTGGCAAATCAGACAACAGTAGAAAGAATAAAAAAGAGAATTGAATGCAGATATCAGGGGATTGCTTTAGAGTAGTAGGAAATGAAGCAGGACTGTAAATGGCTGTGAATTACCTGGAAGATGAGAAATTAGAATTTTTGAGAAGCTTGAATAATTGAGTCAGTAGCTGTAATGTCAGCATTCAGGAGCCTCAAACAGAAGGAGTCTGAGTTTGAAGCCAGCTTGGGTTAAAAGTAAAGCCCTGTCTTTTGCCAGGTTGGTGGTGGCAAAAACCTTTAATTCCAGCAGAGGCAGGCTGATCTCTGAGTTGGAGGCCAGCCTGGTCTTCAGAAAGAGAAAGCCTGTATTGAAAAACCAAGAAACTGTGCTAAATAAACTAATAATTAAATACATACATACATACATACATACATACATACATACATACAATGCACGCAAACACACACACACACACACAGTGAAAAGGAGCAAACTGGGTACAGTGACACAGCGATATATACCTGTAGTCTCAGCTACTTCAGATACTAAGACAGAATTGCTCGAACCCTTGAATTTTAAGCCAACCCACGCAACATATATGAAAATAAGTAATGGGGGATGTCCTTCTATATGTTGTTAATATACATTTGTTTTATGGTTGGCGAATAAAACACTGATTGGCCAGTAGCCAGGCAGGAGATATAGGCAGGGCTACCACAGGAGATTTCTGGGGTAAGGATGCAGAGAGGAGCCAAGAGAGTTACCATGTATCTGCCCAAAGAGTAACAGGTCTGGGCATTCTCCAGTAAGCAAAGACACGGGGAAATACTTAGATTAATAGAATGAATTAATGATTAAGAGAGAGGTAGCCAATAAGAAACTTGGGCCAATGGCCAAACAGTTTATAATTAATATAAGCCTCTGTGTGTTTATTTGGGGCTAAATGGCTGTGGGACTAGGCAGGACAGAAACAGTGTCCACAAACAGGTATTTAGATGCAGTTACTAAAGTTTGGGTAACGATTTTATAATCTTATAGATGTATTCATACTCCAGATCCTGTGACAGATGAAAAATACCTAACACTAATAAGATACTGTCTAACGAACATAAAAAGCATAATCTGGCCTGGCAAAATATCTCAGGAGGTAAAGGTGCTTGGGACCAAACCTAAGAACCCAAGTTTAATCCCAAATCCCATATGGTGGAAGCAAACAACAGACGCCTACAAGTTGTCCTCTGACCTCCACACATGTGCCATGGCATAAAGACCCACACACAAATGTAATTTTTAAAAAAAGCATGACCTATCAGCTGAGTTTTCCATATAATATTTGGACATATTGAAAAATATTTGTCCAACCCTCTAGAAACAGGAAAAGATTTCGCTCTAATCCTCAAGGAATCAGAGCACAGGGTTTTCTAGCTTCAGCTAAGGCCTGGAAACTGACAAATTATATTAGTCCCCACTTCCCAGTCTTCCTTGATCAAGTACTGTTCAGCTTTTCCATCCACAGCTTTCCAAATCCAAACTTTGAGTTTTTATTGATTGCCTCAAAACCAGCAGGGATGGTTTTGCATGCCTTTAATCCCAGCACTCAGGATGCAGAGGCAGGCAGATCTCTGTGCATTCGAGGCCAGCCTGGTCTACAGAGCTAGTTCCAGGACAGATAGGGCTGTTACACAGAGAAACCTGTCTTGAAACCTCCCCTCCAAAAACCAAAACCAAACCAAAACCAAAACCAAAACAAAAAACAAAAAAAAAAAAACCAAAAACAAACAAACAAACAAACAAACAAAAAAAAACCAACCCCCTCCCCACACAAAACAAATTTCTAAATCTGGTAGAGCTAACACTCCTGAGGTAGAGGCAGGAGGATCAACTGAGCCTAGATGTACAAGACTAGCCTTGGCAAAGAAAAAAGAATCAAAACCTATTTTATGATTTGAGGCAGATTTAACATCATGCTAAAAGCTTAAAACCAAATCTTTCCCCTGGTATCCTCAAATTATTTTTTCCCAGTAGTAATTAAACTTCTAATAAAGCTTTTGATATGGTTTTTAACTGGAAAATAGCTTCTTCACTGCTTTGTCTTTCTTCAAAATATGTAAGCATTTATAGCATTTAAATACTACCCTTATTCCAACAAAATTAAACTGGAATGTGATTTCAATATAAGAAACAGTATCTGAATGTTCTACCTTTCTGGCTACTACTTAGATTATGCCATATTAATTATACTTGTGTGCCTGGTATAGGCAAAATAATGTCAAATACCAAAAAGCATATGAGATTAAAACAAGTAGGCTGGGTGTAGTAGTGCATACCTTTAATCCCAGCACTTGAGGGGCAGAGTCAGAAGGAACTCTGAGTTTGAGGCCAGCCTAGTCTACAAAGGACAGCAAGAACTGTGCAGAGTGACAGTCTTAAAACCAAAGAACAAAAACTCCCAACTAATTAAAAGTGTCCATGCTTCCATATTCACCACAGAAGCCACTATGAAAGACAACCCATTCCTAATTAAGACATGCAGTATATTCATAAGGCAAAGAAAATGCACTACTGTTTCCTCCACACCCCTACCACAATAAGCAAGTATCTTCATTCTTATGAGAATGGAATTTAAACAAAATCTTAACACAAGCTTTAATTAACCCAAAGATTTGAGGCAACTATACTGTTTAATGTTAAAGTGATTAAATACAGGCTGGGGACAACACCAACAGACAGGCTAACACAGAAGGGGAAAACTCAAGAGGCCTCAGCAAAGAACCGCAGGAATGTTAAAAGCAAGAGAAAGTCTTCCCAAGAGCAGAACACACAAACTGGTTATTCAGTACCATATAGGATCAGTTCTGAAAACATACATACAAAATGAGCGAGTTGTGTGTGTGTGTCCGTATATTAAAAACACATTAAACATATATGTAACACTAAAGAGGCTACGAATTTGAAAGCAAGTAAGATACATGGGAGGGGTTGGAGGCAGGAAAAATGTAATTATAGTTCAAAAAATATATTTAATAATAAAATTAAGTAAATATGGCTTTGAGATTTTAAAGACCTTTTAAAAGTGTGTGAAGGGCTGGAGAGAGAGCTCAGTATTCAAGAGCCTTCATTGTTCTTCCAAAGGACCACAGGATCTCGTACCCCTGTAGGGCGGCTCACAACTGTAATTCTAGCTCTAGGGGGTGCGACGCCTCCTTCTGGCCTCTGTGGGCACCAACACACACACACACACACCCCACACACACACACCCCCCACACACACACCCCACACGCATGCACGCACACATTCTGTACTTCTAGCTCCAGGGAACCCAACTTCCCCTTGTCTGAGTCTTCAAAACCAACAAGCTAGTTTAAGCATCAGTAACTTCGGGACATAGGCTCGCGGTGGTTGTGGCAGCAGCTGGATGAAAGACTACACCTCTCACTGTACTTGAACCCCACTAATTTCCTCAGCACAGATCACACCACACACGTTTGGCTGAGGTCCTCCAACCCCGGTAAAGGCTAACAGAAAGGGCTCCGGCTGCTCTCCAGAGGCGAGCCCGGGAACAGAGGAGGATAACTAACTGAAAAGTGCACATCTGTCACATGGCTTACAATGGCTTTGACAAAGCGGCTCCTTCCAGAAGCGCCTACAAGGGCAGACTTGAGGAGAGCGAGGCTCTGCGGAGCAGCGACCTCAGGGCTCCAGCGTCAACCCCGAGAGGGATCGGCCGCCTCCCGCTCCAGCCTCCCTAATCCCTCCGCCTCCCCGACCGGAAGCGTCATCCGCCTAGGGCTGTGCTCACCCTTCCTCGGGACGCCCTGCAGGGACCTCGGACGCCCGCACAGCAGCACCCCACACCACTCTCCAAGGTAACCAAACGCGCAGGAAACTCTCACTTCCCCACTTCCGCTTCCGGAGCACAAAAGCCGAAGTCGCTTATCAAATATCGCGATATTTAGAGGTCGTCGGGTTGATCCCTCCCTCTTCCTGCCCGGCTTTTCGTGTTCGAACTGCGGCGCGACCCGAAGGGATTCTTCCCGGGATGGAGCAGCGTAGTGAGGGTGGGCGGTGTTGTCTTGTCTCTGCCAGGCCACCTGCCAGTCTTACCGAAGAGTAAAAGACGTCGCCATCTCTTACTGTCCCCTGGGATGGCAGTCGCTGACGCACTGGGCCTGAAAGCCAGAGAATAGGACCGGGAGGGAGTGCGGGCTGCTTGCGACCCCCGCGTCTGTGCAGACCGGAAGCGGGGCCGGGGCGGCGGGGGTGACGAGCAGACTCTACCGCCCGGCTGAGCGATGCCAGCCGGGCTCTGAGCAAGCAGTAAGGTTCCTGCGAGCCGCTCTCCATGAGCGTTTGCAGAAACGCACCCACTTCTCCACTGTCCGTTCCCTCCCCGCGTCCGGGCGGTTTCTTCTGGGGCAGTTTGCCTGTGTGGAAATGCTGACTATCCCAGGTGTAACTTGCCCTTTTTCTCAAATTGCTTCCTGGATAGCTCACTCTCTTGGGAATCCAATCAACTTGAAATGTTCGGTGTCTAAATTGGACACCTTTTCTTTCCACGCCTCTGTCAGACGTCGTGTTCTGTTGTTTGTCCCTGCTGTAACCCCAGCATCCATCCATTCCTATACCCATTGCCTCCACCGCATCAGAGTTCTCACTCATCTCCCTTGAACAGTGTGAATGCCTCGTTTTTCTTGTTGATGGCCTTCTTCACTGCCCCACCAGCATATTTTACGAATAACTGCTATAGATGTAGCCATACTCAAGCACAGCTGGAATGCAAGATATTCAATAGCCCCTTGCTGCCAAGTCCAAAGATATTAATTTGGTTTCAAAATTCTATTTTCTGATGTTTCTCTTTCATTCTCTCGCACGTGGTAAACCAGATCATATGTAGTACTAAATTAATTACTCATTCATTACATTTCTCTAGATCGACATTGTCCCCTTGTGCTTGGAATACTTACATTCCCTTACAAATACCACACACACACACACACATCCCACCTCCAGGTGTTGACAAGTTATATCCATTCTCTAAGACGTTACAGTATGACATCACCATCTGGAAATAATGTTTTACCTCTGCTGGGTTCCATAATACTTTCTGAACTTTATGTGTTATTGCCACTTTCTGACTTTGGGCTACAGTTATTTATACACACCTTCTTTAATTTATTTGTACATCTTACAGTATATAACATTGTGCTTCTCATAAAGTAAGCACTCAGTACACACTTGTGAAATGAACATCGAAACTGAATAATCCAGGCCATAGTTTAGAAGCATTAATATAACAAATAGGATATTATCAATGGAAGGTGCTCTTTGTGTCAAGTAGTAAGGGAGATACCATGATCAGGGTTACAGAAATGGAATATCCTTACTAACTGAATAGGAGACAGGACAAAAACAGTAGGAAACAGTGAGAATTCCGCTGCTTTGAGTCTGTGAAGTTGACACGGAAAAGGAATTTTAGTTTCATTTAATTGAAGTGTCAAATAGTCTAAGAGTACAGATTAATGTGTGGTGATACCCCTGTGTAATCCCAGCACTCTGGAGGTGGAGGAGAAATGATGATGAGTTTAAGGCCATCAGCTACATGAGAATCTTATCTTTTTTCTTTTTTTTTTTTTTTAAATTCAGTTTAGCCAGGTGGTAGTGGCATACCACTTTAATCTCAGCACTTGGGAGGCCAGCCTGGTCTACAGGACGATCAAGGCTACACAAAGAAACCCTGTCATGAAAAACCAAATATATATTTATTTTATGTGCATTGGTGTTTTGCCTACATGCATGTCTGTGTGAGGGTGTCAGATCCCCTGGAACTGGAGTTACAGATAATTGTGAGCTATCACATGGGTTCTGGGAATTGAACCCAGGTCTCCTGGAAGACCAGCCAATACTCTTAACTATTGAGCCATCTCTCCAGCCTGGAGACCCTATCTTAGAAAAAAAAAATCCCTAGTTTAATAGTTCATTATAAAAGTAACAATAACGTGTGTGGTAATCACTGTATAAAAGATTCACATGTAGGGCTGAAGAGACGGCTGCTCTTCCAGAGTTCTTCAGTTCAATTCCCAGCATCCACATGACAGCTCACAACTGTGTGTAACTCCCATTCTAGGGCATCCTCACACTGACAAAAATACACATAAAATAAAAATCTTTTTTAAAGAAATCACATGTTTATAGAGTCTTTTCCTGATCAATTTCTTGTACTGATTAACAGTTAAAGGCAAAGTTACTCCCCTTTCCACAGCATTTAGTGCAGAGTTCCAAAAGCAGAGTTCCAAAAGGTAGAAGGCAGAGAATTCTCAAACTGTCAATCCAATGAAAACTTTTAATGGAAACAATCAGCTAGGTGTTGTGGTAAACTCATGTAATCCCAGTTCTTGGGAAGTGGAGGTACATAGATCAGGAGTTCAAGGTCAGTTTCTACTATACAGGAAGTTTAAGGCCAGGCTACAAGAGACCCTGTCTTTAAAGAAAACAAAACAAAACAAAACAAACCCCCCCAACAAACAACCATTCCTGGGCCCAGTAAAATGTCACAGTGGATAAAAGCACTTGCCACTAAGATACCTTGAGTTGGATCCCTGGAACCCACCTAGTAGGAGAGAACTGCCTCCTGCAGGTCATTGTCAGACCTCATGTTCACTGTGCTACAAGGTCTCCCTCACATGCATAGACACACTATAAATGCATCTGAGAAAAATATATTCCAAAAGTAAATCAGTTCCTTCTTATAAATGAAGAACGGTAAATAAATAGCTTTTCTCATAAGTAGAAAAGCAATTAGCAGAAATAATCCTCAACTTCTGTAACTTTTTCTGAGTATCTAAAATAATAACTATTTACGGACTGAAGATTCTGTGCTGTGTGTTTTGGAGACTGCTCAATGTGTCATCATTTCAACAGCAGAAATATTCTGGGAATCAAGGTTTGGAAACAATCACTATCCAAAGGGTCCTGCCGAGGAGAGAACAGAAACAAGACGAGTCCAGGTCAGATCCCTGCAATCTTACCAGTTATTTTGCAATTAAACCTTCCTAATTTTTATATCAGGGATCTTTTCTGAATGTCATATTGCATCAAATCAAAGGTGTTATCTGTTGTAAGGTACCTATTGCCTATTAATGTTTTTGTAATACAACATTAATTGAAGGTATATCATCACAGTTTCAGGAATCTAAAATGTTTACATGCATTTATACTCATGTATATATGTACACTTCAATGAAATTCAGCAAAGCCGTGAAGCAAAGTATTTCTTATAAATGATAAAAATATAAATATCTCTCTTGAATCCTTTAGAAGATTAACTTTGTCATAAGATAAAAAGATAAATTTTAAATGTAAATGATAGGTGGGTATAAGAATAAATATTTAGAATGTAGTTAGGAATTATGTTGGTGTTGTAAAGTTATGGTTGTTAAGTTTTCCTCCAATATCTGTAAATTCACTAGCTTTGTAGACTTGGCTGGGTTTCCAGTACCAAGCATGACTTCCCTCTTGTTGAGGGCTTAAGTCCAATTAGAGCGCTGTTCATTACCACCAAGGTATGTGTGCCAGCCACTATTTTAGGTACCCTTTGCCATGCTGGTTAATTGTTGTGGTTCATAGGCATCATAGATAGTCAAGACTATTGGTTGCTTCCCTCTGCTAGAAGCTTGTGTGGTATCATCTGGTACCATGAAAGCTAGTTTTCAGAGAGAAGGCCTTCAGGTCAAATTCATTTTGGGTCCTCTGGGCTCTGTGTCCACAGTGCATGGTGTCTTCAGCAATAGGGACTTACCTTCCACCTCTGGGGGTTATGGGGATTGAAGGGCAACAGCAGTAGCTTATAATGCTTTGAGACTCTCTTGGAAAATCCAGACCAACAGTTTGAAAAAGGGCTTTTCATGCCTGGTGTTGGGATTTTTGTTTGTTAGTCTATGGCTCTTGTGGAGAACAGTGTCATCACAGATGGAAAATTTCCATTGAACTATATATGTATATGCAGATTTAGATGTAATACAGGTATTTAGGTAGATACTTAAAAGTATAATTCCTTATGACTTTTTCAGACATCCCTATTGTTATCCTAGTCCCTCTTTTTTCTGTATTTCCTTCTCCCCTCTCCATCCCTCTCCATTTTCCCCATCCCTTGCTTCAGGTCACTTGTGCTCTATTTCCCTCTCTATTGCTCATTCACGCCTACAGCTGCAATGCTCCCCTTTTATCTTCCTGGGTTGTGCAGTTACTCCAGGTTATGTACTGACATCTGAAAATTTGGAGCTAGAAACCTCAGGTGACACAGAACATGTGATGCTTGTCTCTCTGGGTCTGGGTTACCTCACTCAGTATGATCTTTGCTAGTTCTGCCAAGTTATCTGAGAGCTCCATCATTTCATTTTTCTTTACAGCTGAATAATATTCCATAATATATATGTGCCACATTTTAATTATCCATTCATCCGTTGAAGGACATTTAGGTTGTTTCTATTTCCTATCTATTATGAATAGAGCAGCAATGAATGCGGCTGAGAAAGTTCCTGTGGAATAGGACCAGCATTCTCTCTTCTTTAGGCATGTCTGAAGGGTATACCCCCACTACATCATGAGATTTTAATATCAACCACTTGACATAGAAACACTTTAGAGAGCATGTAGCCTGCAGCCTTCTTTGACGATACAGATTAATCTAAAAATCATGCTACTGAATGGCCTTCAAACTAGAAAATGCATTGCTGTATGAATATTTATGCTCCTGTCTAGAAGGCAAGTATCCTAAATTATTATTTATACAACATTTTGTCCGCAGCGCATGTCTACACCTAAAATAAATGAAATGGGGAACTTCAAGTTGATCATGTGTGCTGTTATGTCAGCTTAATTATTACTCCAGGGAAAATCAATTAAAACTATCCACCAGAAAATAGCTTTCATTAGTTTTGGAGGTATTGGTTTGATAGTTATTAAAATTTCATCAAAACTCTTGTGGGGGGCATTTCTCTTGAGGGGGTATGCTGCAGGTGTGAGGGAGGGTATACAGGGACTGGGAGGTGAATGGGATTGGGGTGCATGATATGAAATTCCTAAAGAAGTGATTAAAAATTGTTATTTAAAAAATATTGCATCAAAACTTAGTGCAGTGGTCTGAATGAGAATGGCCCTCATAGACTTTTATGTTGGAATACTTACTTGGTCCCTAGGTGGTGGACTGTTTGAGAAGGATTAGGAGGTGGTGTCTTGCTGGAGGTGTGTGTCAGTGGGGACAGACTTTGAAGTTCTAAAGCCTACTCTGTTCCCAGTATTCTCTCTTTGCCTGCTGTTTACAGTTCAAGATGTGAGCTCTCTCACCTGTTCATGCCATCATACCTTTGCTACCAGCATGGACTCTAACCCAGTAGCGCCCGATGCCTGATTAAATGCTTTCTTTTATAAATTTGGAATAAAACTTTTGATACTCGTCATACTTTAAAAAAATACTTTTCATAATTCAGTGGACTTAACACAACTGAATGTCATTAAATGTTTTTATTTACGTTTGTGTGTTTATGTGTCTGTATGCACACATGTGGATGGATGCCCATGGAGACCAGAAGAGAGTATTGGATTCCCCTGAAACTGGAGATAAAGGTGTGGTAACCTAGCTGACAAGGCTACTGGGAACCAAACTTAAGTCTTCTGCAAGAGCAGAAGTTGAGTTGTCTCTCTAGCCCTATCATTAAATACTTAAAGTAAAACTTGAATTTATTATGTCTGTTGGTGACTATTAGTTGGGGAAGATATGAAGTAATATGGAAATTACACTACAACTGATTTTCCTTTTGTGTTAAAAGAGGTAATGTCAAGTCAATCTTGTCATTTTTAAAAAAAGAGCAGCAATAAGAATATTTACTAGAGGATGAGAAATTTGTAGGCAAATGGATAGAACTAGAAAAAAATCATCCTGGGAGAGGCAACTCAAACTCAGAAAGATAAACATGACATGTACTCATTTATAAAAGTGGATATTGACTGTCAAGTAAAGGATAATCACAATACAATCCACAGACCCAGAGAGGCTAAGTAACAACGAGGGCTCTAGGGAGACTTATAGCTCTCCCTGGGGAAGAAAAATAGATTTTGGGGATGGTGATGGGATCAGGAGAGATGAGGTAAGAATCAGGAGACAGGGAAAGAGTATGGGAGATATAACTGGAATAGGGGTCAATGTGGAAACCCAGTACAGCAGATACTTCCTGTCTTAGGGTTCTCTAGAGTCATAGTACTTATGGAATGAATCTCAATTTCTCTCTCTCTCTCTCTGTCTCTCTGGTGTGTGTGTGTGTGTATTTAGTGTGTGTGTGTGTGTGTGTGTGTGTGTGTGTGTGTGTGTGTGTGTGTGCATTTACTGGAATGGCTTAGATACTGCAGTCCAACAATAGCTAGCTGTGAACGGAAAGTCCAAGCATCTAGTAGTTGCTTGTCCTACAAGGCTGGGTGTTCCAGCTGGTCTTCTATATATGCTATAGTCCTGAAGAAGCAAACTCCAATGCTAGTGAAGGGATGGATGTGCTGACAAGGCAAGGGCAAACAGGTGAAAAATGAACCCTTCCTTCTTCCATTGTCCTTATACAGGCTTCCAGCAGAAGGAGAAGGTGTGGCCCAGATTAAAGGTGTGCCTCAAGATCTGGATTAAAGGCGTGTGTCATTCTGCCTCAAAACCAGATTAAAGGCCTGTGTCATCCTATCTCAAGATGCAAAGATTCAGATCAAAGCCTGTATCTACCTGCCTCAAGATCCAGATCACAGGTGTGATCTCCATTTCTGGATTGTAGATCATTCCAGTTATATTCAAGTTGACCGCCAAGAATACAGCTAGCTTCTGTAACCAGGCAAGGCTTCCAACGGTAGGACTAGGACACAAAACTTTTGACCTACAACCTGTCTTGCCTGGGAAATGTGCTGTGGCTACGGTGACTCAGAGCTTGTGAGAATGGCCAACCAATGACTGGTCTTACTTGAGACTCATACTATGAGAGGAGCCCATGCCTGGATGGCCAGGAGCCAGAAGCTAGATGACCCAGAGACGTAGGGTAGAACCAAACATGATTGACAAAATAGTTAATGAAATGATTCCTAATGATATTCTTCTGTACTCATAGATCAGTGCCTAGTCCAATTGTCATCAGAAAGGTTTCCTCCAGCAGCTGAGGGAAGTAGATGCAGAGACCCACAGCCAAACAGCCTGAGCTCTGGGAATCCCATGGAAGTCGGGGAGGAAAGATTATAACCAGAGGGGTGGAGGACACCAAGAGAACACAGCCCACAGAATCAGCTAAGCAGGACTCATATTCAATCACTTGTTCCCAACATGGAAAGCCTTATAGAGACACTCAACTGAATGTTAGAGTGAGTCTAAATGCAGCAGGCAAAGTAGAACTGCATCCAGTTGCAAAAAGAAGAGTAACTTTTGTTGTCTTCCATGGTTCATAAGTAACTCTTAAAAAAAAAAACTTAAAGCTTATATTCTGACAACATGTATATTATAAAAAGTCACTAGAGTTTGTAATTACAGAGTCTCATATTTGTAGCAGAGGATGTTACCGAATGTCTGGTTAGTTTTTAGACTTTGCTTAAAAGTCAGAAAAGTCACTTTGACTCATATTTCAAGCTAAATAAGTATGTCTTTTATAAACATATATTCTTCACTTAATGCTGCCATAAGTTTTGGATAGCCATTGAGCTTTAGGTAGTTTCAGCATTCATTTACTCTCAAGTTTAAAGCAGGCATATCTGCTGCAGCATTTGCCATGACTGTAATTGGTATCAGTGTATGAAATGCCATCTATAATGAAATGCCATCTATTTGTTGGTTATTTTCCAGTCCACAAACAAGAAAAACATAGTTTTAGCCAGACATGATGGTGAATGTAATCCCAGCAACTGGAGAGTAGAGGCAAGAGATTCAGGAATTCCAATCATCCTCTACTATACAGTGAATTTGAGGACAGCCTAAGGTACTTAAGACCCTGTCTCAGAAGGGAGGGAGGAATGGAAGGAAAGGAAAGGAAAGGAAACACCACTACATAAACACAAAACAAAAACAAATTAAAAAAAAAAAAACAAAAAACAAAACCCAGAAGTAAACCAGCCAACTAACAAAGAAGCCAGTAGATGGTTGCCATGAACCAAAGAAAGGTTAAACATTCTGCCAGCTTCAGAACAGAGATTGTCTTCCAGAGCTTCAGATTTAGAGGTAGGTTTCTTGGACAAAGGCAAAGCTGTTATTAAAAGATTTAGAAATTCTGATATTAGATGCTTTCTTTCAGAATTATTTTCATTAATACAGGCCATTTCAACTATATGAATTAAGTTTTGTATTTCTGAATTCACCTAAGACACTATTACGGATAATCTGTTAAACTCTTATGTGTGGTGGGGGGGGGCATCTCTTACCTGAATAGCTGAAATATCTCTTATATTTGTTGCCTCACCTCAGTTGAATTTTCTGAGCTCCAGATACTCAGGTAATTGAATGATGACCCTTTCAATAATGTGTTGTGTGCTTAACACATTTGGGTTGGGTAATGCATGGACTTTGGCTTTGTAGACACTGAGATTGTGGTTAACATCTCTACACTACCGTCTGTGTTTTGATGATCATACAGAGATGCAGACTAAATGTGTTTTGCTAGAGTTCTGCACTGGCAGCTCTTCCTCCCCCATTGC
Source organism: Phodopus roborovskii (assembly GCF_943737965.1). Lineage (NCBI taxonomy): Eukaryota > Metazoa > Chordata > Mammalia > Rodentia > Cricetidae > Phodopus > Phodopus roborovskii. The sequence continues at coordinate 7,436,517 of NW_026126625.1, read as the reverse complement.
TGTGAGGTGCATTATAGTCTCGCCCTGCTCTATAAGTACATCTTTGGACATCACAGTACTCACAGCTACAGAGACTCTGGTAATATTTACCTCTAAATAAAAAAAGCATCTTTTTAGGATTATAAATTCCTATCTTCAGCACAGCTTTCTGAAAGATGTCCTTTTATAGAATGTACAAATTAAAATTTCTTTGTATAAATTATTTAAAAGACTGCTTGAATTTGTAATCCACCTCCGAAATAGAACATTCTTTCCTGTTTGTTTGTTTTTGTTTTTCGAGACAGGGTTTCTCTGTAGCTTTGGAGCCTGTTCTGGAACTAGCTCATGTAGACCAGACTGGTCTTGAACTCACAGTGCCTCCCAAGTGCTGGGATGTAAAGGCATATGCCACCATTGCCCAGAAACTGTCATCATTTTTGTGTGGGTAGAAACTAGGTTCATTTTCATTCATTTTACAAGGCATGCTAAGCAGAAAATTCTAGAATGACCTGTTACATTTCCCTTACATTGTACTTCCTCCTGCCAGCAACAAGCAGCTATATCCCTGGTCCATGGGATTTAAATTATCTTATGTTTTATTTTTAGTTTTAAAGAACAATAAAATTATAAAATAGAAAATTCTATGAAAATGTTACATCAGGTTATTTCAGGTAGTTATAGACATTCTGTTTAACTCTAATAGACCTGTTTTTGTTTTAGCATTTTCATGAATTTGAAAATTTCTTACAATGTATTGTAAACATATACCCCCCCCCAATTCCTCCCCGGAACTACTTACCCAGATCCATCCCCACTACTCTAGCCCCCAACTTTATGTCCATCAACCTCAATTTGTGCCATCCAGGTGGGGATATCCATCACTGGAGTGTGGCCAACCTACCAGAACCCACACTTTTTTTTTTTTTTTTTTCCCGAGACAAGGTTTCTCTGTGTAGCTTTGTAAACCAGGTTGGCCTTGAACTCACAGAGATCCACCTGCCTTTGCCTCCTGGGTGATGGGATTAAAGACATGAACCACCACCACTTGGCAAGAGCCACACTTTTAAAGGAAATTTACTTTCCTTGTCTTAGAAGGCATCAGCTATCCATAGCTCTTCAGTTGGGGCAGAGGGCTCTAAAATGTTGACTGGCTTGATCTTGTATGGGTTTTGGGCAGGCTGCCACATAGTTGCTATGAGTTCATGAATGCATCCTTGCAGTACAATGTAGAAAATTAAACTCCTTTAACCCCCCCCCCCTTTTTTTTTTTTTGAGAAAGTTTCTCTGCATAACCCTGGCTCTATAGATCAGGCTGCCCTCGACCAGGCTTAAACCCCTTAGCCATTCTTACATGCACAGTCAGGGATATTAAATAGTTCACACTGTGCAACCATTACCATCTTTAGAACTTTTATTTTTTTCCTAAATTGAAATTTGTACCAATGAAGCAGTAACTTCCCATTTCTCTTTCTCCCTGGCCCTCTACAACCACAATTCTGTTTCTAAGAATATTACTGTTCTAGGAATCTCTATTCAATGGACTCATAATTTAGTTTTCTTTTTGTGACTGCCTTAGTTCACTCCAACACTTTAAGGTTCATTCATATTGTGGCATATGTCAGCATATTTTTTCTTTTTAAGGGTAAGTAATATTTCATTGTGTGCTTATGTTATATTTTACCCATTCTTTCTTTGATTGTGCTGTCTTTTTGACTCTTATGGATTATGTGGACACAGATAACCATTTGAGTCTTTGCTATCAATGCTTAGGGGCATGCACCTAAAATTGGAATAGCTGGATCAAATGATAAGCTATTCATAAGTAAGTAAATAAGTGGTCTTTAATAACAGGAAATAAAAGAAAGTTTTTGGGTTCCCAAGGCACTTTGTCTTTCCTGGGTCTCACAACACTATATCAGAGAGTACCACAGAGGGGTTGAAGATAATGTCACTCTCAGGAGGATACCTGGTGACAGAAAAGTACCCAGTACCTTTTAAATGCCTTTTGTTATTTAGAGAAATGTTACTGATTAAGCTTTTGAGGAACTGGTGTAATGCATAGTAGCTGTGGCATTTCCCTTTACCACCAGCGGGACACATGTCCTAGTTGGGTTTTGTCAACTTGGCACAAAGCTAGACACATCTGAGAAGTGGGGATCTTTTTTTTTTTTTTAAGATTTATTTATCATGTATACAGTGTTCTGTTTGCACGTATGCCTGCTTGCCAGAAGAGGGCACCAGATCTCACTACAGATGGTTGTGAGCCACCATGTGGTTGCTGGGAATTGAACTCAGGACCCTTGCAAGGGCAGTCAGTGCTCTTAACCTCTGAGCCATCTCTCCAGCCCCAAGAAGTGGGGATCTTAATTAAGAAAATGCTTTCATAAGATTGGCCTGTGGGCAAGCTGTGAGACATTGTTTTGATTAATGATTGATGTGGGAGGATCTATCCTAGTGTGGGTGGTGCCATCCAGGGAAGCAGTCCTAACGTGTACAAGAGAGCAAGCCAGTAAGCAGCATTCCTTCATGGCCTCTGCTTCAATACTGCCTTCAGGTTGGTGCCTTGAGTTCCTGCTGTGACTCCCCTTAGTGATGGATTGTCACCTGACAGTTATAAGATAAAATAATTCCTTTCTTCCCTAGTTGCTTTTGGTTGTGGCGTTTTATCATGGCAATAGGAAAATAACTAAGACAACACAATTGCTATCATTTTAAGCCTACTTTGACTCAATGATCTGGATGCAAAACAGACTAGCTCAATGCAAAACAGACTAGCTCAGGTCCTGGGTAATAGTAACATGAAAAAGCCCAGTTTTCAGAGGCCGTAAGTGATCTTAGACAATGAACCTTATTGTTTGAATGTCTTGATTATTTTCATTATGTATACATGGTTTCATTCATTGGGTGAATGTCTTGGATAATTAATTTGAGGAAGATCACTTAACCCGGCTCTACGAAATCTATATCCTTCACATACGGATGGGGACATTAGTGGCAGACATTGAGGTCACCTTTCTGGAACAGCTACTAGTTTGAGTATGTTCTGCCAGAATGAGAACCCTGGTCAGATTTCACACAGAGCTCCAGAAGAGCTGTTGGTGACCTATTTTGCAGGTGCAACAAGGCAAAGACATACAACAACCACTTTAAAGATAATGCTGAAGGCTAAGTAAGGGGTTGTATAATGCAGTCAAGGGTACAACCAGTAAAAGAGGCATGGATCAGGTCTACAGAATTTCAGAAGCCTTGTGTTCACTTTGATTCCCTAGCTCAAAAATCTTAAGCCACATTGAACAACTTGTTGTTCCCTATGAGACAGGATAGAAAGATAGGAAAAGGTTAATAGAAAGTAGGAAAGGAAAAGAGCTCACCTCTACCCCTTTGGTCTGACTTTTCTCTTGCTGACTGGAGACTGCATTCAAAAGCTGAATACAGACACTGAGTTCCTTTCCTAAGCTACCACAAACAAGACCAAAGATGACTAATAAACCATGCTCAGGATAAAAGTATACGTCTTAGCTTCTCTGAATGACCTATGTAAAGCAAAATTACTCTTTGAAGTATAATTTTACTCATGTCTTTACCTTTGTTACATTTCTTCCTCCTATGCAAGCCTGCTTAATACTATCATAAATCACCATATAATTTCATTTATAAAAAATTCCTGTTATAAGGAGTGAGTAGATCAACACATTCTTCTCTTTCCTTAAACTTAGTTATGTATTAATCTTTTAAACAATGTGGCTCCCAGAGCCCCAAAGGCTCTGATATAACTGCTGCTGAAGCATGTAGGCTCTCCTCACATGTGTGTCTTCTCCTATCAGTACAGTCACCACTTGCATTCTGAGTCAACCTAAATTCTTTTATGTAGCAGGCAGCATTCAGTGTAGCTGGCTGCACTTGAGAAATGACCCTGAGGATCAGGCCCTCAGCAGCAGTGTTGAACTTTGAACCCTTATTGCCCTGTAACACCTATACCTAATGAGTATGTATCTTAATATTGTCTGTGCTTTTGCAATCATTTAATCTTTATGTGTT